>NC_048292.1:25288817-25623817 GCF_009762535.1 Notolabrus celidotus
TGCTCGCCCTCTCAGGATTCCAATTTGCATAACCTCATGTTGACGATACATGATCCTCAATGTGGCATGATATAATAAAGTCAGGAATACATGAAAAATAACAATGTGTTATAAGGAACCCTTTGCTTTCCTTTGCATAAAAAGGAAGTGTTTAAATTACTCAAACTACATAGTATTTCTTTGACTGCTCATTATAAGTTTGTTTTGACAGGGTGATGTAAAACAGTGTACAGAGTAATTCTTGGCTGTGTGTGTTGCCTTCCTTTTGTCTTAAATGTTAATGAAAAAGCGGCAACATCTGGCCGCGAGAATTGAAGCCAATGCAGAACTCTTAAAACCTGCAGTTCATCGACTTGAAGTACTGGAAACCACACACACCAATTCAAAGAAGACGATCTTTACAGCAGAAATAAACATGTTTACAGTCTGGTACGAAAACGAGTTTAATCTGGATAGCTCATTTCTCAATCGGCGCACACTGTACTGGGGGTGAATTTTTTCATAACGCGGTAACTTTGAAGATATTAAGATTACAGGTTTTCCATTCTGAGAGGCACAGCTGACTTGATTGACAGGTGGGAACACTGTAGCTGTTGGCTAGGAGACTCAAAGCCCGCCTCTTTACATCACATTCACTCGACAGCAGTTATGTTGAGTTCAACATTTCCAATATGGCTGCTGCAGACGATTGCCTTCAAAACAGCGCTTCAGAAACAGATGGGTGATGTCACGGATACTGCGTCCATTATCTATACAGTCTATGGTGATGACCTGTCAGCCTTGCAGTGACTTGGAAGTGGAAGTTAAAACAGTTTGGCACCACTCCTTGTTTTTATACTTGGCATTAAACGTGATTGACTGCAGGGCTACATTTGTGTGAGTGACCTGATGACATGGGTGTGTGTTAAGCACTAAATACCTTGTAATACTGTCATATTTACTCAACAATACTGATACATTTCAATCATGTGCTGACGCTCCTACTCAGTGATGTGTATAAAAAAGACCTGTCACTTGGCTGATAGAGGGAACCTTTAATCTCTGTCACCTTGAGCCCAGCTGCTCCGTCCGTGACCTGTTGCTGTTATTCACACACTCAAGCAATGTTTGCTTATGTTCAGCTATAATGACGTTCGCCGTGATTAAATGATTTAGTCGTCTATTGAATAACTGAATGACTGTTATGTTGTTTCACGGCCCTGTTAACACCTGTTCTCCAGGGTGTGACGTGTTTTGTGCGTGTGTGAAAGAGACAGAAGTAGAGCTGCTGGGAAAGTTTCAGCTGGAGGACAGACAAGTAAAAGCGTGTGTGTGTGTGTGTGTGTGTGTGTGTGTGTGTGTGTGTGTGTGTGTGTGTGTGTGTGTGTCTGTGTCTGTGTCTGTGTGTGTCTACGTGTGTGTACTATGAAAATTGTAGAGTTGCCAATGATCAGCTACAAAATAACCTATATCAGCAGCACAACAAAGCTCTTTAAATATTTGCAGGAGGCAAATATCTGTTTATACTGATACAACAGATACAACAGCTGCAGTCATATCATGATTCACTAAAGCAAACATGCAGATCTCCGTCATGGAGGAAGATCTGCTTGTTAATTGCTGTTGTCCATGTCTATGAACCACACTGGGAACAAAGAGCTGCAGCTTTGGGCAGTGAAGCTCTTCATTAAAAGCCCTTCATGCTCCAGTTGAAAGGACTGGTCAGCTTTTATTAGGTGAAATGGTGTAATAAACCTTTATACCAGTGATTTGTCTCAGTGTTTAATCACAGTTCAGTTATTGACACTAACATTAAGGCTATTGGATGTCTAATTTGTTGTTTGTACAATAAGTTTGGTCTCTGCTGTCGAGGAAAATAAAGTGCTTTTACAAAGAATCTGAGCAGCAGCAAGAAGTCTGCTGGGATAACTTACAGAACAGGCTGTGCAATAAACCTGTGTAGAAATGATTGGTCATTACAAGCTAACCACGCAGCAGGTGGATAAAACCACTGAGTGTGAGGCATGAATGAAAAGGGTGATTCAAATCAGCTAATTTGAAAGTTTCTTCAGCTCCACTACAAAGACAATTTTCATCTCAGTTGTACTTCTTTGATTAGTTTTTGGGTCTAATTAACCGGGGTACCTGGCTGCTCCTGAAAAAGAACAATTCAATCTTAACAATCTGCAGGACGCCAAATCAACCCTCTTTCCTTTGCACCAGTGTTAGTAAAGCAGATACAGCACTCACACACTGAAAACTAAACCACCAATAGTCAAATCTACACCTTAGACAACCAAATCCATTTCAATTAACAGAGGACTTGAAAGTCGATATGTTGACCTTGAGCTTCAAATCAGATTCCACACTGTAAAGACGACAGATGATAATCTTAACACAGGGTTTGATCTTAGGCAACACAGTTATATGCACCCACTGCATGTGACACATTATCTACAGTGACTTTACAGGGAATACAAACAAGTAACACTCTTGTTTATCCCCCTGTGCACCTTCTGAATACAGCTGTAAACAAATAAGGTTTTATTATTTTAGTTCTCTAAAGTGGAAACAAATAAATATTCTATTTTTCATAACAACACACCATATATGAAGTGCTAAAGGAAAAAAACAAGACACCAATCTAGACTATTTGAGAATCTGGGATTAGTAATCTGTACAGGATAATGTATAGTGATGAGTGGTTATGTGTACTAATATCGTCTCACCACTATCATCTCCCTCTATCCCTCTCTCCAACACGGTCTCAGCAGATGTGTGTCTAACATGAGTCTGGTCCTGCTGGAGGTTTCTGCCTGTTAAATGTTAAAAGTTTGTCCTTGCCACTGTAACTTGCTAAATGCTGCAAAGTGCTCTGCTCGGGGTGGATTAAGATGAGATCAGACTGAGTCCTGTCTGTAAAATGGTGCTGGATCTGATCCTGTCTTGGTGTTGGGTCTTTGTTAATAATAGAACATAGAGTACGGTCTAGACCTGGGCCCGTATGCACGTCCAGTAGGCCAAGACAACAGATAGTTAGGGATCGAACGAATCCTTTGGAAAAGTATGATCCTTGACGGTTGACTTGCTGATAATAGCTGTTTGTTCATTCTATATTCTTGTAATAAAATGTCCATTTCTTCTTCTGCTGAAAAATGTTTTTTTCCTGATCCTCTCTCAGTCACACCGGTACCGCTCGCCATGTTTATTGTTGTTTATGCGTAGTAGGCATGCGTAATTTGAATTTGTTGGATAGAGGTTTTCCAGGAGGTTCCTTGGATATATGCCGTTTTGCACCAGCCTCACTTTCATGGCGCATGGCTGGACGTGCATACAGGCCCAGGTCTGTTTGTAAGAAGTCTTCAGATATTGTTGGGATTTGGTGCTATCCAAATAAAGATTGATTGATTGTGTGAACACACTCACGCTACATGACCTGGCTTATTACCCAGCTAAAAACAAAGATACAAACAAGAAGAAACTGAGTATTAAAGATGATTTTGATATGATATGATATATTGATATGAGAATGATTTATGTTTTTTTTATGGCATAAACCCGGCAGTCTTGTACCTCCCTTGAACACATGACCTCTGCTCCTGGCCTGCTATCCTGTAATTGTCCTCCTTTTCATCTCTCAACAAATCCAATTTTCCGATCTCATCACTCCTTTCACACCAGGTATTAGAGCGGAGGACCTCCAGCATGGTCTCTGGCTTGTTAGGTCATGTCTTTAAATCTCTTGCTTTTGAAAGGAAAGAAAGAGAAGTGAGTGAATTCTCTTTCACACTGTGTCCCTTTCTTGCTGCTCTGTTCTTAACTTGTTAACACTCTGCTGTGCTGCTGCAGCCTTCATTCAACTCAGATGTATAAATCCAGATTTAGACGGGCTGTGCTGACAGTGTTTGTTTCTTTCATCACCGTCAACCTTGTAGGGATCTGCCACAGCTGAAGCTATAGTGGGCCATCCATTGTGCTTGCGTTTGTGTGTGTGTGTGTGTGTGTGTGTGTGTGTGTGTAAGTAGTGTCAGGGGAGTTTCCAAGGGTATGGAAGACAAACTGCTGCTCTGTCATGATTAGAGTAATGCCCTCCGTTTTATTGGAGCATTTATAAATAACACATGTAAAAAGAAAAGTAAATCAAAGCAGAGTCAAGTTCTGAGTTGTTGAAGATGTGTTGAAATGTTTTTAATTTTAATTTTATTAACGAAGCTGACTTTTAGGACTTCACAATAAATTGCAGTTTCATCATTATTGCAATGTGAGAATTCAAACACACAGGACGAGAGGATTTGTTGTTTGAATAGAATTTTTTCTTTACATGCAAACAAGCCATGCTTTCTCACTCAGCATTTCACCTTTTATCATGAGATGAACCAAATAACAAAAATCAGCTTCATATCCTAAATATGGTTTATAATGACATTGACATTTAGAAAGCATTTAGGGAGTAAGGCCTTGGTGCTCAGATGATTCATTTACACTTAATATCAAATCAATTTGTGGATTTGGAGGACTGTGACACCCCTTAACAGATCATCAAAAACCAACCAATAAAACAATAAGCCTCTAACTCAGCACGATCATCACATAGAGTGTTAGAGCTACTGTGTTTGTCAGCTGAGGGTTACAGTAATGGATATGTTGCCTGACAGTATCATGTTTATTTCCATCCTTCAGATAAATACTGGCAAAAAAAAAAATACAAATGAATTAGATAGAATTAGATATGATAAAAAAAAAAAATATATATATATTTACAATAAAATCAATAAACGATTAAAACAGGATATATTAAAGTGAAATAAAATCCTTACAACAAAATCCTTTAAGACCAAATTAGATATTTACCGGCAAAACAAAATAAAAATTAAAGCCGCAAGCGGCGATGTGCGGGCCCTCGTTCAAGCACCGCCTGATGTGCGCGACTCCCTGATGTGCACTACCGCCTGATGTAAGCCACCGCCTGATGTGCTGCAGGTGTTGCTGTGCTGCCGAGGCTGAAACTGTGAGCTTACCTGTGCAGTTATCAGCATAGTGTACATTGCAGTACCACCTGTCACCAGTAGGAGCTGCTGTGTCTTTAATTATGTTCTGAAGGATTGTTCATCACAGATCATTATAGAAAGAGTTGGGATCACAAGCATGTTAAAAACATGTTCTGAGAGTAAATACTGCTTGTGTCCATTAGGTGGCGCTATTCATATGACAAACATGTGTATGTATATGAGTTCAGGCTGGGCCCATGATGAAACATGTGAAATTTGGAAGAGATCGGAGATTGTATGTAAATGTCAGTACCATGTATTTCCTGAGGGTGGCGCTATGGCTGTAGTAGATAAATGAGTCTATAGGTGTGTTGAGGGATGGACCCTGATCATGTGTATGTAAGATCAAACAGATTGAACACTGTATGAAGGAGCTATAAGTACTTCCTGTTTCATGGCGAGACATCAGAGTTTGAGGCGTGGCCACGCCCACATCCATTGACTTAGGAAGAGTCCTTTGACAAATGTTCATCTGCAGTGTGACAACTACATTGTGTGCAAAGCAGGAGTTGATTGGACAAAAACTGTAGGACATGGTATTTTCTGCTGCCAGTAGGGGGCGCTATATGATATTGGTGAATATTTGCCTATAGAGGCGTTCAGGCTGGGGCACTTATCATGCATGACCGGTCTGAGCCTGATCCATTATTGCATATGAGAGATATAACTGTTTAGAGATTTTCAAAATGTCCTCCAGATGTAGCGAGGTGCCACGCCCACACCGATTGACTTAGAGAAATTCTGTCTGATGACTTTTGATCGTTAATGTGTCTGCTTCAAAATGTGCGTGGTTGGGAGTTGATCGGAGCAAAATTGTAGGAGCTATTTACATAAATACATACTTTAGCGGTTGAAAAAATGTACTCCAAGTTTAGCGAAGTGCCACGCCCACAAAAATTGACGTAGAGAAATTCTGTCTGATATCGTTTGATCGTTAATCTGTCCACTCCAAAATGTGCATGATTGGGAGTTGATCGGAGCAAAATTGTAGGAGGAGCTCAAACAAATACATACCCAAAATAATGGGGTCAAAAACAGAAAAATCAAAATGGGCGACTTCCTGTTGGGATTTCACCACGACGTTAAGAGGATTTTTTGTAGGTCTTGGCATGACACCTTACCAAAAAAAATTTCATGCATGTATGTTGAACCGTATTATGGGGCTAGCCTTTTCAAATTTCCAACTTCAAGGGGGCGCTGTTTAGCCATTTTGGGGATTTTTTTTTTGGGACCCCAAAAATGTCAAAATTTTCACCAGGCCTGGTGCATGTGCAACGGTTGGGGACTTTTGCACCGCGTTAAGGCAAGCAAATTGGGGATTCAAAAGTCGGGAGAAAGAAAGAAGAAACAAATAATAATAATAATAATAATAATAATCACTCGGGTTTCAAGAGGGCCTTCGCCGACCTTGTCGGTGCTCGGGCCCTAATAAAATAACATTAAATAAGATCTAATAAAATTAAAATAAGATAAAATATGTACAATAAAATCAATAAACGAATAAAATAAGATATATTAAAATAAAATAGAAGTAAAATAAAATCATTTCATTAAAATCAATTAAGATTAAATCAGATAAATACCAGCAAAATAAAATATAAATAAAATGACATTAAATAAAATAACATAGAATAAAATAGAAAGAAAATAAAATCTTTAAAATAAAATCAACAAACTAATAAAACAAGATTTAATATATTAAAAATGAAAATAAAATAAGTGGTGTTAAAACAATGGTTATAACAGTAATAATGGTAAAAATGCCATCCTGTGCTAAAAAGAAACTACTCCAAGTTAAAACCCAGATCAAAAAGGGAAGTCTTAAGTTTCCTTTGAAAACACTCAAGGGATGACACTTTACAAGTGGGGTGAAAAGAGGTATTAATAAGTGAATACTGACTGATCACTCACACATACATGAATTAAAAAGACTGCATCATTCACAGATGGTCATAAAATCATAGACATGAAGTGTCAAACACAACAATTTATTATCCAGTAGTCCCCACACACTCACCCAGTATCTGAAGTTGTTTTCATGGAGATGAATGTAAACAGAGTCTCCTGACATCCTTGTCATGGTCAGGGCTGTTGCCATGGCGAATCCATACCTCAGTGGCTGCGTTTATGTGTCCATGCCTGTGTGATGTGAGCACACAAAGCGGACAGAGAGCATCATCTTCCTTTCTTTGCTCTGCAGTCACTGCCATTTTCCACTGAATTACACACACACGAACGCAGAGGCAATTTGAAGCCACTTCTGTTCCTCTTGTCTCAGGTGAATTCAGTTCGTCAGGCTCTATAGAAAACATTTTTGCACATAACTTTATTTCAAATGATGACTTCTGATCATCAGGAGAAACAGAATGTAATAAAACAGTGTTCACATCCTAGACTCAGTGAAAGAAGGAACACACTGCATGTTGCCTGCTGTTACTGCAACAAGGTGCCCTATTACACAGTCTGCTGTGACAGCAGTCCTGCAAACCCTGGTGTGAGTGTGTGTCAGACTGAATGATATCAGACTTCAGACGTGTTTTACTGTTGATGGAAAAAAGAAGAAGATGCAAGCAGAGTCCTGTTATCAGTCTGTATCTGCTTTGAGTTGATGTTTTGGACACACAGAGACACAAAAGATAGACTTTTGTTGACCAGTATTATTTTTGTCTTTTGGGTGTGGGTAGAAACAGCTTAGTTCCTTCTGTCATTTGATGTATTTTAATGTGCTAACAGAGATTTTAATTTCCTGTTATGACTATTAACTTTTCTTTGTAAAAATCAACACCACGCAGCACATACTGGCCTTTTGAACGCTCACTGTTTTGGTTTTGTTGTACCCAGTCTGCTGTTTGATGATTTGGAGCCAGATTTGTCTCTTATCACTTGTTCCTTGGTTGGTTGGAGGGATTTTGTTCATTTGGTTTATGGATTACATTATCAGTTGGTTGGTCTGCTACCCCTTTATCTCAACAATGCATGGATTTATGTTTATAAAATTTGTGACAGATGTCCATAGTGCCAAGAGAATAATCTTCAACATCCGCTGTTTCAACATATGGCTTAGTGTGGACTCATTTTCACCCAGCGGGTTGCAGGTGGCTGCTGCTACCTCCTTCAGCTCCATGGTCCCTAAAGGCTGATTTATACTTCTGCGTTGAATCAACGGCGTACCCTACGCCGGGGGTCGGCGTAGCTCCCGTACCTATGCCGAGGCCTACGCACATAGCTGACGTGCACCCCCTCCAAAATGTAACTCCCCGTAGAGCCGACGCCGACCGCAAGCTCTGTGATTGGTCCGCTCGGCGGCTTTGTCTTTCCAGCATTTACAACACTTCCGGGATCCCGGACATCGGCCGCATATCGGCCGTGTATTTCATCTCCTCCTCTCTATTCTTCATGTAATCATGTCTGTATGATAAACAGCAACATGTATCAGCTGTAGATTAACAGAACACGATCTGAATCTCTGTGGAAAAGTAAACAGAGATCGTGGCGGGACCGGAAGCAGACGGCCGGCTATCAGAGAGACCGGGCGGAGAATTGCTGCGCGACACAGACACACCGACGCACAAGTATGTGGGGCTCATGTCCGCGTCAGCCCCTGCTGTTTAGGGGAGACGCAGAAGTATAAATCAGCCTTAACTGTTGCATTGGAAAGTTTAATGGCTCGCTAATGATGGTAACTAGTAGTCCAGATTAGTTCTGCTTTCAAAAAGGAGACGGTAAATTTGTTGAACCATATCTCTTTATTCACAATCACAGGGATTTTCTGAAGTGGCTAATCTCCTAAAACAGAAATTGTGCATAATTTATTTGAAACGGCTGAACGCAAAATCCCAGAGTCTGCAGTTGAATAAGGTCAAATTGGTTTGTAGGTGTGTCTAACATTAGCGGAGCTAGCACCACCAGCCTTCAGTCCTCCTTGCAGGTTAATGTCCACTTGCCTGTGCTGGCTACACATTGCCCTGATTGGTTATATGCTGGTTTAACCAGACACAAACTACATACAACTTCATATCAATTTTTTGGATCACGATTAGAGATGTAAATTTCAAGTATTTTAAGTATTTTTTTATTTATCTTTGGAAATGTTAATGATCAAGTATCAATTAATCATTAAAAAAAACGTGAACGTTTTCCATGTCAAAAACAATGACATATGCGTGAATCAAATTTTCCATCACGACACAGTGTATATAACTGACAGTGTTAAATAGCTACGGATCATATTGAGGTGTTAAGAACATTAAACATGCTGAATATCAACGTGTGGAGCAGGTTCATAATCTCTGTGGACATACAGTCATAAAAGTGAAGGCTCAGACTTCAACAAGAGAACTGAACAGAAACACATTTTAGACTCACAGTGTCCAGTTTTCTGTCTACTCGTTCTTATTGAGAAAAATAAACATGTGAACGTGGTCAGATGTCAGCCGGGAGAGCAACCGGGTCAGAATCAGTCCGGTGACAGAGAAAAAAAACGCCAAGACCTGTCACTCAGCTGCAGCCCCCAGCTGAGCGTCTCCGCTGTGAGCAACACCTTCAGTCAGCTGATTCATATCAAAACATGCTTTAAACTTAAAACACCTCCCTGATACAAAATTGAAACAAAAAATGTGTTGGAGTAAGTTCTAACAATCAATTAATCGATACTCGATTAATTGTTTACATCCCGAATCACGATACAACCAAACTGTGCCACGCTACAAGATGCCATCTGTAGCATGTACTTGCTTAATATTAAGTTGTAGAGCATTATGGCAGGCTATGTCTTCAGCTACTGTCAGCACTGCAGCGTATGCACAATATCTGACCTGCATTTAGGACCTATAGTTATAAAGTTATTAATCATTTGCTTAATCCACTTGTAATGCTGGTGCTGACTAGCAAGGGTGATGATGTTTAACAGTTCAGTCCATAGCTCTACTATACACTAGCACCTCCTCTGAGGCATCAACATTAATACACACTGCTTACACATCGAGGCTAACCTCTTGAAGGTCCAGGCTCAGGCCAGTAACTCTGTGTTTCAGACACATCATTTGACCCCCCCTTGTGGATCTAAATTACTTAAATATTATTAGTTAGTTTAAAGCACTCATAATTCTGGTGCCTACTGGACATTAGCGAGGGTGACAACATTTAATTAATCAGTCCACTGATTGCACACATCCCTAGTTTTATTTCCTTCACCCCATACAGGTTGTGATATAACTACAAGCTGTTGCAAAATCGAAACCTACATATGGACAAGTGTGTGTGTTTTTGGTCTCCTTTTGGTTTCCTTTGAATTCTGTTTTCAGTCATGATGTATTCACACCTGAGCTCTCTGCATGTCATTGATTTGAAATCAGTGCATTGATGCATCCTTCTAAATGTTTATAATCAGCGCGATGTGACCTGAAGAAATCTCCTCCTGCATGCTCTGCTTCATGTTTTCCTGTTAATGTTTAATTTAGTCCTACAGAGCTCTGCATGCATGATCCATCTGTTGCTGTGTTGTTGGTGGAGTTTAGCCCATTTCCTCACCATATGGACAAAAGGGTCAGATTACAGAGACTTGATCTTTGAGACCCAGTTCTGCTTGAAATGTCTGTTTTGGAGGATTTTAGTGGTTAATTGCAGAGAAGATTGTACAGGCATTTTCTCTTCAGAGCTCTCTCGTCTTCGTCTTCTGCTGTCTGATCCACGGTGAGAATACAGACTATAATTGGCACTTAATTGCTGCCGTGGCAACAGTGCTATTTAAGCCTACGCGCTGTGCAACAAAGGCATATAGCTCATGCACACACATTCACAAAAAAGGGAAGGATGACACACAATGAAGGGGGCTCTTAGCTCTCTTTCCCTCATTTCACTCTAAGTGTGTTAATGTTTTCTCACCTATTGTTCGCAGAGACTAGTTATGCTGAGTGAGGTTTCACTGTGTGTGTGTGTGTGTGTGTGTGTGTGTGCGTGTGTGTGTGTGTACGTGCGACGACAGTCCAATTTTTCTACTCCACTGCTTTTACACAGCAGTAGCAATAAAAAATGTTACCCATGATACCTTGCCTCCTGTTGCTATAGTGATCCACATTAGTGGAGTTCCACCTAGGCACAACAGGTCCTAGGAGTTTTTGGGGACCATAAAGGGAGAAGATGAAACATTAGTTCTGTCTTGTTACGGATTAGTGAATCTTGTTGGATTTTTTAAGTTGTATTTTGGGGCATTTCTGCCTTCATTGGATGGACAGCTGAAGAGAGACAGAAAATGTGGGGAGTAGAGAGTGAGGGGAGGACATGCAGCAATGAGTCGAACCAACAACCAGTTGCGACAGTCTATAAGCTCTGTGCATGGGGTGCACACCTTAACCTCTACGCCAATGGTGCCACTCTTGTTTGAATTTGTATCCTTTCATATAGTTGTAGATTTACCTTGTGTTTCATCCCCGTTTGTATTCCATATAAGTCGTAAAATCCATAGTCCTCCTTGTGTCTCTTGATCCATGGCTTGTGTTGTATTCTTTTTCACATGTGTTTCCTGTTTTATTTTGAAGTTCTTTCCCGTGTGTGTCTGGATGAGTTTTACTTCCTGTCCTCATGTTTCCCTCCAGTTTGATTACCCTCATTAGTTCCACCTGTGTCTCATTGTCTCACCTGCGTCTGATTGCCCCTGTCAGAATTTAGTCTCTGTGTTTCCTCCCTTCTGTTCGCTCATTATGAATCACACCTGACCCTGTGTTGTTCCTTGTGGCTTTCCCTGTGGCTTTTGGGTTTTTATTTGTCTTGGTTTTGGTTCATCAAATCCTTTTCTGTGTCTGCATTTTGGGTCCTGCACCTATGTTTGCTTTCTCAGCTTTGACAGTAGGCTCCATTTAAAATTTTAGGCTCAGATGAGATCAATCTCGCCTTTTGGATTCATGATTACAGATTGTCAGATGTGTTTTCAGGAAATTCTATATGGGCACGTACTCACAGACTTTGAGGTGAGTTCTTGATAAGTGTTGGCTCTCTATATGGTAACCTGCAGAGAGTGTAGTCATGGTGTAGAGTCAATTACGAAAGAGTTTCACTGGAAGCCAAACCAGCGAGGGGGGTCATCATTTTGTCAATGTGGAACCAAATCAGTCCATGCAGCACATGATTTAAAAGGTTCAACATTTTGAAGTCTTGCTTGTCAGCCTTGGTGTAGGAATTGTGAACCAACTTACCTGTTAAAATTCATACACAACCTTATGTGAGGTACACACTCCAAGATCAAGATCATTCCATGGTGTGAGATGCGTAGTGATGGTGAGTGATTTTTCATCCCTGGTTTGATCTGTTTAGAAGAAGATCGTAGCAGCACCAATTACAAATTGTAGATATTACTCATGCTCAGTAATTATGATTCCATGTCCTGTTGAGTGGGGGGAATCTGGAGGACAGCCAAGCACGCACTCTGTGGATTATCTCCAGTTCTTCCCGCCCATTGCGCCGCTGTGTTTGTTGACTCTAAAGTCACATTTGACCACAAGAGATTTTGTGAGATTTGTAGTTTGGAGTGCGACTGTTTGCTGGTCGATCTGTTACAGTGTGGTGAGTTGTTTTGGTCAGATCATTGCTCTCCACACACTACACAAACAAAATAGTTAAATCCATCGTAATTTCTTGTTCAGTGAGGAGTCTGTCACATTTTCAATATTAGTTTAGAGTGTGTAAGCCTGAAGGAAGATGATGCTGTACACAGTATACTGCATTAAATTGGAATCAAGCATTTGTTGTGCAATTTGTTATCCATTGGATAATTTGGTTTGGTTGCCTTATTCTGATAAAAACAACATTCTTATATCAAAGACCACCCCAACTATCTTCATCATTTTCTCTCTTCTTCTTGTCTTTGACAGTGCTCTCCTCTCTTCCTAATCTGCTGCACTCAAAACCTTATTATCTCTTTGTGTCTTTGTAATTCGTCTCTGCTTTGGGTTTTCCTTGTGTGTTTTTCTCTTTTACAGTCAATCAACAACCCTACTACTCTTAGTGTGTGAGTGTGTTTCAGAAGATGGTCCATCTTTTCATTGGATTGGAGACAAAGATTTTTTATTCATAGCACATAAAAATACTGATGCATGTGTGTGGATGTGTGCGTGCCTGTTGGGCTCAACAATGATGGCAGTTTGATGCTAGGAAATGGCCTTGCCCATGCACGATCTGTCATTATCAGCTCCTCTGCTATGTGGATGTGTGTATGCGTGTGTGTGTGTGTGTGTGTGTGTGTGTGTGTGTGTGTTATGTGCGAGTGCGTGTGTGAGTCCATTCAGAGTCAGGCGCTTCTGCTTTTATTAAACTGCTGATTATTGATCTTGCAGGGGCAGACCTACAGAGCTGACGTTATCGCTCTATGCATGAATGTGTCTCATGTTTGTGTTTGTGTTTGTGTTTGTGTTTGTGTTTGTGTAATTCCCATGCATCCAGAGAGCTATGCCTTTTTATAACAGCTCATTCAGCTCAGTTCTAAACTCTTGGATGATTTTAATTTGAGGCTCTTTTCCATCTTAATAAATAGTGCTGTTCACACTCAGCTGCATCTACATGAAAGATCAAGGCTATTCCTGCAGGAATAACATTTGCTTAATTTCGATTCCTTTCATTAAAGCACCATGAACTTTGATAAAAGCAGAGAAGAAATCCCTTGTAAGATTAAGTCTTTGTAAAGTAGAAAATAAAGTTCAAGCCAAACATGAGGTCAGCCGACGCCTCGAGATTACACATGATGGAGGGTGTTTGTGGTTGATTTTGATTTCTTGAGAGACGTGTTAGCATTCTGCACTTACTGAACATCATTAACACCATTTCACTGACTTAATTAAAGTCAATCCACAGTACCTGACCACTTTTTGAGCACAGTTGAGTCTTAATTGGCTCTCTGGTGTAGATAAATGCTCTTAAACAAGAGCTTGAGCCTTTTTCTTTCCCTCATTCTGTTACTTTCTTTTCCAAACAGAGATGTAAATAACTCAAGAGTGTCGATTAATCAGCTTTCATTAATCATGATTGGCATGCTGAATGTTAAGGTCACTTAAATAAAAGCCATCCTTGAGCAAAGCTACACTTTTGTTGAAATGCCTTGTGCTTTTTGGGTTTTTCACCAGAGCCCTCTTCATAAACCTAAGAAAATAATGAGGAGGCTATGTTTTGTCATGCCAACAAACTTTGAGTAATGATGATTCATGTATCAATAAGTTAAAAGAAAAGGACAAACGGATGTGCAGCAAATGAAACAGAAAATACTTGTCATGCAAGATGAATCATTGAATATGTGATAAATGGGTTTATATAATCTGGCCAATCAGATGAATCCTATGGGGGACATCAGCGACCCTCAGAACAATTTGTGTCAAACTTTGACAAAGACGACTTTAGCAAGTTGTAGCAACAGGGATTCAAAGACGTGGTTGTCACCGTCTGTAACAAAAATACATATATATAACATAAATAAACAATAAACATCCTCCCAGCCCTGCAACAAAGGTGCACATCATCCCACATATAAACACACCGGACACATATAAACACTGCAGGACACATATATACAAACAGGACACATAAGAACACACCGGACACATATATACAAACAGGACACATATATACACACCGGACACATATATACAAACAGGACACATATATACACACCGGACACATATATACAAACAGGACACATAAATACACACCGGACACATATATACAAACAGGACACATAAGAACACACCGGGCACATATATACAAACAGGACACATAAATACACACCGGACACATATATACAAACAGGACACATAAGAACACACCGGACACATATATACAAACAGGACACATATATATACACCGGGCACATATATACAAACAGGACACATATATACACACCAGACACATATATACAAACAGGACACATATAATCACACCGGGCACATATATACAAACAGGACACATATATACACACCGGACACATATATACAAACAGGACACATAAATACACACCGGACACATATATACAAACAGGACACATAAATACACACCGGACACATATAAACAAACAGGACACATATATACACACCGGACACATATATACAAACAGGACACATAAGAACACACCGGACACATATATACAAACAGGACACATAAATACACACCGGACACATATATACAAACAGGACACATAAGAACACACCGGACACATATATACAAACAGGACACATATATATACACCGGGCACATATATACAAACAGGACACATATATACACACCAGACACATATATACAAACAGGACACATATAATCACACCGGGCACATCTATACAAACAGGACACATATATACACACCGGACACATATATACAAACAGGACACATAAATACACACCGGACACATATATACAAACAGGACACATAAATACACACCAGACACATATAAACAAACAGGACACATATATACACACCGGACACATATATACAAACAGGACACATAAATACACACCGGACACATATATACAAACAGGACACATAAATACACACCGGACACATATATACAAACAGGACACATATATACACACCGGACACATATATGCAAACAGGACACATAAATACACACCAGACACATATATGCGTACCGGACACATATATACACACCGGACACATTTGAACACACAGGACACATATATACACACAGGACACATATATACACACCGGACACATATATACACACCGGACACATGTATACAAACAGAACACATATATACACACCGGACAAATATATACAAACAGGACACATAAATACACAGCGGACACATATATACAAACAGGACACATATATACACACCGGACACATATATACAAACAGGACACATAAATACACACCGGACACATATATACAAACAGGACACATATATACACACCGTACACATATATGCAAACAGGACACATAAATACACACCGGACACATATATGCAAACAGGACACATAAATACACACCAGACACATATATGCATACCGGACACATATATACACACCGGACACATATGAACAAAAAGGACACATATATACACACCTGACACATATATACAAACAGGACACATAAATACACACCGGACACATATATACAAACAGGACACATAAATACACACCGGACACATATATACAAACAGGACACATATATACACACAGGACACATATATACAAACAGGACACATAAATACACACCGGACACATGTATACAAACAGAACACATATATACACACCGGACACATATATACAAACAGGACACATAAATACAGTATATGGTAAATAAATATAGTGTTATGGTGCGTGCTCTGCGTATGATGAGGTTGATAAGGTCAGACAGGTTGGGTGTGGGGAGGCGGATGATTTTGGTGGCAGTGTTTGTGGTGCGTGTGAGTTTGTTTTTGTTGGAGACAGTTAGCATGTTGTAGTAACAGGGGGAACAGTAGAGGAGAATGGGTTGGATTATGATGCTTTGGTACAGTAACAGCAGAAGGTGGGGGGCGATAGAAAGTGCTTTAAGTTTGCGGATGGCAGAGAGTCGTTGTTGGCAGCGTTTGTGAATGTCAGTGGTGTGTTGATCAAAGTTAAGTTTATTGTCCAGGGTGAGTCTGAGATATTTGAAGTGATCCACTATCTCGACTGCTTGACTGTGGATGGGGTTGTGGGCCAGGCTGTGGGTGCTGTAGGAGTTGATGATCAGTTCTATTGTTTTTTTTAAATGTTCAGTTGGAGTCTTCATCTCTCCATTGTAAGGTTAAGGGTTTGATCAAGGTCTTATAATGGACTTTACCCATCCACATAAACACAACATAAATGAGTGAATAAGATGAGGACACTGATGCTTGAAACAGCCTCAGGGAACATGATTTAGAATTTGGATTGAGGTAGGCATAAATTAGTTTTTCAAATATTAATCAGTCAATCATTTTGATATGTGTTGTGCCAATTTGACTCAAGAGAAGTCAGATAATATCCCCGTAAGCATACACACGATCTGACACCATCATGCAACCAATGGAGTCACTTTCAGTCACCAAAGCAGTGCTTCTTCTTTTTTTTTTTTAAAGTTATATTTTTGGCCTTTTTGCCTTTATTTTATAGGACAGGTGGAGAGAGACAGGAAATGTGGGGAGTAGAGAGTGGGGGAAGACATGCAGGAAATGGTCGACCGGCCGGGAATCGAACCGGCGACCCCTGCGACGAGGACTGTAGCCTCTATATGTGGGGCGCTTAGACCGCTAGGCCACCAGCGCCCCAGCAGTGCTTCTTCTTGTGTGCAGTTCAAGATTTAGCTCCAAAAAAACAAGAAAGGGGACAGCCAAACTGAAGAACCAGAGAGTTTCAAAATGGTAAGCCACTAACAGATAGGTATCATTAGTGTAGCTAATTCCTTATATACAGTACAGTCCATGGTCAACACCCTGACCTAATCTTTACCACAGTCACAGATGAGAACATTGTTGGGTCTTCAGGAAAACCACAGCAAACAAAGTCTGTGTATTAATCAAGTGACAACCTCTGGTGTTGATATTGAAGCTAATGTGATGATCTGATTGAGGTGGGTGTAGCTGTTTGTTTAGTTGGAGTCAGCATTTCCAGTGAGGCGACCACCATCATTGAACTTCACCACACCTTCAAAAACCAATGGTTGATGTCACCAAGACGGCCTCCATGTTTTCTCAGAACATGAGAGTTATTTAGCATTGGTACCTTTGTTCCAGGTGTGTTTTTGAGTTATCAAAAAGAATAATCTGCCAGCTTCACAACTTTACAGGATGAATGTATTTTCAGTTTGACATTGAGAACCCCTGATGGTGCTGTCAGTCTCTGTGTTAAATGTGTCACTGTCACCTTCCTGCCTATTCTAGTCTCTGCCTTTCTATCTCTGTCTTACAGTGTGTGTGTGTGTGTGTGTGTGTGTGTGTGTGTGTGTGTGTGTGTGTGTGTGTGTGTGTGTGTGTGTGTGTGTGGGTGTGTGTGTGTGTGTGTGTGTGTGTGTGTGTGAGAGAGAGACAGAAACAGACTGTTTCACTGCTGGGTATGCTCTTGATGGAGAAACACACACATGCACACACCTTTGCTATCATTATGTTTCGTGCAAGGCACACCGACAGAGTCAGTGGAGCTCGGCTGACACAATTACACTGCTTCATACAGGAGGAAACGCAATCATTGTTGCCGCGGGAAACAGCAAGCTGGGACTGCCAGCCAGTCAACCCCCTGACGCACACAAACACACTGTGCAGTTTGTGAACTCAGCTGCCAGATGTTATACAAGCTCGCCTCCTCCAATCAAGACAGAGCCCCTTTAGTGTGTGTGTGTGTGTGTGTGTGTGTGTGTGTGTGTGTGTATGTGTGTGTGTGTGTGTGTGTGTGTGTGTGTGTGTGTGTGTGTGTGTGTGTGTGTGTGTTTGAATGTGTGTGTGTAGAAAGCTAATAAATTTAGGGTTGATAAATTGTGAAGTGGACCATGCTGTGTCCCTGCTGTTCCTTAGTGTGTGTCTGTGTCTGTGTGTGTGTGTGTGTGTGTGTGTGTGTGTGTGTGTGTGTGTGTGTGTGTGTGTGTGTGTGTGTTTGTGAACCTGCAAGAATCTTTCTTATAAGATCCATTCTGCCTCCATTCACATTTGAGGCTCACACACACACACACACACACACACACACACACACACACACACACACACACTCGCACACACACACACTTGCACACACGCTATCTCACTCCTGACCTTTTTCTTCAATTCAGAACAGCTCAGCTTCATTTTTCTTTCACTTCTCCCCACCATTCAGACATTATTTTTGGCATGAATGAACAGCGTGTGCTTGTTTATATTGTCCTGCATCCACAGTTCAGTATGCACCTGATTGGCTGTTTGTGAGTGCCTCTGAGTCCACACCAATTGGCTGTCCCTGGTCTCTAGAAATCAAGCCAATGCCCAAGTGCTAAAAAAATGCAGTTCCTTGAGTGTCCACTACGGGCTGGCTACAGAGGGACCAGTTTCCACTGACACACTCATTCAAAAAAGCCGATCAGTTTTTATAACACATTAGTCTTGAAGATATTAAAGTTACATGTTTCACATTATTAGGGGCATGGCTGACTTGACTGACAGGCGTGCACTTTAGCTGTTAGCATGGAGGCTAATGGCGAGTCTCAACTCCACCTCTTTGCCTTGCATCCGAAAGTTAGGTTGAGTCAGCATTTTCATGGTGACTGTCAACAATAGGCTTCAAAACTCAAATTTAGAAGCCAATGGGTGAAGTCACGGAGGCTACCCCCTGCCCCCCCTTTATTATACAGCATATGGTTCACGCACTAGGAAACTTCTCCCCCTGCGTTAATATCCAATCGCTTTGCACTAAAATTTCGGGGAACTTATAATACTGGTGTCAGGTTTCACTCATCACACTAACACAATGAGCGTCAAGTAGAAGCAGCAATATGAGGAAGCACTGACGTCTTTAATATCTGTAGTGTGGTGAACGGTAGACCAAAGAGCGACTGTCTGCAGGCATTGTTTGACATGTGTTGCCAAAAAATGGAAACCTTTCCAACATCACTGCACATTTGGGCAACATCACTGTATGGAAGCAGGATAGAGGAGCAGGTAACACCCTCATCCAAAAAGCACCAATCCCTACCTGATGCCTTCCATCATACATACCCCACTGGTTCAGAGACACAAAAACATAACTAGGGCAGTGAGGGGTGTTAATGCCAAGGGTTTACAGCTATGTTCTCAAGAACATATATCGTCTTATCTGGACCTGGGCCCGTATGCACGTCCAGCCATTACACAAACGGGACCATTAGTCTTAAAGTACCGTTACAGAACGGTCCATTTGGCCTTAGCGTTAGCCGCATGCACAACTGCAAATAATTGGCCAATTAACTAATTGCACCATGAAAGTGAGGCTGGTGTAAAACGTCATATATCCAGGGAACCTCCTGGAAAACCCAGATCCAACTAATTCCAACTGTGCATGCCTACTACGCATAAACAACAATAAACATGGCGAGCTGTACCGGTGTGACTGAGAGAAGATCAGGAAAAACAATGTTTCAGAGGAAGAAGAAATGGACATTTTATTAGAAGCAAATAGAATGAACAAACAGCTGTTATCAGCAAGTCAATCGTCAAAGATAACAAACAAGGAGAAAGGGAAGGTTTGGCTTAAACCGGGTAAATGCGTGTGGTGTTTCTGAGCGCACAGTAGAAGACCTACAAAATGAAATAAGCAACATGAAAGCACCGCCATCAGCGTGGTACAGGTGGAGGACTATACGTGCTTAAACAGTAACGCATAAACACGATGTCCTCCATCCTTTAAACAGCCTAACAGGTGTGGTAATCCTGCCGTTTGCACCTGTTATGGTGGGGTCTACCTCCATTACATTTAATGCTTTGTTGGGGCGTTAACCTGGCTCATGCAGACCGCTAATCCATTTTATTTTCACCATTAGTACAAACGGCCCGTTTTCATCACTAATGGCTGGACGTGCATACGGGCCCTGGACCTGTTAATGGCTCCGATTCTGTTCTAACCAGGGCCTTTCAGGAGCCCAGGAAAGTCTCCAACCAATGGATCCGTTGTAAACCATTGCACATGATACTTCACAGCCATTTACATTTTTTACCCAGATCATCATTATGAGTGTGTGTGAGGATGTAGGCACACTGAAGAGTCAATTGAGAGGAGAATTACAGAAACACAGCAGGTGACATTAAGACACTCAGTAAAAAGTAGACTGTGTGCTCAAAGATGAGGAAAGAAACCGTTTTCAGTCAATGGACTGACACTGCTGCCTTTCATGTTCTGATACTGTGGTCATCGCTAGAAGCAACAATGCATCACTCCAAGACAAAGCACAAATGTCCACTCTGTTGTCATAAGAGATCCCAGAGATCTCAGGGGACTCAGAAAAATGAAATAAGACCCTAGTATGATCAATCCACCAGAGCCTTAACACAATCATTTATGGACAATTGATGCTCCCTGTGCGCTGCTTTAACTTCGGGTCAACATAAAAATCCTTTTACTGACTCAGGCTCTGTCGGACATTCCAGCTTGTATTTAAAGTCATGACAAGGTGAGCATGAGAACACTGATCCCACTAAACACGAGAATGTGTGGAAGTAGAAAACACAACATTTGATTCAACATTTTCATAAAAAATCAGGCTACAGAATCATTTAGCAGTTGTTCCTCTTACTGTTTCATAACACATTATCGCTACATTATTTTACACCTCTAATTAAAATCTTAAATTTACTTTCAAATAAGGAAAGCAGCCACAGCTGCAGTCTTTCCATTTGTGATAATGAATAAGAGCTGCAGCTGCGACAATGTAGAGCAACTATGTGCCATAATTACAATACCACTGCTGTTATAGCAGAGTTGTTGTCTCTTATACAGCGGGGATGCTTGTTGGCAGTAATTAAGCTGTTGTAGCAGTAAAACCACTGGATGCTTACTTTCTTCATGTTTTTTTTTACCACTCATATTGTGTTTGATCTGAAATGCTATAATTGAAGGATAATTGGGATTATGCACTTTTTCTGATGTGAGAAATTTTCTCTCCAAGAAACATGAATGGGAAATCTCCAAGTGTGTGTGTGTGTGTGTGTGTGTGTGTGTGTGTGTGTGTGTGTGTGTGTTTGTGAATGTCGGAAAGTAAGGCACCAATGCAAACAGAGCAGCCTTGTTTTGCCCTCGCTTTGACGTCACTAAACCCCCTAACAGCCGCTATCAGTGCAAGCAGGTGTCAGATCAGTGTGTGCGTGCGTGTGTGTGTGTGTGTGTGTGTGTGTGTGTGTGTGTGTTGCAATTGAAGTGATCTGATCTTGTACCACACAGCCCACCTTGATCTCCAGGGGCAACTTGCACTGTGATCACCTGTCACTGTAGAAGATGTGTGGAGCAGGGGATGGGAGACAAAGAAAGAATGACAGAGGAAGGGGAAAAGAGGGGGAGGGTGTAAAAATGAGATTCTCACTGAATGAGGTGAGGAAACACTGAGAGAGGAAGGTAGAGATGAGCGGTTTTCTCGTCATGTTTGCGGCTGTGGTGGTACAGTTGTGCTCTGAAGGCCTCAGTCTTGTGGCAGATGGATTTGTTAAATGTGCTTCACTCTGAAGGACCCAAGGGCTTTCTGCATGGCTGTGCACGCATATTGGTGTGATAAAAACTCATTGACAACAGCCTCTTACCCCTTGAGGAGACCTAAACACACTCTTAACACACTCTCCACAATACAACGCACACAAATGAAACAATGAATATATGAATGAAAAGCCTAAGGTATGGTGCTGTGGTTGATTGTATGAAAGGAAACATGATGTGAAATCCATTGTGAGAGCAGGTAGGGGAGTGAGATGAAAATTATTTCCTGAATAGAGTCGTGACTGATGGAGAAATGAAGCTTCGACAGCATTGAGAATTAACAGAACAGGGAGAGCAATCTCTATTTTTCTCCTCAATTTCAGAAGTGTAGTTTCAGATTCCTGTTCTTTGAGATACTTCTTATAGCACTCTTTTTGTGTAGACCGTTTGCCCTGGTTGTCTCAGTTTTTCATAGTTGGATACCCTTTTAAAGGGAGACATCACAAGCCAAGGCAAACATGTATACGCGCTGTATTTGTATGATTTTTATGTTAAAATAATATAAGTTTTCTGGCTGCTACATGTTAGGAAGAGGTTAATGAGTAAACTGCATAGACTGCATAAAAACATGGACAACAGAACAGCTCCCACAAAGTGAAGCCAAAAATTCCCCTGGTGTGTAGTTGCCGTAAAGGTCTTAAAGCAAGCCTCCTCCTTTCAATAAAAAATATTTTGGGGGCATTTTTGTCTTTATTGATAGGACAGCTGAAGAGAGACAGGAAATACGGGGAGTAGATCGCAGGAGAAGACATAGAGCAAATGGTTGTGGCTGGGAGTCGAACCTGCAACCACAGGGACGAGGACTACAGCCTCTTTATATGGGGCACGCCAATTGGTGCCTGGAGCCTCCCTCTTTCTAACAGTTGGAACACTACATCATGGCAAACAAAAAATATTTAAACACGTGATGTTTTCTGTCTTAGCCGTTAGCTCCTCTCATGCTGATTTATATGCAATTACTCATTTTTTGGAGATGTTTTAAGTGTAATGTGTTAATTGACACTAAAAATAGTCAGAATTTGACACTGTAGAGCATTTGCTTAATGACACTTGAAATCGACTCAGTAGTGTCTGTGATAAATGAAAGTTTGTAGCTCATATCAGCGCAGTGTGTGATATTTAGCTGGTGTCCAACCAGTCTGTTAAAAATGATAACAAGCTGAGGTCTGAGCAAATATATCTGTGATGAAGCTTAACGCTGTTACTGTCACGGTGTAGCAACCAAAAAAGTAGAGGACACAAAATGCAGATTCAAAATAATAGTTTAATAGATAGGGATGCAATGATATCAAAACCTCATGGTACGATATCGTCACGGTATTAAGGCTACGGTACGGTGTTATTGTGGTATTGTCAGGAATTGTCAGAATTGTTCATCAAGTGTCTTCTCATATTACTTGTATTCACCGACTCGTAGGCGATCGAGGTCTGACAGTGTCTGCAAACGTTTTTTTTTTGCATGTCCGTCATGATTTCTCCTCAATCGTTTTTGTTTACTGCAAAACCAAAATGCGTCCATACTTCTGATTTAAACTTTGCAGGAGGTTCCTCAAGTTTAAGCTTTCCGCTCCGCTCCTCCTCTGTGCTTTCCACCATCTCTTCCTGCACTGCACAGGGGATCATGAGAGATGATGTTTGCCTCTCAGACCGGCCCACTCAATGGCGTCAGAAAAAAACTACACTAGCGGGAGTCCAAGTCCCTGTTTGATTCCGTCACATGCCACGGCAATATTGTGAGAATTTTGATATTAATAAACCAAAACTTACTGACTGTTGAACAAAAAACACTGGAGACAAGGAAACACTGGCACATGCAGGTGGGTAGACAATGATATGACACAGAAGGGAGGAAACACAGAGACTATATACAGCCTGGGTAACAAGTAACAGGACACAGGTGAGACCAACAAGGCACAGATGAGGATAATCAACAAGGAGGGAAAAAACACAAGACAAAGATCACACAACCAATACTGAACACCAAACAGGGAAGAAACACAATCAATCAATCAATCAAGCTTTATTAATATAGCACCTTTCATACAAATCAAATGCAACCCAAAGTGCTTTACAGCGATTGAAAACAAGAAAGAAGCAGAAATGAAACAATGGCAAGACATATTAGGAAACATAATAATAATGATAATAATAAAAATAATAAGAATACAAATTAAAAATAAGAACAACATAAAATAAAATAAAATAAAATAGAGAGTAATGCACACCAAAATAAAACATGTGTAATTAAAATAAGTTAAAGCATCAAAATTAAGAATAAAAATAGTTAAAATAAATAGATTTAAAAGGTAAGGATAAGAGTTGAAAAATAAAACTAAGGCTAAAAATATCAATAAAACTGAGTAGATAAATAAAATTAAATAAATGAATGAATAAATACATAAAAGTAGAATAAGATAACAGTTGAAATTATTAAAATAATAAAGCAACATTTAAATCAATATTATAGTAAAAGGTAGGTAATAAAATTGTGAAACCCTATATAAAAGCCAGACTGAATAAATACGTTTTTAGTTTACGTTTAAAAGTCTCAATATCTCCATCAGCGCCTCTCAGATCCTCTCAGGCTGTTCCATAGTTTGGGAGCGTCATGTCTGAAAGCAGCGTCACTGAATGTTTTAGTTCTGCTCTTAGGGAACAGCTAAAAGAGAGGAGGATCTGAGAGACCTACCTGGTTTATATACTAAAAGCATCTCTGAGATGTAGTCTGGTGCGAGGCCATGCAGCGCCTTAAAAACTAGTAAAATCATTTTAAAATCAATACGAAAAGCAACAGGCGGCCAGGTGTAATGTGTGCTCTCCTTCTGGTCTTTGTTAAAACTCTAGCTGCTGCATTTTGTATTAACAGCAGTTTGTTTATTGTGTTCTTTGGAGGACCAGTAAGGAGAGCATTACACTTGTCTAGCCTGCTGGTTATGAAAGCGTGCATTAGTCTCTCTGTGTTGCTCAGAGAGAGAAACGGCCTCACTCTAGAAATGTTCTTTAAATGATAAAATGCTGTTTTTGTGATTAAACGAACATGTGGTTTAAAATTAAAATCAGAATCAAATAAAACACCTAGGTTTCTCGCTTCTTGGCTTGGATTAAGTCCATGAACATTTAGTGTGGAGGCCAGTTTCTCTCTCTGAGCCTTTGAGCCGATGACAAGTACGTCACAAGGTCAATCCACAGAATGAAAACAGAAATTAAAAGAAAACAACAACAAAAAAAACACAAAACAAAAGCCACTCATGACAGTTAAGTCTTTAAACTCTGCTAGGTACAGTTCAGGCGGAGTTGTCAGACAGCAAGTTTCCCAGTTTTCATCCATCACTGGGGAGTTTCTTATGTTTCTGTGAATGACAGACTTTCTTTGCCTTTTTGTTCAGTTAAACCCGTTGTTATCTTTGGCACAATGCTCGATTATGAGTGGTGTTAGATTTTGCTGTGCTACCACCCCCATTCGAAACAGGAACTTTGCAGGTTTTGCCAGAAGCCATAGAAGATGTTTGAGTAACGAGCGTGAAATACATCCAAACTGCTTCGCCTTTGCTGTTTGCTTTCGCCATGCTATGTTAGCTCTGCCTTGTAAGATGTATGGGCCTGCTGGCACAATAATGACACATGATGTAGAACATGCATGTTGGTAGCATAAGAACAGAATAGCATAGAACTGAATTAATTTAATCAGCCTCATGGATCGCCCCACGGTCACAGATATCTGCTCCAGCTATCTGAGTCAGTATCCAACCAATTTCCTTTATTAGGATCGGATCAGTGCATCCCTACTTATGATGCTTTGTGCGAATAGAATCACTTTCAAGGTCAGGAACAACTGGATAAGAATCAGACCCCAATATTGTGTTCCACTGTCTCCCACTGGACAAAACCAAACCACAGAAGTGTCCTACAGCACCAAAGAAGAAGAAATAGCAAGCAGCCAGACCATGAAGTGCCTCAAAACAGCCTTCTTGTGGTCTTAAATTTGATATCACAGTGCCCTGAGCTTGCTTTACAACGAAATACATCTAGATTTGTGTCAGCTGCAGGTCCTCTGAATGTTGTACAGAGCAAGATGACAGAAGAAGGAGAATACGTAGAAGAAGAGGAGGAGGAGGAGGGAGAGAGAGATGTTCACTTGAATGTGACACCAGGGAAGCTGAAGGCACATCGACAAAAGAGTCAACACGGTTCAGGCAGATTAACTCGCAATAGGCTCATCTTCATTCATCACCCGCCTGTCCTGCTACACACACACACACACACACACACACACACACACACACACACACACACACACACATGCCCACAGACATGGTTAAATTCACATTTCATTCATATTTCTCTATTATCTGTGGCTTCATTGTTACAGTGACATCACTTTTTTCTGTTGAGAGAATAAAAAAAAGAGATATTTGAAGCGTTACCACGTCTTTGCATGGAGAGACACAAAGATTACTTGGGTTCCGGTGTTACACTAGACAGATCCAATCACATTACCACTGCAGCCTCATTTTCTGCAAATTAAGGCGATCACTTACCTGTACCTGTTATAAACACAATCCCTGAAGCACAGTGACTGAACTCACACAGTGTTAAATGGAAAATTAAACTCACTCTGTTGTTTTATTCGGGGCAAAATGAGCTTTCTCTCCCATCTGCTTTGCTTTGCGTAATCTGACGACTGCAATTGCAACACAATGAGAGTTTTAGTTTTCCAAAGGGAACTCT
This sequence comes from Notolabrus celidotus, assembly GCF_009762535.1. Lineage (NCBI taxonomy): Eukaryota > Metazoa > Chordata > Actinopteri > Labriformes > Labridae > Notolabrus > Notolabrus celidotus. Next base: position 25,315,749 of record NC_048292.1, read on the forward strand.
AATTTAGTTTCCTACAGGTTTCTCAGACATAGAACACAATGAAGTGTTAACAGGTAACAACCACACAAAGAAAGTCTTTAAATGGGTTAAGTATACTTATCACAAGGGGCACTACTCAACCTGTGAAAGAGGCTTTATAATATCTTCTTTAAGATCTTCTTTCTCTGTGGATGGAGCTCTCTAAAAGTCAGAATAACTCTAGCATGATAACTAGAAAGGCTAACAGGCTAACTTACCTTTTACATAAGTAGCCCTTCTGCTAATGCGAGAATATCTGCCTAAAAACATTGAGGGGGGAATAGATTGTGGCTTAATTTGAACATTATTTTCCCCTGATATCTGCTCTGTCTCAAGGTCTTACCCAAAGAACAAATTGCGTTATGGTATTCAAGCACAAAAACACCCACACAGCTGCATCTCAGTGCAGTTTGCTCCAGTATTGCGTCTTATTATGACTGAGAGGAGCTGTGAGGATCTCCTCTCTCTGCTGTGCAGATCTGCGCTGTAAGCTCTCATCCTGACAGCTAATACTGTTCACATGATGAGCTGAATAGAGAGGGAAAGTCCTTACCATTTTACTGTGGAGTCCTTTCATGACATATGTGTTACGCATTTCACAGTTTATATCCAGCCTACTTTCCTGGAGCAGGATAGTAAAAAGAAGCTCGTTCAGATTCTAAAAAAACACTCAGTAGTGCCTAACGGCCATAGACTGTATAACTTGCAACTCAACTCAACTTTATTTATATAGCACCTTTCATACATAAAAACATGCAGTCCAAAGTGCTTCACAGAATAACAGAGACAGTATACTACAGCAATGGTAAAATTATAAAAGGCAGGATTATAAATAAAATACTTAAAAAGAAAAGAAAATCAACACAGTAAAATTAATAAAATAAGTAAGAGTGAAAAGAAAAGTTAAAAATAAGGTAGCGTTGATAAGATCAGGTGAACACAAGAAATAGATAGATACATAAATAATTACATTTTATAAATAAATACATGTTTTTTATAAATAAGATAAATAAGTGTTAAAGCAATGATTAAAATAATAATGATTAAATAAATGTATAAATAATGGACTAGTATTGGTGATGTCACCCATCTATTCCTGAGCGTTGTTTTGAAGCCAGTCATCGGCGGGAGCCATATTAGAAATGATGACCTAACTTAGTGTGAGGTAAAGAGGCGGGGTTTGAGCATCTTAGCCAACATCTATGTATTCCCGCCTGTCAGTCAAGTCAGTCATGTCCTTAAAAATCATAATCTTAATATCTTCTCAACCATCGCATTAGAAAAAAATTCACCCCCCCTACAGTGTGTGCTAAGAGAGAGAAATTAGCTACGTAGAGCCGAGCTGTTTTTTGAACCAGGCTGTAAACATGTTTATTTCTGCTGTAAAGATCGTCTTCTTTGAATTGGTGTGTATGTTGTTTCCGGTGTTTCTGCAGCCAGCCTCAAGCTGATGCTCGATGAACTGCAGTTTAAAACACTTCAGTATGGGCTTCATATTTTGAGACCGGAGGTTGCTGCTTGGTAACGGTGCAGCCCACATGTGCAGGGGTTGATCCAGTTGTTGTCTTGATCTATTTAAACATCTGGCTGCTGATGGAAACTAGCCTTTTGGCTAACTCTGGCACATTTATCAAAATGTAAATTAATATGCATTGTCCATGTAAATAAATCATAAATAAAATCACTGAAAAGTTTGAGCGTAATGACCCTTATCCAGCACAACTACCAACAACTTAACTAACACCTGTTAGTGCCACTGTATTAGGTGGTTTTTTTTCCAGTGAAGCTAATAATGAAGTTTATATTTTCCTTCTTAAGCGTAATGGCTCATTAGCTTTGTGAATTAGACAATGTCTTTTTGGCTTATTAGCAGGCATGAAAGCTGTGCAATCCTGAAACGAATCAAGCCCTGAATGTGCTTCTTGTTTTTATTATTCTGGTGTACTTGAATGTAGCGATTCAAGGATGTGTTGCTCTGATGTTGCGGAGATGAATTTCCTGCAGACTGGATCCTGCAGGGTGTACATCTTCTCCCTGCAGTTGACAGAAAGCAATTTGAGTCTCGGCTCTGTGTCTATAAAACATATTTATTGTGCAAACCAAGGAGACACCTGAAGATGGAAGGTTAGATTTTCAAATAAATGACCAGCTTCTGGCTCACATGACTTCTCCTTTGTGTGTTCACAGGGGAGCCTTTTCAGAGGTGGTCCTGGCTCAGGAGAGGCTGACCGGCCGGATGTTTGCGGTGAAGTGCATCCCTAAAAAGGCCCTGAAGGGGAAGGAGAGCAGCATCGAGAACGAGATCGCGGTGCTGAGGAAGTGAGTCTTGTTAGACAAACGCACACGCACATCAGCCTCCTAATTCCTGGTTACCGGGGCAACTGTGCATCTCTCCTCTCTCTTCCACACATCACAAAACCCTCCCTCCCTCCAAACCCCTCCTCCACCCCCAGGTCACGATCCACAGCCCACCTACCACACAGAAACACATCACGACTGAAACTTCTGTCTGTCTGGGCACAAAACAGCCACACAATATAAACCAATAGAGTCGTGTGTTGATGTTTGAATATCGTGCTGTGTTTGAGTTTGAAGAGTACTTGTGAAAGGACAGGGAACGAGAACGAGACATCTACTTCTGAAGGCTGAAGTGAATGAACGCTGGAATAAAAAACAAAGTATGATGAGAAGAGAAGGCTCATGAAGCTTGAAACCTGCATGATTTAAATCCACTTATATTGCAGGAATCATTTCAACGCTGGTTGTATGTTTAAAGTATGTTTACATGTCGTTAAGAGAGTTCTAAAGTGACATGACCACTACGTACATTACTTCTAGCTACAAGGTTACATTTCTCATCATATAATCTCTGTCTACAGATTCTGCTTTGGGTTGAAGAATCTATGGTGGGGAGACAGAACGTTAGAATGAGAAGTGTTCTGGTTTTGTTCGTATTAAGTGTGTAGTAAGAAATGAATGATGAGAAATCAACAACATATTTTTCCATGAGGAAGACGAGGCTTTGACTAGCTAAGAATGCATCACAGATTACAAAACAAAGCTGTTAGTGGAGGACCATTCCACATTTAAAATCCATGACTTCCCCCCATGTGCATCTTATCTGTATTATCTGAATTTCACTAGCAAGGACCACACCACCATCAGGGTGTAATTTAACAATGATCTATTGATCAAATTGGAATAGTGATTCTGAATTAAACGTTTAAGTTCTTGTAGTTGCTGGTTAAGGGAAGCTATTATAGGATCGGGGGGAGGGTAGGGTGTGAGAACGAAAGGAGACAAGAGGGATAGGTTTGAATTTATAACATTACCAGAAGAGGCGTGGTTCAGGTGTGATCCGGCTCCTGAAACATTGTTATATAGCACCCCTAATTGAGAGGCATTGCTTTTACACAAATCTGCAACAAGTGCGCTGTGGGTACAAATCCTCTCTGCCTCCACACGTCCTCATCACTGATATTATCCCAGATGCATGACAGTTAAAAGCCACAATCAGCGGACCGCAGTTTAAGATTTGACATTTGCAATTTATTACTTTTAACTTTAATAGCTCCATCTCGAAGTCTCTGGAGACACAGTATGTTAGAGAGCATATTTAGTAAGTTGTTCACAGTATTCATCAACTCTAATTTAGCAAAGATGGCGATGCATTTCAGAGTGCAGTGATCTAATTTCCTGTCAGTACTGGCACAGTTAGGGACCGTCATAAAAGTGCAGTACAGCCCTTTTCATGCACTTTTATTGTGTGTCCAAGAAAGTAATCTAGCCCTAGTGGCCAAAACAGTCTTTTGTTTGTTGATTGGAGTAGAGAACATTTCACTATATTACTACTTTTATCTGTATATAATGCACATTCCTTATCAGCAGGGACAGTACAGCCGCATTGCATTGTGGGAGAGTCTTGGCTAGTTAAAATTAAAAGTGTTAAGAGAGTAAAATGTGGACGTTCCAGACTCCAGCTGATACGGACGTGCTGGACTCCAGTGGCAACAGCTTCTACTACTCGTCTCATCACTATCACCGCTCCCTCTCTCTTATTCTCCTCTATCCCTCTTTCCAGACCCAACTGGGTCGAGGCAGATGGCTGTCTAACATGAGTCTGGTTCTGCTCGAGGTTTCTGCCTGTTAAAGGAAGTTTGTCCACGCCGCTGTAACTAGCTAAATACTGCTAGGTGCAATGCTCATGGTGGATTAAGGTGGGGTCAGACTGAGTCTTATCCTGTCTTGGTGTTGGGTCTCTGTTCATAATTTGACATAGAGTGGTCTAGAGCTGCTCTGTTTGTAAAAGCGTCTAGAGATAACGTTTGTTGTGATTTGGCGCTATACAAATAAAGATTGATTGATTCAAATGTTGCAGATTTAAATACTCTCTGCTCAGATAATTGAATTACTCCAAAGAGAGAAAACGTTTTATCTAAAGGTAATGACTTAAATATAATAACTTGTTATTGACTACAACAGATTAAAATGTAAATATGAAAGTAAACTCAAAGTGTAAAGGGCAAAAAAAGTTGAAAATGATAGACTAAGTCCATATCTAAGACAGCTGCCACAATGAACACTGCCACTGATGTATCAGCAGGCTTTAGTGTGTGAAGGAAAAACTGTTTGTATAGAGAGAGCAGAGGCAGATGGAAAGTAATCTGCTTAAATGAAAGCTCGGCTCCCGTCAGCAGTGATCTGACAATGATTTATTTACTTCTATAAACACATATCTGCATGCAGGTGCAGCGAACAATCTGTTCTAGATTGAACAATTTAACTTCAGCAAACAATCTGCTTCATGCTCTCAGTCTGACCTTTTTTGAGAATGTATCACAAATCAATCTTCTTCACTTCAGGGGCTGTTTTAAGGCTGCTGTCTTATCTTTCTGAGCACAGACCAGACAAAGGCTGCATTTCTACCTTTTACAAATCTTAGCATCTCGACATACTAATGACACGTTAATGCAAAAAACACTCTTAGTGGTCAAAGCCATCCATCCAGCTTACTCCTTTCGGTGCGAGGAGCAGCAGCTCTACTGTGAGCTCCCTCCTGATGTCTGAGCTCCTGACCCTCTCTCTAAGGCTGAGTCCAGACACCCTTCGGAGGAAACTCATTTCAGCCTCTTGTATCCGAAATCTTATTCCTTCGGTCATGACCCACAGCTCATGACCATAGCTGAGGGTTGGAACATAGACCGACTGGTAAATTGAAAGCTTTGTCTTCCAGCTCAGCTCCCTCTTCACCACTACGGTACGGTACAATGCTGCATCACTGCTGACGCTGCACCAATCCGGCTGTCGATCTCACACTCCATTTACGCTCAAATACCCCCACTCGCAAACAAGACCCCGAGATACTTAAACTCCCCCACTTGGGGCAAAGACTTGCTCCCCACTGAGAGAGGGCAATCAACCGTTTTCCAGCAGAGAACCATGGCCTCAGACTTGGAGGTACTGACTCTAATCCCAGCTGCTTCGCACTCACCTGCAAACCGCCCCAATGCCTGCTGGAGGTCCCAGCCTGAAGGAGCCAACAGAACCACATCGTCTGCAAAACGCAGAGATGAAATTCTGAGCCCATCCGGACTGGAGACCCTCCTCCCCCCGGCTGCGCCTTGAGATCCTGTCAATAATAATTATAAACAGGATCGGTGACAAGGGGCAACCCTGGCGGAGGCCAACACGCACTGAGAACGTGTCTGACTTTGTGCCAAGTATCCTGACACAGCTCTCACTTTGGTCGTACACTTCTGATGAAAGTTGTGAAGGTTGATGGGGACTGTTCGGTGTTGTGATGAATGTAAATAGTAAAGCTGCATATCTTGATGCAGCAGCACACATCCATTAGCAGCAATGCATAGCTTGTTGCCACCAGTGTGTTAGCTGACATAGAAAAATAAACACAAATGGGATTCTTGGCATGTGTCACAGTACCAATGTGCTTTCCTGCTTTATTCTGGACATGCAAGCCCCCCAGAGAGAGCAGTTTGTATCAGAACTGCACTCCTTGCACTGATAGCAGTGATAAAAGAGTGTCAGACGGTTAAAAACATCCCTCAGCGCAACACACACAACACATCAATGGCATGAATGTGTGTCACCTATCTACTCGAGATAGGAAGACAGCAGTGAAGTAGATTTATGAATGAGCTGCCATGTTTAGATAGTTGATTCAATATTTGACAGATCCATGGAAACAACAAGATGCTTATGTAGCACAAGCAGCCAGTGACATGCAAGGGAGACAAGGGTACTTGTGTGTACTTATGCGCATTTGTGTAGTGTAAAATCTCTTTATCTCCCTCTTATGCAGAAACATGCACCAACACTTATACATATGGGCCTCGGCTGCGGCAACACAGATGTATTACGCTATTAAATACAATAGATTTATTAATTTGGCTCCGCTGTGTTACATTAGAGTAAATTAGAATTGCTTTCAGTAATGAGGGAGAGATTCAGACAATCATTCAGACAAATGAGTGTCATTAGCGTAAACAAGCGAGAGAGTAAGCGAGCAGACCGGCATCCTGCAGATTGAAACACTGTGTTTGCCTCAGAGGAAACGTGATGGTGTTTCTGTGGACAAGCTCGGACCAAAGCAGAGGACACAAACAGGGTTAGTGTGAGTGAAGTAAGAGTTGTTTGTAGAAGAGGTGAAAACCATGTAGAATCGGAGGGACAGTGTTGGGTGGTTGAACAGATAGAAGAGGGTGAGTGGTGTGGGAGGCTGGAGTTACGAGAGGCAAGCAAGCACAAAAACATTCAACATGAAATATAAATCACAGAAAAATACAAAGGCCAGAAGGATGTGACTAAAACAACATTATGTGCTTCTTTGGATGATTTCATTTCCTGAGTTGGACTTGTTCATGAACTTAAAGTCATGATGTGAAAAAGTAGAAGAGGTTAATTTTTCTGAACTTAATTCTACTGTGGGAGCCATATTGGAAATGCTGAAATCAACCAAACTTAGTGTGAGGTAAAGAGGCGGAGTTTGAGCCTCCTAGCCAACAGCTATGTGTTCCCCGCCTGTCAGTCAAGTCAGTCAAGTCCTTATTTGGGCAAAAACTTGTAATCTTAATATCTTCTGAACCGTTGCGTTAGAAAAAAATTCACCCCCGTACAGTGTGTGCTGATAGAGAGATTAGCTTCGTAGAGCTAAGCCGTTTTTTGAACCAAACTGTAAACATGTTTATTTCTGCTATAAAGATTGTCTCTTTTGAATTGGTGTGTATGTGGTTTCTGGTGTTTCTGCAGCCAGCCTCAAGTGGATTCTCAATGAATTACAGTTAACAACACTTCAACATGGGCATCATATTTTGAGACTGGAGGTTGCCGCTTGGTTAAAAGAGAGAAATGAGGGAGTCTTGGCCTTGATAAAAACCTCAAATGTTGGTTTATAATTATAACCCAAAAAAAAAAGTAAAAAATTTAACTATGACAAACCAAGTCATAATAAAAAAGTAATTACTGAAATAGTAAGTCAAAATGATGTCATAATTATAGGATAAAAAGTTGAAGTTAGTCCTGTGATGGATTGGTGACCCGTCCATGGTGTACCTCATGAAACGTCATAATCATGAAACAAAGAGTCAAAACTATGAGATTTAAAGATAAAATTGGTCTTACAGTCTGATAGTGAGTGACTTAATATTGCATATTTTGAATTTTATCTCATCATTTCGAGTTTTCATCCTTAATTTTGAACTTTCTCTTTAATAATTCCATCTTTTCATCTCATAATTTAGTTTTATATCATAATTCTACAACCCAGTAATATAAAACATGCTGAAGGGTCCATGCTCGGGGAGAAAGCAAACAATCACTCACTTTGCGTCTGCCCGGTGTGAGTACTTTGGTCCGCCTTGTTTCTGTGAAATATGTAATCAAATCTGTTAGCTCACATGTCGTTCAGAATTCCCCATTAGAGCCTCAGTTGTCAGGTTATTTTGACACATCCTAACTGCAGGTTACTGAACGAGCAGAGACAATAACCTGGCACTGAACAGGTCAGGCGCTGTGGCTGAAAAGGTGCCAGGCTGATAAGCTTCTGGACTGCAGGTCGGTTCACTCAGCAGGTGAACGGCTTGATCTAGTGGCCAGGAAAATCTGAGGGATAACCACACCTAAACTACAGACATACAGGTCAAGTCCTAATCACCAACTGAACTTTAAATGCTCACTGGCTGAGTTTACATCACAAAAAGAAGGAATACAAACATGGACAGGAAACAGCTAAACAACACAATGCCGTGATAAAGACAACAGGTCAAATTCAAATGTATCATACTCATGTTTTATATCATAGGCATGAAACTAGACAAAACACAAACATCTTTCCAAGTACGTCTGTCTCTCTAACTTTTGTTATGGATACTGTAAAAGTCATGGAGGGTGAGAAAGTTTTTCCACCAGCAAGAAAAACTTTGTGCATCATTTATGTTCATTTTCATCCAGACTAATCATTACCAAGCATCAGGTTTTATATAACGGACAATATCCCATTCTCCCTGAAACATTTAGCCTCATACATAATTAACAGTGTTCAAAAGACATCATAATCATACCCAGAGATAATAAATAATACATTAGAAAAAGAGTGTTGATCAATACTGGCGCAAATGATGAATAAATGATGAGTGCAGTGTGCCAGTGGAAATGGTTGATGTGCCTATAAAGTAGTCACAGTTTACAGTATCAAGAAGAAGTGCAGGCTTTTCTACATGTGCTGGTGTTTGAGAATAAACAGGGAATCACTGCTGCCATGACACTACTGCCATGACACTGATGCCTGTCTGGCTTTGGTGGCATCACTGCAAGACTTCATCAGAAGTCTCTACATCTGTTGTGTCTGACGGAGGACTGATACAGCTGTGATCGACTGCTTCTGCCATCACAAACATGATTTATGACAGAGATGGGGATGGGGTGTGGCCTGCATCCAGCTGCTCCCTTACTCAATGTGGCCCACAAGTTCATCTCCAAATATCAATAAACGGTAAACAATGGAACATTTTGACCAAATTTGATCAACTTGAGGGGTTGGATTTAGTCCCATGCTTATTCATATGTGCATACCTATAGATTGGCCCCATACAGAAAATAGTCTGTCAATCAGGAGAAACAAACTAAAGAATGAAAGGTTATTTATTAGAACATATATCAAAGAAATTTGACTCAACAGAAGGTTGTATGGACTCATGGAGAGATTTGGAGATCAAAGGATGTCTGATCCCAGCAGCAGCAGGAAAATCCCCCATCCAGTCTGGACATTAGTCGTGGTGGTGGCTGACTTGCTAGGACCGGATGGATGATATGAAGACTAATGATTCTGCAGAGACCAGGCGGAGGTGGGAGGAGGAAGGGCACACACATATTGTCAACATGAAGGAAGAGGTAGAGAAGGAATCATATTTAAGAAGGGACCAGAAAAGTGATAGGCTAACAATGGGGATGTGCCACCATGCTAATGGATGAAGAGATAGATGACAGCAGGAAAAAGTGAGAAAGCAAAAAGATAATTAGGCTAATTCTATGAACGCATATAAAGTCTTCCTGACTGATCTTTTGCAGGAGCTGCATATGTTAGGAAAAGGACAAAGTAAAAAAGCTGCAGTGTCCCATCCCTTGGTGTCAAAGACAACTCTAGTTAACTGTTCAACATTCAGGATCTGATACATAAATGTATCCATGTACAAATACTATCAGTCCCAGACAGCTAGTCTAGAAGATAAATAATAAATAAACAGTAACTGCTAACAATAGCGGTGGAAAAATGCAAATCAACGTCAACTTTGGCCTTTCCTGACTTTTGCATGCCACCATTTAAAAGTTTAATAGACACAGGAATAAATGAATATGTGAGTTAGTGAATACTGAAACGAGAAAATGCAAACCTCAGACCAGAGGGCAGCAGCTCATATTCAGTCAAAGGAGGGTAAACTTTTGATAATGTCAGCAGCTTATTGATTTATTTGGTTCACAATTTCAGAAACTAAGCATTTCTAATGAGCTTCCTCCTCAAGAGAAGCCTCTGGCCTGCTCTTTCTGAAGCAACAGTTGCAAAGGCTCATGGGATTGACCGTATTTTTAATATTTGATGCACAAATTACAGACAAAACATGTTTTATCGCTCTTAAGGTTGAAATGAATCAAAATGTTCACCTGTGCCCCTGCTGTGTGTTTCTGAGGCTGTAATGGGGTACTGCTTCTCTCCCTTGAAAATGTTGTGTATTATTCAAAACATGTGCATAATGGGAAATGTACAGTATATGTTGTTTGTGGTTGTCATTGCTATCTCTTACTCTGTATAAGGATTGTTCATTGTTTTAATAACAGTACATTAACAATATTATTTAATACTACTGGAGGCAGCTAGATAAAAGCAGAAAAGTCAAAGACAAAACTATCCGCATGCTAAAGTGTGACCATTATGTTTCATACCATATCATATTCCATTGTAGCACACTGTATTGCATCCTATCATCCCTTATCCTAACTTAATCATATCGTACTGTATAGTATCGTATCTTATCTTATTGTGTCATATCGTACTGTATCGTTTCATATCGCATCGTGTCGTATAGTATGGTATCGTGCCATGTCGTATCGTGTCGTATTGTACTGTATCGTACCACATCGTTCCGTTCCGTATTGTATCCATAGACTGTATAAAATATGGACGTAGTATCCGTGACGTCACCCATCCGTTCCTGAATGCTGTTTGGAAGCCAATCGGCAGCGGCAGCCATATTGCTTCTGTCGAGCCAGTGTGACGTAAAGAGGCGGCTTTGATCCTCCTAGCCAACAGCTGCAGTGTTCCCACAGTCAGCTTTGCCTCTCATTGGAAGACTAGTAATCTCAATATCTTCCAAATTGCCGCGTTAGAAAAGAATTCACCCCCCTCACAGTGAGAGGATATCGAGAAATAAGCTATTCAGACTACACTCTTCTTTTGTACCAGGCTGTAAACATGTTTATTAATGCTGTAAAGATCGGCTTTGTCCCATTCATGTGTATGTGACTTCCGGTACTTCCGGAGCCAGCCTCAGGTGGATCCTCGATGAACTGCAGCTTTTAACACTTCCACATTGACTCCTATTTTTAGACCGGAGGTTGCCGCTTGATTGTATCATATCGTATCGTATCATATCATGTCGTATCGTTTTGTGTCGTATAGTGCTGTATGATACCACATCATTCCATATCGTATTGTATCATGTCGTATTGTGCCGTGTTGTATCGTACCTCATCGTTCCATATCGTATCGTATCGTTTTGTGTCTTATCGCATCGTATCATACTGAATCGTATCTTATCGTTGCGTTCCGTATTGTATCATATCGTATCATAACTTTTCTTATTGTTTCGTGTCGTATAGTGCTGTATGATACCACATCGTTCCGTATCATGTCATATCGTATCGTATCATATTGTATCATATCGTGTCGTATCGTATCGCATGGCATGGCAGTGCATCCCATCGTATAGTGTCATGTTCTATCTTGGTGTATCACACTATTGTAATATCCTTAATATCCTCATACTGTGTTGTAATTCTACTCATACTATAGTAGCATAGCATAACATAATGTGTTGTGTCGTACTGTATTGTATCGTTTTGTATTAAACTGCACTGCAGTCCCGACAGATATCTTACCAATCACCCTGAATGGTATCATAGCGTATCATTTCACATCACATTATATAATTTCTTATAGTACTGTATCCTATAGTAGCATGGTGTATGTTATCGCATTGTATGGTATCGTACCCTATCGTATCATATTGTCTTGAATTATTCCATATCATATATCATATCACATCGTACCATGTCATACCTTTTTTCTTCTTCTTTTGTATTATTTCATGGCATATAGTATTGTGAAAATGATGGTCATGAAGAATAACATTCACATTTTTATTTGAATCCTGGAGAGGACGATGTTTCTATTTTGTATAAATTACTTTCGACTTCAGAGTTGTTGTTGTTGTTGGTGTTGTTGTTGTTGATAAGTGTTTGGTTCCTGTTTCTTATATAATCAGCTGATGCATTTATAACTGTAGAGCTAATGTTGCATGAAAATCCTTTGAAAGATAGAAAAACAGAACAATTACATCCGTCTGTGTACAGCAGTAATCAACTTCATATTCAGGACAAATCCATGAATGAGAACAACTAACTGCAGCATATTTCCTGTGATGAATAAGAGGGTTTCTCTGAATGCACACTGGCTCATCCTCTGCCATTATCATCAGACTGTTTGCTGCCAGCTCTTCATTATCCCAGGCAGGGCTTAAATACACTCACATTATCCCTCTCCAACCTGCACGGCTCGCTATCTTTGTGTGTATACATGTGTGTGTTTGTGTGTGTGTGTGTGTGTGTGTGTGTGTGTGTGTGTGTGTGTGTGTGTGTGTGTGTGTGTGTGTGTGTGAGTGTGTGTGTGTATGTATGTGTGTGAATGTGTATGAGTCATTTCTCAGCTTCTCAACTGCATGCCATGGCTGAGGTCATGTGCTCCATAATAAGTGTTTGATGCTCACCTGTGTACCTGTTGTGCATTCCTGTATGTGTGTGTCTCTCGCTCTCTGTGCATGTGTGTGTGTGTGTGTGTGTGTGTGTGTGTGTGTATGGCAAAGACCGACCTTTGGGAATTACCTCTGATCAGGATGCAAAAGATGATTAACCCACACACAGAATCAATCTTGTTTGTACAAGGTATGAGGTGTTAGGATAAGGAACGTACACCTACACTCACACAAACAAAAACACAGACAGAAGGATGAAACACCTTATCCTTACCTAGCACTGTAACCATGGAGAAATCATGAGGCGACTGACAGGAATGAGCATCAACGTGAACCTGAAGACTCAAACTCTTTTCTTTTACTTAGCAAAACTGTCCTCCTGAGCCTGAAAGGGCTTTTGTTTGAATCCCTGGAAAGGAACAAAATTCATCCTTAGATTTGAATACGCTTGTCAGCTTAAGCTGAGTCTCAAAGTTTTGTGACATTCTCTGTTTCATAGCTATAAACATCCAAGCTAACTTCAAGGTCCATTTGGCAGCTGCTCCAGAGTTTCGAACATTTCAAGTTATTAAGTGGCATGCCGTGTTTAAAAAAAAGAAAAACAGTGCAACTTTCAGGTTTAATTTTTATGAGAGTTGGGCAAACTCTTGTCTTGGAGGCTGTTTTCTTATTGGTAAAAACATAGGTGATAAAACAGCACCCTTTCTGGGACAATATGTTTTCATCCATTGAGAGTTTTAGAGTCAGCTGGTGATTTTGAGTTAGCTGCAGCTCAGCTTGCAGCCCGCTAAGCCTAGCTGAGGGGCATTGATTTAAACTCTTAAAAATCAATGTGAAACGTAATTGTTTTATGTCTTACTATATTTTATTATTATGGAGAGGAATAAACCTAAATCAGAAACAAGCTGAGGATATTCAAGTAAGCTAGTTGCAGCTCAGCAGGCAGCCCCTGAACTTCGTTTAGTGTTTTTGATAGTTCTAATCACCAGGTATTTATTTAAAAGAGGAGGAGACCTCTAAAGTGAACCTAGCAAAAAGTGCTAGTGAGGAGGAGGAGGAACTGCCTTCATCACAGCTGTCTTCCATGTTTGTTTTCACTGAGTGCAAGGGACTCCCGCTCCAGCCTGTCCTGCCAGTGCAGAACTGTGACAAGCGTCACTCAGGAGTGATGTCCAAGTCACGCACGCTCTAACTTGGCTGTTCAGACTAAGGTCCCATTGTAAAGATCAGTCATGTGTTGCTTTTGTTTAGTTTTGTATTTGTTTATTTTTTTTGATTTCCTGTTTTATTTTGTAGATTTCCTTGTGTTTCGTCTTGTTTCTTCCCTGTCTTTATTAGTTTGAAGTTATCCTTACATCTTTCTTATGTTGTTATTAGTAATCCATGTTTTGTGTTGTGTTCCTTGTGTGTGTGAATTTTCCCTATGCTTCTTATTTGAGTCTATTGTTTTTCCTGTTTATTTTGTAGTTCTTGATTTCTGTCCAGTTTAGCATTACTTCCTGCCTTCTTGTGTGTTTCCCTCCACTCTGATTACCTTCATTAGTTTCACCTGTGTCCACACCTGTTGCTCGTTACCTAGTGTGTATTTACTCCTTGTGTTTCCTCCCTTGTGTCTTCGGATCATTCACTCTTTATTACATCATCGCCTGTGTTCCTTGTGAGTACCTAAATCAGATTTGGGCCAAGCGGCAACCTTCCGGTCTAAAAATATGAGTCCAATGCGGAAGTGCTAAAAACTGCAGTTCATAGAGGATCCGCTTGAGGCTGGCTCCGGAAGTACCAGAAACCACATACACACCAATTCAAAAAAGCTGATCTTTACAGCAGAAATAAACATGTTTACAGCCTGGTATAAAAGACGAGTGTAGTCTGGATAGCTCATTTCTCAATCGGCACACACTGTACAGGGTTGAATTTTTTTCATAAAGCGGCAATTTCAAAGATATTAAGATTACGAGTCTTCCAATGAGAGGCACAGCTGACTTGATGACAGGTGGGAACACTGTAGCTGTTAGCTAGGAGGCTCAAAGCCCGCCTCTTTACTTCACAATTGCTAGACAGCAGTTATGTTCAGTTGAACATTTCCAATATGGCTTCCGCCGACAATTGGCCTCAAAACAGCTCTTCAGAAACAGATGGGTGACGTCACGGATACTACGTCCATATTTTATGCAATCAATGGTTTGGGCCAATTTTTCCTGCAGTCAGAGTGTAGTCATTGAGACTCAGTCACATTTACAAACTTTAAATTGGTGTTCCCACATTTCTTTGCTTACAGTGATTCAGAAAACAATACAACAAACAAAAGTGAAGAAATCAACCTGATATGAATTCTTGACAAAAGATTTGAGTCCCAATGCAGCATGATAGAAAGTTACAGATCATCTAAGGTGACTCTTTTGTCAGTAGAAATGCTAAAGTTGGAAAGCCAAGTGGAGAATGGAAGGCCATTTCAGGAAAATGTCCCTCTATTACTCTGGATTATCAGTTAAGTTTATTAATGGGTATTAATGGGTCAGCAACATTTCTGCAGTTCAGCTGCAGTCACTGGGATTAAACATGATTTGTTCTGTTAATGGGTTTTTGTGTGATGTAAGACATGCTGCAGCTTCTGAATAAAAAGCTCAACTGATGTTTTGTGTTTGCTTTGCAGGATCAAGCATGAAAACATTGTGGCGCTTGAGGACATCTATGAGAGTCCGGACCACCTCTACCTGATCATGCAGCTGTGAGTCTTTGATTTATGTTCCCTGTTTGAACCTGTTGGGAGATTGGTTTCATTTTTAGATACTGCTTTGAAAACTGCAGAAGAGTTTAAGGGACAGGTATGAGAAATAAAAGCTCGGGGGATTTTCTTCTTTCTAGTTTTGCAGAGTGAGTGGCAGGTAAAGTGGGGTACACACTACAAGAAAGCTCAGCCAATTTTGCCCCCCCCCCCCCTTCAAACAAAAGTCAGCACAGGTCTGACCTTTGATGGTTCTAAAGATTATCTTGTCATATTTTCCTGTGGTGTGAGGAATGTTTGGAGTGCTTTTACCCTCCCTGATCTGCTACACTCAGGCCACACAGATTCCTAATCAAATAGGTTACACATGTTCAATATTCACATGAGTCAGGGAACTCTGAGGATGCAATCTGTCTATTATCATGTGTTGTCATGTGGAACTAAACAACAGCCAATAAGGAAGCACGCTGATGGAAGAAGGAAGCACAACAAATGCAAATGAACGTAGAGGGATATCAGCATTACAGATCCAACTTGTGTCCCTTAACACATACCACAATAAAAAATGCAAGGGGAGGAATTCAATATAAATTGTTACTTAATGGATGTACCAGATAGCTAAGCAACTAGCAACATTTAACATGTCAACCACCCCATCGTCTGCCATGTTTGTTAACTCTACAGTTAAAAGAGAAGAGATATTCAGTTTTGAGAGTCAGGACTCTGGTTGTTGGTGTGTTGGCTTTCTTGTTGTTCTCCACACACTAAAAACAAATCTGTTATATTCGTCATTATTTGTCGTCATGTGTGGGTCTCTCATATTTTCAAAACTTGTTTTGTGTGTGCCATGCTTAAAGCTGGGGTTGGTAGTCAGATTTAGATCCACTTTTTGTTATACTGGTTAAAATGATCTTTATGTCCCGATGGTAATCAACACATAATGTGTTCTTAAAAAAGAGGTAAAAAAAAGCTGCTATCTACAGCCGGAGTAAACCTGGGAAAACACCAACCAATCCCTGCCATCAGGAGCCAAATAATGAAACCAATCAAATCATGTCCTGCCGTTCTGCCCGCCTCCTGCAGAGCGTACATTTCATGTTTGTTTGTGTTTTTAACTTTCACTATGAGAATGTTTTGGTGTTTTCTTACCGCTGAGTGAGACATGAGTTGACGTAGTGTAAAACACAAACAATGTGCTGAGGATCGGTTTTGAATCAGTCACCATCATAGGTCGTGAATCAGCGGCGCTCTTGCATGTGAGCGGGGGTGTCGTGTTGGAGGAGCTCCAAGGGGAGGGGGGGGAGGGGTTAGACGGAGTCCTGAGGACATGCTACATTCAAGTTCATGCTAGTTTTCCGTGACTACCAACCAAGCGGCAAACTCCGGTCTCAAACGATGAAGCCAATGCTATAAACTGCAGTACATCGAGAATCCGCTTGAGGCTGGCTGCAGAAACACCGGAAACTACGTAGATATGAATGGGAAAAAGACGATCTTTGTAGCATTAATAAACATGTTTACAGCCTGGTTCAAAAAACGTCTTGGCCCTATGAAGCTAATCTCTCTATCAGCACACACTGTACGGGGGATGAATTTTTTTCTAATGTGACGGTTCAGAAGATATTAAGATTACGAGTTTTGCCCAAATAAGGACATGACTGACATGACTCCCGGTCGGGAACACACAGCCATTGGCTAAGGGGCTTACACTACGTGACACTCTGCCTGGTTGAGTTCCGCATTACCAATATGGCTGCTGCCGTCGATTTGCTTCAAAACAGCTCTTAGGAACAGATGGGTGACATCACGGATACTACGTCCATATTTTATACAGTCTATGCTACCAACCCTAGCTTTAAAGGAAAAACCATCACATGGATTTTTTTTAATATCACTCTTCTTTGATTTACTTTCCCAATGAATACACTTTGACATTACATTCTTCATTTAAACTTAATTCTTGTAAGGCATAAAAACATCTCTCTCTTCTATTTTTCCTATGCCTGGCAGTTATAGTTTTCTGTTTAAAACAATCTCAAAGTCCTTCACCGGTCTCTCAGATTAGGAGCTCTGTCCTGAAACATAAACAGATCTAGCACATGGTAGTTTACTTTTCTCAAGGACCCTTGATAAAAGTTGTACAACAACTTCTTTAAAGTGTAACATAACAGCCCTAAGGATGTCTTTGAGTGTTTATTTTTAACACAACCTTGAGGAATGAGTTTACGAGGCTGGGCTGGTTTAATGCTAACGGTCCAGGGACGAGATGCAGGAAAGAGACTATTTCCCCTTCATGCTCTCAGGATTTGACAAAGTGTAAAGGTGGTCTACAGGTTAGCTTGTCATTTTTCTTTTACCATCTTTTGTATCTTTTTATCATCTTCTAGTGTTATTTTGTAACAAGGTTGTAAAAGTGAATCCTAAAACTGAACTCTTCATTCACTTTGAAAATGTATCAAGCCGTGCCACTACAGTCAGTTAACATGAACCTGAAGCTGATTCACTTGAGATTGAAGGTTTATTTTAAGTTTAATGTGAGGGCTTCCTGTGATTTTGTAGGAACAAAGTTGTCCAGCCATGTTTCGACCAAACACACAGAGCAGTATGAATCAGCCTCAAAGTGTACGTAGCTTTTAAAGCTGGGGTTGGTAATCAGATTTAGATACACTTTTTGTCATACTGGTTAAAATGATCTTTATGTCCTGATGGTAATCAATACATGATGTGTTCTTAAAAAAGAGTGAAAAAAAAACTGCTATCTACAGCCGGAGTAAACCTGGGAAAACACCAACCAATCACCGTTTTTTGGCTCCTCAAATTTTAAACCAATCAAATCATGTCCTGCCGTTCTGCCCTCCTCCTGCGCGTACATTTCCCCGGCGTGCACTCCTCCGAGTTCCCGTCTCCTGCCTCTACTTCCCCTGACTCTATTTACTGCCCCTCTCGCTCGACCTCGGGCCTGTCCCCTCTGACCTGATGAGGTGCTTTGCTCAGGACTGTAGTCCGGATCAGAGTCTAAAAAGCTCTCACCAACAAGCAGAATAATTAATTACGTTCAGTAAGTCCTACAGAAAATATATATTTATTGTAGCGTCCGTCCGGACCGGTCCGGACGCTGTAGTGATGACGAGCTGATTCGTGAACACGTTGAGCTTTAATAACCGGTCACTGTCGGCCGTGATCTCGCCAACCAACAAAGCAACAATCAATGTTTGAATGAATGAAAAACTTCTCCTCTTGTCTCTCCTCTCACCCACTCGCACACTCTACACCTCTCCTGATGCCTCCACTGACCGTCAACACTGTAGGAATTAAGAACATCTACACTGAACACGTTTAACAAACAGTAGAGTTGTTACAGTATTATATGTGTTATAACTTTTCTCCTGATATCGTGTCACCGGTACAACTGGATAATGCTAGCATGATAGTTGTGAGTGCTAACAGCAGCCATGTTTGTTTGTGTTTTTAACTTTCACTATGATTATGTTTTAGTGAGGACCGGTTTTGAATCAGTCACCATCATATGGTCGAGAATCAGCGGCGCTCGTGCATGTGAGCGGGGGGGCGTCGTTTTGGAGGAGCTCCGAGGGAGGAGGGGAGGGGTTAGACGGAGTCATGAGGAAAAGCTACATTCAAATTCATGCTGGTTTTCCAGGACTACCAACCCCAGCTTTAAGTGTGGAGCACTTTTTTCCAACTAGTGCTCAAGTGATGGCTCATAGAAGAGATCAACCAAAACAGGAATTGGTGACAGGCTGTCCTGATAGTTGCTTTAATGTTGGAAGTGGTAGTCAAAGACAAAAACTGTTAGTTCCTCAGAGGTTTTAAGCTTTGATTGTCATTGTTATATATCACATTTTTGAAAAACAGGAACATAAGGAATTCACTAGGAACAATACCTAAGTTGATTAAGTCACAATGCAGCTTTTATTTTGTTTCATTTTGAGCAGATGGTGGTGTGCAGAGGTATTTTTTTCTGTTGGATGTTCATAACACGCTCCATATGAGCCAAAAATTCACTGAACCCTATCTCACACGTATAATCTTATTCTTCTGCTCACCCACACAAACACACAAAAACACATGCACACTTTCTCTACATGACAGCTTTACTGAGATGACAACACCTCACACACACACACACACACACACACACACACACACACACACACACACACACACACACACACACACACACACACGCACACACACAAAGCCCACCCATCCTCCCACACACACACACCACACAGCTACAAGGCCTCTATTATTGTACATCAGTAACATCTCTGCTTTGATGGTCAGCTTCAGAGAGGGAAGCAGGGTGGCCTGTGGCTCACCCAAGGGTGGCCTACTGCCCTGCTGTGAAAGGTGACTGCTGTTTACATAAGGGGAGAAGATGTTCTGGAAGTTTGGCTCTGGTGTTGGAAACATTTCAGTCAAGTTCAGGAGGATGTCATGGCTGTGGATTACACAACCGTGGCTATGTTTACAACCCAATATCAGCAGATTATCTGGTCACCTACAGCATGAGCTTTGGGGCTGCAGTGTGCATACTGTAACTCTGATCAAAACACAGAAAAAACAACACTTTTCTCTTTTGGTGCTGTATAAAATAACATTATCATTTCAGTCGCTTAGGTAAAAGTTTCTATCCTATTTTTAAATGACAAGTTTTTGGGGCTGTATCTTGTCCAAAAAATTAAGACTAAAATCCAGAATGTTTTCATTTAATATATGTTTCATTATTTTTTATTTAAATAAAATGATTCAAAGCAGCACTTTTACCTAAAAGATCCATATATACCCATTGCTTTTAAAGGAAAAGATTGAAGTGGTGACTTTTCCAACTTCTTTGAGATATAACTTATTTGCATTCTCTGTATTGAGGTAATAGAATTTCTGAAGCAGCTGTAAAATCAAAAAATGTTATCCTCAGTTTGAGTATCTCTGTACTCTTTCTCTAAATCATTTGAATGGGTTGAACAATAAAGCTTCATTATTATCAAAGGTGTACAACAAACAGAGCAGAATGTGCAGGAAGACACATATAAAAGCTACTTCACAGTTAAGGGCTATATAAAGACCTGTTGTGTGTTTGCATCGTAACAGTTGTGAAGTAAAACTGGCAAACATGTTAGTTTGAGACAAAGCGTTAGAAAAAGTTTCAGGTTGTTGTGGTGTGACTTTACGGTTCTATATGTTAATACTGAAGCTCTGTCCTTGAAATAGAATACTATGACAAAGATGTGAGGCGAGAGACAGAGTGCCACTGTGAGAGAGTTACGCTCTACTTTATAGACTTTGATATACAGAAAAACCCTAAGGCTGTATGAATTAAAGCTCTAGGAAAATTATGCACCTCTAATGTAGGCTCCCAAAATAGCAAATTTATATGACCAGAAAACAGATAAGAACGACTATGCTTTAAAGCAGGAGTCTGACTTCAGCTAAACAGGAGTCATTGTTGCCACAAGTTCTCTTAGTGAAATAATCCTGCATGTCAAAATGTCCTGGAATTGTAGCAGAAGTAGAAAAGATTCATGAAATCCATGAAATGCCTCAATAAGTTTAGCTACACAGCAATGTACGCAAGCTAGCCAAACACTGTTCTTAATCAGAATCAGAATCAGAATCAGAATCAGCTTTATTCGCCAAGTATGCTTGAACACACAAGGAATTTGACTTTGGTAAACTGTGCTCTCTTTGTACAAGGCATAAGAATAAGAATAAGAACTACAATAAAAAATAAAATTAAAATATAATAACAATAACCTTAGCTATAAATACAAAGAAGCAACAAATAGGCTTGACTAATATGTACAGGCTAAAATAATATGATAAAGTGCAGTGGTGAGTTGCAGAGGTAGTTTTACATTATAAAATATAGTAGTTAAATAATACAAAAAATAGAAATATGGAATTCTGCTTGGAGAATTGTTGCATTGTGTATTTACATGTATATTTACAGAGAGTATTTATCTGATACTGAGACTGTAGCAGTGATACTGTGTGTCAGGGGCGTCGTAGTCGGGGGAAAAGTGGGACTGACTACCTAGGGCCCAAGTCGAGAGGGGGGCCCTTCATGGGCCTGAAATAAAATGTGTTGTCTACTACACTTTTCTTTTGTTTTGTTATAACTGCAATAAGATAACTATTAAATTATCAAACATTCAGAATTCCACGGCTCCGTGAGATCCGTGTCTCATGCCTAAAGTGGGGAATTGTCATATTTTCACAGCATCAGGTGTGGTTGAATCTGATTGACAGTACACTGTAGGTTTGTAGAGTTTTATTTGAATTCATGAGGTCAGATTATACCAAATAATGCCCTTGTTGTTATTCAACAAGTCACTTGGCTTCAAATAATCTTGTTCAAAGAGGTGGACAGTCTGAAGGTCAATATTGTGCAGTTACATTTAGAGAAATTGTAAAAAAAATAAAAAATATTGTTTTGTAGCTTAGAGTCAGTTAACCAGGATAGTTTTAAACATATTGTTGTTTAATGCAAATAAACCAGTATTATAGCAGCATTTTATATTTTGTAGTGTTGACTGTGGTGATGGGGCCCACTGAGATATCTTTTCAGGGGGTCCAGAATTCCTGGCGACACCCCTGCTGTGTGTGTTCAATGAGGTAAATTCAACTGATTAATTCGACTTGTTTGTGAGCTGTTTGTGCAAAAGTTTCCTTCTATATTTAAATACAGGATTATTCTGAGGTATTATTCTGACCTCTAGCAACTACCTGGCTAGCTAACACACAGCTGTGCATCTACACACAGTAGATGACTGACAATGTTATTACATCACAATCATAGTGAGACAGAGTTGCCAACTGTCCTGTGTCAGCCGGGACATCCCTAACTAAATATTTATTTCTAACTGAACTGATTTGCCCTGAAAGGGATGCCCTTTGTCCCATTTATTGTCATCTAATCACAGCCTCCCTCACTTTCATCAGATATACGCCTGCCTACAGCATCAAGTCAAACTGAAATGAGTCATGAACATGGATAGTGTTGTTGCGCACAAATGTGGATAAAGATATGGATAAAAAAGAAAAGACTTTGCAGCAACTGCAAGCAATGGGAAGCAAAGACAGCATGGGTTAAACTGGTGTCAGCAGCCACAAAAAATATCTGCACTTTATGCTGCTGGGGGTCTTCAATAGGCCACAGAGGTTAACATGATCTAACACACCATGCAGCTACAGAGATGCACAAGAAGGCCTTACTGGCAAAAGTTGCAAGAAATATCCATCAGTCCTGGTTTCATTCACTTTCTGTTTCATATGGAAGTTGAATTAGTCTGGGGGGATATTAGGAAAAAAAGAGGTTTACCCACATCACTATAGCACTAAGCTCCAAACACAATATTTAGGCGCTTATTTGGTTCTAAAAAAGTCAACAACCCTTCCATGAAAACAGATTAATCAATCTCTTCTTCTGCTGAAGTGGTAAATTAAGACACACATTGAGCCCTTGTAAGAGCTGATGTGCCAACTTGTCTGCTGAGTGTGTTACATCACACCAAATCCCTCCGTAGGCCAGACTCCAGTCTTGCTCACATGTCTTACTCTCATTAAACTGTTAACCTCTGGCCTCTCTGTTGTCCTGAATCAATCAGTTTAAGGCTATTCCTCTTTCCTGGCCACGGCCGCCAACCAGTTGTTGAGTTAAATACTTTTGATAGCATTAAAACGATAATCTCTGTTCTGTCTTAACATCACGTTACATCTCTTCATGTTCCAGCTGGGCAGTTTATCATCGTACTGGGATTAATTCTGCTCCGGTCATCAAGGCTATTGGTTCTCACTGTGGGGGAGAAGAAACAGAATGGTGTTGTACGTGTTGCAGGGGAGTGGGGGTATTCAAATATTGAAATACATTACCCTATTCATATTTTAGTTTGTCATCTATCTTTTAATTCTATTATTAGATTATTTTATTAATCGGGCCTTGTTGTCTAACTTAATTCAGATTGTTCACCTCCCCATACACACACACACACAAACACACACACACACACACACACACACACACACACACACACACACACACACACAAGCTCATAAACACACCACACCTCAGCTTTTCTCTATACATATACTGTACACAGTGGTGTGTCCTGCCCCGCCTCCTAACATTTCTCTTGTCTTTAAGTGTCTTTTGACAGTATTCATCAGCAGGATGATAGCAGCAGAAACCAGATGCACAATCTCTCTCTCTCTCTCTCTCTCTCTCTCTCTCTCTCTCTCTCTCTCTCTCTCTCTCTCTCTCTCTCTCTCTCTCTCTCTCTGGTCTCTTGCAGAAGGTGTCAGGTGCTGCAGGTCATCAGGGGCAGAGGGCAAAGACAGCTAGGTCATAAACCTTAGTATGAAAACAGGTCAAGATGTAGTGATAACTATGGACTTCACTAAGTTCAGGCTGGTGTTTCATATTGGGGGCTGTTTGTGCCGCTGCTTGCTAAAGCATCTTTTACAACAGGTTTCGTCATTGAGTCTTCTTATTAGGTGAAAACTGTTCTGCAGCCAGTTCATGATCTTTTTCTACAAAGCGTACAAACAAACAAAAATACCTTTGTAATATTTCTCTTTCTTCATATCAAATCCACATGACTTGATTTCTAAAGTTACATTTTTGGGGCGACTATTACACTTGTATTCATAGAGGAGAGGACAGTGGACAGGGCCAGGAGAGAGCAGGAGAATGACATGCAGGAAAGGGGCTGCAGGCTGGAATCAAACCCAGGCCGACCCGCTATATTGGTCCACAATTTAACCACTTGACTAAATCCGTGCCCATGCCTCGATTTCTGAGGCGGAGACTGTAAATTACTTTGCCGATCTCAGACAATGTCATAGTTTTCTCACTGTAGGGGCCATGAAGGATTTGAGTGTTTATAGTATCTTATTTTGAGGTTTAGGGTAGGTTATTGTTTGTACATTTTTTGTGCTGTTATTTTTGTTTCTATATGGTTTATTGTGGGGTCAGTTAATTAGGTTATTAATGGGTCATGTGTTAGGGGCGGGGATATTCAGTTCATTTAGACCACCGGTTTTCTTTTGTTTGGAGGTAGAGAGAGGGGGTGAGCTGGGTCTCCGTACTTTTTGTTTTTTGCTATTTCCACTATTTTCTTTGGATCACTCTCATCATCTGTTTGTGCACTTTATCATGAGTTGTTTATCCTTTTTCGTTAATAAAAGGTCAAACTTATTTTTTTGCACATCAATGATTTTTGCTTTTAGCACGTCAGACACTTTACTAGGCCCAACCTCAGCCTCTCAGCAGCTTTTGTCTCTTTGTAGTTGCTACCCTCACTGTGAGCTAATGAATGCTACCTGACCAGCCACCTAAGCTACTGTTATTATGGTTAAGGATAAAAGGTCACCCTCTGAGTCTCATGAGATTAAAGACGCTGAGCACAGTGTGCTGAAAAATACAACAAAACCTCAGTAAACCTTCACAACTTTAAAACCAGTTAAATTAACATTATTACTGATTCAATGGGTGAATCTTTACACTCATATTAGACATAAAACAACATGACAAGGACAGATTATAGTGGCTGACACTATGTTTAAGGAAAATGTATTTGATGCATGTTTTGATTTTCTAGTTTGTCCCATCAGGAGTTCAGCTTTATGACCTATACTACAACCAGCCAGTAGGGGGAGCTCCAAATGTTGTGGCTTCACTGGAGAGCCTTCATGTCGCCTACTTATATAGTTAATGGTTTATTTTGATTTTTTTTAAAGTTATATTTTTTGGGCTTTTTGCCTTTATTTGATAGGATAGTGAAGAGAGACAGGAAATGTGGGGAGCAGAGAGGGGGGAAGACATGCAGGAAATGGTCGACCAGCCGGGAATCGAACCGGCAACCCCTGCGACGAGGGCTATAGCCTCTATATGTGGGGCGCTTAGACCGCTAGGCCACCAGCACCCCATAGTTAATGGTTTATTACCAACACTGCTGATTATATATTTAATTCTCCATACTTTATACATGTTTTAGAGTCAGTATATCTATGTAAGAAGTTTTGTCATCACAGCCTTGTATTTAATGTTACTTCTTTCTCAGATTTTTTTAATACCAGTCTTTTTGATCAACTCGAAGCTTTCAGAGTGGAGAGCCTCTTATTCAAAGCATGACACAGACAGTAACAGGAAAGACCTCATCTCTGCTCCCTCTCCTCCTGCACACCTCCCATCATCTGTTTTTCCGCTTCTCTCACACCATCTGCTCTTCCTGTCTTTCACATCATTGCCTCCTTTCCTCTCCTCTCACACCTTATTTCCACAGCCACCACCTCTTACCTTTCGTCTGCTCACTTGCGTTTTTTCCAATCTTGTTTTTTTTTTTTTTTCGTCCATCTGTTACCATCTGCTCATGTAATACCGGTCAGTTTCCATAGTTACTGGGTCAAAGGTGACGCTTTGGCTCTAACATTTCAGGGCAGCCTTGAGAGCAGAAGATGTTGTTTTTGGTGAATGTGTTTTTTAAAGTACTCTCTGTAGTCTTCTGAACACTTAAAGCACTTTAACACTGCAGGTCACATTCAGCCAGTCACAACACAGTCACACACTGAGGGCTGGAGCTGCACACACCAGTGTTAACTAATCCTATTCACACACTACTGGCTCAGCAGTTTGGGGTATAGTGTCTTACCCAAGGACACTTAGGACACATGTGTACAACGGGACCTGTGATCGAACCACTGACTCTCCAGTTGAGAGTCAACCGTCTCTACCACTGAACCACACCCGCCCCTGTCTTCTGCATTATTATGAAGACTTTGAGTGTGAAGTGAAGATGCTGTATTTTATTTTATCACTTATATGTAAAAAACGCAACAACTCCCATTTAGAATTAGATGTTATCAGGATTGTTGGCAATATTTGACACAAACTATTACGAGGTACCCTAAATAAAATTAATCTAAACAATGTGGAAATACCATTGGAAGTGTAGTAGTTTGCAAATATGGAGGGAATACAGCTGAAAAAGCCTGATGATATATTTTATAACACCTTCACAGAAATCTCACTATGATGGAAATCCCCCGTCATGTGGGAGGAACTGCGGTAGCCGAAATGCAAACCACTACCACTACCACTACCACTACCACTGCCCTGTTATTAATGAATATTGGAGAGAGGTACACAATGCCCTACAAGATATCTTTGAAGATGTGCTGCCTCTTGAGATCAATATGTTGTATTTGGGGATTATACCTCAGGATTGGTCGAAAAGAGACAAATATTTAATGAACATTCTGCTGGTTGCAGCTAAAAAGGCGTTAACCAGGATATGGTTGTCACAGGAGAGCCCAACTCTAAAGGGATGGATGGACATTACAATGGATATTTACAATATGGAAAAGCCTACGGCACTTGTTAATCACAAGTCAGAGCAGACTGGAGGAAATGGGTTAATATTGTAACCCTCCATAGACGGGATTTTATTTTCACTGCTTATTCATTTTATTGTAAAGAAAAGACGACTCCTTTGTAGTTCATAGTTTCCTTTTAGTTTCTGTTCTGTTATTTAATTCCGTTGGTATATATGTGCTTTTGGATTGATGATTTTTAAGCCTATGTTGGGAATATTGAGATGATGTTTTACCATGGAAATGTGTAATGCATATATATATATATATATATATATATATATATATATATATATATATATATATATATATATATATATATCTGTACAGAAGTAAGTTAGATTTATGCCGTAAACACATTGCCTTGTTCTCTCATGTAATTGTTGCATGTAGATATTTCAGTGGTATCTAAAACAGTTGAGCTTCAACATTGCACTTTTTGGGCACAAACTTGGCCTTATGGTTAAGTCATGCATCCATATAGCCCCTTTCCTGCATGTCATTCCAGGTTTCCTGCTCTAACCACTGTCCTGTCCTTTCAGAATAAGGGTGTAAAAGCCCAAAAATATAACTTAAAATAACAGAAAACAATGAACTTTCTGATTTGAATGTGTTTTTACCTGGTTATGAAAAAGACTGACATTGATAATACTGTTTCTTATTGACCTATATTAGCAAACAAGAGCAGCAAGAAGTAGAGGTGTTGTTTATAATGTTATTTTTAAGGCCTGTCACCACTGTCACATGTTCAGGGTCAGATGGAACACATGAAGAAGAATGACAGTGCCTTTATTTACAACTTCCAGAGATAAGTCCACAGTGAATGATATATTTTGATGTAAATGATAGATGGACAAGTTCAGCAAAGAAGACTAGACATATCACTTTGTTTACAGGGATGCAAAAATCAACACTCACTGTAGCTTTAAGGCCCGTTTTAAGGGGCAGCTACGGCTCAGTGGAGAGCCGAGTAGACACGATCATCTCTCAACTGGAAGGTCAGGGGTTTGATCCAAGGTCCCGCTGTCCACATGCCAAAGTGTCCGTGGGCAAGACTCTTAACCCCAATAACTGCCATCAGGTCAGTGTGTGAATAGGATTAATTAAGCCAGATGATAACATAGCAGCCTCTGCCATCAGTGAGCAGTCAGTGTGAACAGCAGGGATGGGTCTCAGTTGACACAATACGGCATTATTGCCAGGTGGGATGGAAAGTGGACTGGAGGAGGGGAGGATTAGAGAGAGATCAGATTAGAGAGATCACCCTTGCAGTAGAGGCAGGGAATAATACCTAAATAAATGACACATAAGGGACCAGGTTAGTCTAGCATGGCTAGCTAAGTAGCTGTGCTAATACAGTGTGACAAAATGGACTGCAGGCTACACCGAGAGCATGTCTCTCTGTGGAGGAATTAAATCATAGAAATAAAGAGTGCAACAGAGCGATCATATAAGACTGAAGGCAGTTTGTTTCAACCAGCCTAAAAGAGCAACAGCTAATCAAAGTGCGAACATGTACTGTGGTAGCGACTGCTTTAACTGGAGGTGAAATGTAGAACGGACAGTTAGCCAATAGAAATGTGGACAGGGTGGCCTGAGGTGGAGTCAAACTCCCATCCTGAATTATTATCCTTGTGTGCCCCTGGTTGCACCCGTACATAGGACACAGCTCACCTTTCAGATGTAAAAATACTACATATTCAAAGTGTTCATACACTCTGAATGTTACAGTGTTTCCTCTTATCTGACACGTCTTTGTAATTTGCAATTTTTTTATTATAGGATGCAGCATCTCGTTTTCAAGGGGGTCTTTATTTCAAAGAGGGTTAAAACAACTTTGCGCTTCATGTAGAGTGATTCTCAGATTAATATTTCAGGTGAACCTGACTTCAAATGAATATAAATGTTGCTTTTTTTCAACACTGGATGTGTAAATAGAAAACAGCATGTATTCCCCTTGTTAGCATATAAGATGATAAATGTTTTAAGTTGTGTTTTGAGCCTTTTTTCTGCTCCCAAGCTGCAGAAAACTAGTGAATAATAACAGCTTCAATCAAACAGTAACTCACTTTAAGTGAAGATTTTTTTCCAATTGCTTTTGATAATGTAATAGTCATTGTAATGTAATTGCACACACCCCCTGTGATAAATATTTTGCAGCGCAAATTTTTTTTCCTGTTTCTTTTCAAAGCTGATAGAATCACAGACAGAGATGCTTCACTGAAACATGTTAAGTATGGAGGAGTCAGTGAAAAAGCATTAAAGAAGAGAGAGTGGTTCACTCTCTTTCACTCGTCCTCTGTGCTGCAGGCTGTTCTTCTTTAATACACAGCATCTCCATCACATTAAAGCTGATCTGCTGAAACACAAAACATTCCTGTCCATCATTTTTGCTGTGCTATAGCACTCAAAGTGGCACCAATCACTGCTGTAGCAAGAAAACTCATTTGTAATAACTGTGTTTATTATTTCGTTGTCAGAGTTTTGTCAGCGGACAGAAATGTCATTACAGAACAAGGATTTTTGAATATTTTTGGTGTAATTGCGTTGTGGCAGATCGATGCAGCCTGACAGTGTTTCCTTCGTTCCTGTTCATCACAGCCTGTCTTATGTAACCTCGGCCGCAGGGAAGCAATCAGTCCGGGCTGCCAGGAGAATCAATGCAACCAAGTGCAATGTGGGCTTTTTATTGATGTTGTTTGTTTTGTGAATTGGATGCTAGCAAAAGATAAAAAATGAATGTAGAGTAGAAGTAAATATTTCACAGCAAGCAGCATCTGATTGTGATGAATACTCAACAAACCTGGGACAGGAAATGTTGCTGAAACGTGGTAGAAGTTTTATATCATTTATTTGAAAAATATCAGTTTAGTTTGTTTTTGATTTGCTGATCCTCCAGAGCAGGAGAAAACAAGCTTCTGGTAGGGTTTGGTCAACATGCACATCTGTTCTTGTCAACAGAAGTAAAGTCTTCTTAAAACCATAGAAGAAAATCTTGTCTGAGTTCAAAACAGTATTTTTCTCAATTGTCAAAGCAGTATTAAAAAGTCTTATTGTTACAGTTTCCAAACAGGACCCAGTACAAAACCACCAGACAGGGATCAGTGGAAATGATATTTACAAAAAGTAATTCTGATGTAATCTAGTGGACTGAGGGGTGGATGTGGTGTGAGCACTGAAGAGGCAGAAGGGTAGGCAGAGTGGTGTGGTTTGAATCTGAGGTAGAGGCTGGGGAATGTGGCTGAAGCACTGGAGCTCGGAGGTGGAAGGCAGTTGAGGGGAAGAAAAGACATGAGCAAATTAAAAAGTCACAAAAGCTGCAGTGGAAGCTTATTTAGAAAATCTATTTTGAAGAGTTTGGTCCAAAAACAATTCATATTTCAGGTCATTGATTTGAAAACCTTTGCAATGAAGTTAGCATCACTTTGTAATAGCTGGCTGAAATAGGTCAGAGCTTAATTAAATGCAAGTCGACTACATGATTTCATGTCGGCACCCTAATTGAACCAGAACTACAAGTTGGTTAAACAAGTTATTAATATCTCAGCACTATAGGCTGGAAATGCTGGGTGGGGCTGTAGCTCTGGTTAATGAGGACTGTTATCTGGTTGTACAAAAACAACCTATTTTTTTTTAGAAAATGGAGATGATATTGTGTGAAAGCTTGTTAACTTGATTGGTGAAATGCATAACCAACACAGGCATGTAGACCATGACCTGCAGGGACGACTGAAGGTCGGTGCTGCTAGCTCTGCTAACGTTAGCCACACTCAGCAAACCGTACTCTCTGATACTGTGATTTGCTGTGTTAAAGCTAGGGTTGGTAGTCATGGAAAACTAGCATGAATTTGAATGTAGCATTTCCTCAGGACTCCGTCTATATTATATTTGACATAGAGTGGTCTAGACCTGCTCTGTTTGTAAAAACGTCCTGAGATAATGTTTGTTGTGATTTGGTGCTATACAAATAAAGATTGATTGATTGATTAATTCTTTTGCTTGTCAAAGCCCCCGTGGTGAGAGCTTTTTAGACTCTGATCCGGACTACAGTCCTGAGCCCCTCATCGGGTCAGAGGGGACAGGCCCGAGGTCGAGGGTGAGGGGCAGTAAATAGAGTCAGGGGAAGCAGAGGCTGGGGACGGGGAGTGCACGCTTGGGAAATGTACGAACAGGAGGCGTGCAGAACGGCAGGACAGGATTTGATTGGTTTCATCATTTGGCTCCTGATGGCAGGGATTGGTTGGTGTTTTCCCAGGTTTACTCCGGCTGTAGATAGCAGCTTTTTTTACCTCTTTTTTAAGAACACATTATGTGTTGATTGCCATCGGGACATAAAGATAATCTTAGTCAGATTTAGATACACTTTTGTTATACTGGTTACCAACCCCAGCTTTAAATAAGTTAGTAAAGGTCCCTTCTTGTCTGGTTGTTTATTTATTTCACAACACTACTTTGGACTTAAAGCTCATGTGAGGATCTTTCTGCTTGTGTTGATTTTGGCGCCCCCTGTGGACAAACTAATACCTGTCATCACTTTGCTGGTCTTGCTCTGTACATGCATTAGTAGTTATTTCTGACATAAAACAATCTCACTCTGTTTCTCACTCTGAGACTCACTGTGAATGTTTGCTGTGGAAAGAGTTTAAAAAACAGGCTTTTTCTCCAGCGTGCTGTCAGTCATCCAGTCTGACACGAACCCTTTCACAGTCCTTACATGCCACTAAAATCACATAACAGAAACTGTCAGAGTTGTCACTGATGGTCTTGTTTTTTTCTTCATAAAGAGGAATCACTGGTAATTTCAGTCTGTTTCATAACCATTCAAAAACTCCCTTCAGGGGCTTTAAATTGATTTTTTTGTCAAGGGTCTTTTGCATCGATTTAAGAACCATGAGTCCTGCCCTGCTAGAAGACCTCAGGCAGTGGTCAGGCTAAGAGGGAGTTAGCAGTTCACAGGTGCAGGCTGGAGCCTGGTGATTTAAGGCTTAGAAATATTAAAATCAATTCTAAAGCTCAATGGTAGCGAGGAAGGCCAGCGAGGATTGGTGTTACATGATTGCCTCTCTTGCAATGCCTGGCAGCATGATTTTGAATTAGTTGCAATCTTTGGACGTTTTGCTGGCTGATGCTGGAACAAAGTGCACCACACTAATCAAGTCTGGAGGAAATAAGTGCATAACTTCGGTCACCTGGGTTTTAAAAGAAAGGTCAAAATGAAAACTGGCCCAAAGGTTACAGGCCTCTTTATTGACATAATTAGACAGAGCACCCAGGCTGGAGGACAGATTATTGATGTAGCTAGGACTGGAGGCAGATGGGGTCATGACAGTAACCTCAGATTTGGAATCATCCAGCTGTAAAACATTTATGGACATCCATTATACTAATAAAAGTAAGAGAAAGAGTTGACTGACTTTGCATAGACTTCTCCAGGTTATGCCTCAATTCACTAACATGACCACACCTTTGTACATTAAGATTATATTTGTAATATAACTGTAATAAATAAAGAAGACCACGTCAATGTACATTAAAAGCAAAGTCACACAATAGTACATATAAAAAAAGTAATTTAAACAAGTTACAGGGTTGAGGTAGGGAGCGATGAACCAAGGTCGAGGAAAGGCAGGCTGAGTAGGGGTCAAAGTAAGGAGGGATGAAAAGTGGTTGAGGTAAGGAGGAAATAGTAAGGGTTTGAGGTAAGGAGGAATGAGTATCGGTCGGGGTAAGGAGTAATGAGTAGGGGTCGATGTAAGGAGGGATAAGTAGGGGTCGAGGTAATGAGGGATGAATAGGGGTCTAGGTAATGAGGGATGAATAGGGGTCGAGGTAATGAGGGATGAATAGGGGTCGAGGTAATGAGGGATGAGTAGCGGTCGAGGTAATGAGGGAAGAGTAGGGGTTGATGAAAGGAGGGATGAGTAGGGGTTGGGGTAATGAGGGAAGATAAGGGATGGGGGTAAGGAGGGATGAGTAACGGTCCAGGTAAGGTGGGATGAGTAGGGGACGAGGGAGTGAGTGATGAGTAGGACTTGCGTAAAAGAGGGGATTAGTAGGGCAGAGGTAAGGAGTAATGAGTTGTGGTCGAAGTAAGGAGGGATGAGTAGGAGTCGAGGTAAAGAGGGATGAGTAGGCGTTCATGTAAGGAGGGATGTGTAGGGGTCAAGGTAAGGAGCGATGTGTTGGTGTTCAGGTAGGGAGAGATAGGTGGGGGTTGAGGTAAGGAGGGATTAACAGGGGTCAAGGTAAGGAGAGATGTGTTGGGGTCGAGGAAAGGAGGGATGAGTAGGGGTCGAGGTAATGAGGGATGAGTAGGCGTTCATATAAGGAGGGATGAGTAGGGGTCGAGGTAATGAGGGATGAGTAGGCGTTCATATAAGGAGGGATGAGTGGGGGTTGAGGTAAGGAGGGATTAACAGGGGTCAAGGTAAGGAGAGATGTGTTGGGGTAGAGGAAAGGAGGAATGAGTGGGGTTGAGGTAATGAGGGATGAAAAGGTGTTGATGTAAGGAGGGATGAGTAGGGGTCGAGGTAATGAGGGATGAGTAGGCGTTCATTTAAGGAGGGATTCACAGGTGTTGAGATATCAGAATGGTCAGTGACGGGGTTGAGACTCAGGGTAGGTGCATGTCTTGACACACTTGTAGTTCAATAACCCTCTTGTTCCCTGTGATGAGAGGAGAAGAGAGGAGAGGGTCTAGGGGCAATGATAGAGAGAACTGAGATGAACAAGAGAGAATGAGTGAGCAGGCTTTTATAAACTGGCGCAGGTAATTGCACAGGTGAAAGAGATAATGAGCTTCAAGTGATAGAGGCGTGGTCCTGATCCTGAACTCGCTGTCAGTATTCTTCTTATTGTACTTTTTTCCTGATGCAGTTAGTGTCTGGAAGGAGGGGTGGCTGTCTGCAGGTAATGTCTGTGTGTTTTACAGAACAAGAGGCACACTGGGAGGACTTTCTGGGTTCCTTTCATAGTTAATTGAAACATATATACATCAATTCAAAGCAGGAACAAAAGCTCCGGTGAGTTATCAGGACTAGTTGGTGTTAAGAAGCGGTCTAGCTGTGTAAGTAAAGAATTGTTACTCAGATAAGGAACTCAGTTGATTAAGTGTAACTATAGTTTTCACAGGATTCATGTCCTCATGTGAACAAACATCGATGTATCAAAGAGAGCAAACTGAAACTGCAGCCAGGCAAACAGCATGTTTTTTTTTTTCCACCATTGATGGAAACTAATCATCGCAGCAGCTCAGCAGTCAGACCTCTGACTCTCTGCTGTGATCAGTCTGCCAGACCCCCAACTCTGTGACGCCTCTTTATCTCTGCTACACTGCACAGCATGCTGCACACGCACACACATGCACACTCTCAGAACTACGGCTTTCTGTCAGCCCTGATGAACCACCATGGCTTAGGGACAGAAGGAAAGAGAAACAGAAAGAAAGATGGAACAAGGGAGAAATATTCATGTTAGCTGTGGTTTAGTTTTAACAAAAAACAAATCCCATCAATGGTTGGAAAGAAGGGATGTAACTGCAGTTTTAGTACTTGAGCATTGGCCTCATTTTGGATTCATGAGAAACACATAGCACATGCAGGTATTGTGTAAAGCATTAGGCTAGACACAGACTCCATAACCTTTAGATCTTAACCAATTTTAATACTTTGGTCCTGACCAATTTTTACAATCCTCTAAACACACACACCAGTCACGATTTCACAGTGGCAATCCCACAGACACAATATCTCAAATAAACTCACGTGATCAAACGTGACTTCTGAAGATTTGATTGAAACATTGCAGCTGGCTCTCCTGGCGTGTGTTCTCTTACAAAAACAAGGGAAAGAAAACAGGTGATTATTCCACACGCTTGTCTTCTTTTTCAGCATCCCTCTTGGTTCTGGGTGCAGTTGTGTTTATGTTTGCAGCCATGTTTGTGAGCTGATAAAGGAGGCCACATACATCTGGTGACACTTCCCGGTATGCTCCTCTTATAGGTATTTGTGGGTTTTACATCAGAGGCAAAATATCAATATAACAGTGATATACATCATAGACACGAACAGCAGATCAGTGTGCTGCAGGCGGAAGAGCACGTCTGTGTTGTGCCTGCAAATAGTGCTAAAGCAAATTGGCTTTCTGATGTCTGAATGTCTCAGTAGAGCTTACACCTAAACCAAGACGAGTGCTTGGGTCAGAGTCTCTCCAGCTGACTAGCTAAATGATATGGCAGATTGGACCCAGTCTGCAGCCTAGATTGCGTGCTGTTTCTCCTGGTGGTTTCTCATTGAAGGGGCCAAGCTGACCAGCATCCATTGCGCTGAGTAAAATTACTAATCACACTTCAAAAAAGCTGAAATATCCCTTTAAAATCGTCTAGTGTGTGGCCAGCCTAAAGAATATAATATGGCCAAAATAAAGAGTGAGTAGCCAGGGTGACAATGTGTTTAGCTTTCAGTCAACTTGAATAAACTTCTCTCACAGCTCTCAGATTAAATCTTTTCTCTAAGTAAGACAAAGTTTAAAATCATAGTAATGCTACTAAAACAGAGTGGAAGGGGACTCAACGATAAAAATCTATTGTTAAATTCCTCAGTGTACACAAAGAATGAAGACTTAAACCACAGTGTGTATCTCTTCAGTAAGATGGCTGTCTGTAACTAGGGAGCTTGTGACATGAGCAGCCTCTCAGGGGCCTGTCACCTTTGACCTTCTCAATATATCTTTTAAAAAAGTGTGATCTCATTAAAGCTTAGGGGAGTTATTTTGACTGTCCTTCAGCCTGGTCTCCTGGCTGTGTGTATGTGTGATATTGTGTTAATGTGTGTGCACTGTGTCTGCTATTTCATGTGTGTGACCTTGTGTGCGAATCTTTGTGTTTTTATGCTTGGATTTGTGTGTTTGGGATGTGTGTGTGTGTGTGTGTGTGTGTGTGTGTGTGTGTGTGTGTGTGTGTGTGTGTGTGTGTGTGTGTGTGTGTGTGTGTGTGTGTGTGTGTGTGTGTGTGTGTGTGTGTGTGTGTGTGTGTGTGCTTTAAAAATATTTTCTTTTTTTGTCTATGGGCCTGCCCTTGCATCTGTATATGTGTGATTGAGTGTGTGAGTGTGTGTGTGTGCATGTGTGTGTCCGTGTGTTCTTGTGTGTGTGCTCCTGTCTGATTGCCATGGTCTCCTTACGCAAACGCTTACGCAACCATGCAGCCTGGTGGCTGATCTCCCTTTTACTCTGTGTGCTTGCGTGTGTGTGTGTGTGTGTGTGTGTGTGTGTGTGTGTGTGTGTGTGTGTGTGTGTCTTTAGCCCTTTCTCGTCATCCCAGGACTTGACTGCCTCTGAAAGTGAACGAGCCGCTGCCGTCTTTGAAGAGAGAGAGGATTAGCAATTAATTCTTTTTTTCAGAAACTTCATTAGAGTTGAACTTCCACAGACTCTAATCTGATGTGTCGCCGTGCTGATGCCACACACATACATCATGCAGCTTTGTGTGTGTGTGCACATGTTTGCCCATTGTTCATACTTCTGTGTGTTGTGTGAGGACATTTAAAAAGCATACAAACACAGAATAGAGAGAATATAACCACCTTATAAGGTTACAGCTGATTTTACCTTAACCACTAACACTTGATGTTACATTACACCCTCTGCTGCAGTGTTAGAGCAACCACTACTTATACTCTGCTTCATGTCAGACTTTTTTGCTTCAACTTGTTTTGCAAACATTAAAATACAAACATACTAAGAGATGATATTGTGAGGTGAGGCCAAGTTATCCACCAGCAGGGGGAGCTATGTGTCTGTACAGCAGATGAGGATCTGTGTGAACTGTATCTACACCTGAACAAGTCGTTTCATGCGCTCTGGAGTCATGAAACATAAAACTAATTATTGAAAGAATCCGCCGAGGGGAGAAAATGCTAATGAAGGTTTTTATGTGTTGATCTTGGGTCAAAAGTGAGTTTCTTTTTTTTAGAGTTTTGATTGATGGTTTTCATTCATGGAGGATTTCAAAGGTGTCTGAATATTTTATCACCACACAGAGGCTTTGACTCCCTTTAGAGCAGCTCTCTCAATCAAAGTTTACTGAAGATCAATTAAGGTTTTAAATCTTTTTGTTTTATTAAAATCTGGAATACAATCTAAAGAGCAATTAAATGCAAATAAAAAGTATTCTCAAAACTATAAGATGAGGACATAAACAAGGTAGAGCTGCTTTATTTTATTTCATTTCATTTTAATTGATTTTATTTTATTTCATTTTATTTTATTTTTATTTCATTTTAACTGATTTTATTTCATTTCATTTTATTTCTATTTTATTTCATTTTATTTCATTTTAATTTATTTTATTTCATTTCAATTTATTTTATTTTATTTTTATTTCATTTCATTTTATTTCATTTCATTTTATTACTTTTTATTTTTATTTTAAATGGGCAGTGCAAAGCTCCCTGCAGGAGGCAGATACAGTGCCTCAGTAAACCATACAGACAGATACACTACAATATATTACAACTATATCAGGTACCATCACATTGACATTAACAGCACAATATTAAAAGTTAAATGTTCTACACTATAAATATCATGCTAGTTGCTCTAGTTTGGTTGTATTTGTCTTTAGTTTCCTGGTTCTCTGTGTTTCATGCCTTGTGTTGTGTTCCTTTTGTATTTTCACTTGTGTTTTCTAGTTTAGTCTATTGTATTTCCTGTTTTATTTTGTAGTTCTTGCTCCCTGTGCATCTGGTTTCCTTTTACTTCCTGTCCCCGTGTTTCCCTCCAGTTTGATTGCACCCTCATTAGTTCCACCTGTGTCTCGTTGTCTCACTTGCATCTGATTGGCCGGTCAGTATTTAGTCTCTGTGTTTCCTCCCTCCTGGTTGGTTCATTGCACATCCTACCTGTGAGTCTTCCTTGTGTCCTCAGTGTGTTTTAGTGTTTCTTCAGTGGATTTAGACTAAGCTTTTATAAGTACGTTTACTTTATCTGTTTTCTTTATGTTGTCGATATAACTTTTCCTTTCAGTCTGCGTTTTTTTCTCTTTTTGTTTGAATCAAATTGTGACAATAAGAACAACTGCACAATAGTTTATAATCACTATACAGCAGCACTGTATGCACTACGCTATAACAGCCTCACACAACATCAGATATCTCAGTAGCAACAAAATAACAATAAAACATTAAATCATGACCGCATTATAAAACAGAGTTCATAAGACTTTGCGTTTAAATGTGATGAGAACATGATTGAGTGGATTTAAGTCACCCTAGACTTAAATTCTGCAAAGCTGCAGCACTCTCTGGTTTTACTCGGTAATGAGTCCCAGGAAGTTGTTGCTCTAATAGATAGAGATTTGCTGACCTCAGAAGATCTGTGATGTATTACGCAGTCACCTCTGTCGGCTGTGCTGGTCGTTCTTCCACAATCTGCATGATGTGATTGAAGTTTTTATTGCAGGTTTTAATGCCAGAGGAGATTTTAAATGTTTGCATGTAAAACACATGAAATAATCTCATTTTCATGACACACAGAGACAGATGCACATAAATACACAAGAACAATGATCCTCAGTTGCATAAAAACAAGGAAAGGTCAGAAAATTTGAATCATCATGAAGACAGAGAAAAAGACAGACTTCCAGGAATACTACAAGGATTTTCCACATTTTATCACTCTTTCAGAAATAACATCAGCATGCTAAAAGGTATGCTAAACACTGCAGGGTATATGAGTGTCTGTGTGTTAGTGTGTGTGTTGTGTGTGTGTGTGTGTGTGTGTGTGTGTGAGTGTGAGTGTGAGTGTGTGTGTGTGTGTGTGTGAGTGAGTTAGCACATGGCTCACAGCTACCAGACACTCTTGGCTGGAAACATCTACAGCTCATAAATTACCAGAATTCTCAACCCTGCAACCCCCCCCCCCCCCCCCCCCCCCCCCCCAGTCTGTTAGCAGTTACTGCCATGTGTGCATGAATGCTAAGGTTTTTAACAACACACACTGACACAAACACACTTCTTTGCATTCTGCAGGGTGTCAGGTGGTGAGCTGTTTGACCGCATTGTTGAAAAAGGTTTCTACACGGAGAAGGATGCGAGCACGCTGATACGGCAAGTCCTGGATGCTGTGAACTACCTGCACAGGATGGGCATCGTACACAGAGACCTAAAGGTACACAACACACACACACACACACACACACACACACACACACACACACACACACACACACACACACACACACACACACACACACACACACACACACACACAGATACACACTCTCCCCTTCCACATATTTACGCCTCACGAGCAGGTCGTTTACTTTTGACAGCCCGAGATTAACTGCAGCAATAAGAGCAGTGGCTCCACACATGCGGAGCATTGTGGGTCAGCGTGGCGCGTGCCGGCTGTTAGGAGAGAGGTGATTGGTCAGAGCTGCACCCATAAACTTACAGTCTGTTAAATGAGGAAGATTGGAGGGTTGGGTCTGCCACCTTCTTTTGAAGTTGAACCTCTCAGATGTATCTCCTAAATGACAAATGTTATGTTTACTTACTTTCAACAAAAATGACCATAAATTTAAAACTCATAAAACCAACAAACATGAATCATGAACCCTTTTTTTCCCTCTCCTCGTTTTTCTCTCTCCGTCTTCCAGCCGGAGAACCTGCTGTATTTCAACCCACAAGATGAGTCCAAGATCATGATAAGCGACTTTGGTCTTTCCAAGATGGAGGGCAGTGGGGACGTCATGTCCACCGCCTGCGGCACACCAGGATATGTGGGTGAGTTAGTCTGCCATGATCCCCAATGTGGAACTATTCACGACAACACAGTGCTCTTTAAATTGAAAAGGAAAAAACTTTACATATGACCCAACATAACATCCAGGATGTGAGACTTACACTGGTGGTCTCCCAGAAAGAAAAAAGGTGGTGAGCACAAAAAGACAGAATCAAAATTTGTCATTGTGTGATTGGAAAAATGAAACAATGGTAAATCCACCACACCGCCATCCGTCCAATAGACCGAAGGTTGTTTGAATTTTTATGTTATTTAATTTTTAATCCCATACGTGCTTCATTTACACACATAACCATATTAAATGAATTTGAATGTGGACATTTATTTTATTTTATTTTATTTTATTTTATTTTCCATTTATGTTTTTTGGCATTTTTGCCTTTATTGGATAGGAGAGGTGGGGGTATACAGGAAATGTGGGGAGTGGAGAGGGAGGGAAGACATGCAGCAAATGATAGAGGCCGGGAGTCAAATGTGTGAATACTATGATGAGGACTATATCCTCTGTATATGGGGCGCGCACTGAGACTGCTGGGCCAAAGATGCCCTGGAAATGTAATTTTAAAAGACATTAAAAACACTTAAAATTGTATTGAAAAGGTGTGAAAATAATACCCTACCTCATATTATTTAATTGCTTTTTTTCTACATTTTTAGAATGAAAAATGTTTTTTTGAATTACAATTTTGGTTTGGTCTTCACAGAGTCTCTTTCTAAAAATTAGTCTTGAAAAGAGGAGTTCATCTTTTAATCAGGGTCGTCTTATATCAAGGCTAATATAGTAGGTTTCCTTTCTAACATACGATACATGTGAGGGCACCTAATATTCAGAAGTGTTTGGAGAGTTTTACTTTACTCAGAAGGATTTCTTGCAGTTAAGCTCTAGGAAGCTGGGGCTGACCCCATCATAACCTTAAAAGTGGGAACCAACTGATATCCAA
Organism: Notolabrus celidotus; assembly: GCF_009762535.1. Taxonomy (NCBI): domain Eukaryota; kingdom Metazoa; phylum Chordata; class Actinopteri; order Labriformes; family Labridae; genus Notolabrus; species Notolabrus celidotus. Next base: position 25,356,164 of record NC_048292.1, read on the forward strand.
CCTTCCTCTTTGTCCCTGTCTGAGCCACCCTGGGGTCCTGGTTAGAGCTGCTGTAATTCTCCCTTGTGGCCTTCATTGTCAGCCATGTTTATTAAGAGTCTGCAGAGTGAGGTTCCGATGTTCATTTCCCTGGCTGCAGCTCTGGTGCCTGTTCTGGTACTGCTAGTGTTTCTGTTTAATGTTGACATAGATCTGTTGAACGGTCTGGTAGTGACAGTGTGCCTGCACAGCCTTAAGCATGACTTCCATGTGTTGAGGAGTGAATGCAATATATTGACAATGAATTAGCATGCAAAATAAAGTCTTAGTCTTCCTGTCTGAACTTTTAAAAGAGCTTAATTTAAAATGTCAGCATCAACACTGGTTAATAACTGAGGTATAATAGGTTAACTCTATCGCAGAGCAATTTTACTCCTCCACCTAAAGTGAGTCCTGATATTAATCATGATGAGGGAATTATTGAGGCCAAATTCATTTCATTAAAGCCTTTAGAAATGGGCAAGACAGAGGCTAGATTTAAACTTTACTGTTCCCATTTCAGCCATATTTCTGCACACTTGTTACAAGTGTAAAGCTTATTAGAATGGGGACTTAATGAGGCATCATACCATGTCGGATAAGGAGTTTGGCTTGAATTTTTGGAGGGTAAACTTCTCCAAATCCAATTAAGAGCTGAACAGAGCTGTTATTGTTAGCCTAAACTCTGCCTTCGTCCAGGAGTGGCTTCCATTCAGTCAAAAACATCAGCTTATGTCAACACAGATTAACACACACTGTTCAGTCAACTCCTTTGTTTTCATGCACTTGTTATTTGTTGTAAAAGTAAAACTTTAGCAGGGAGAAATCCCAAAATCAACAGACGGCTGCTTTAACAGCTGCTGAGATTTCACTGGATAATTCCTGTTTGGAGGCAGGGTTCGGTGAAACAGGCAATTGATTTCCTGTTCATGTCCGTGTCATGGTTTGGTGACAGAGCTCACATCTCAAGTTTCATCTCTCACTGTTTCATCGCCTGCCGGTGTAAACACGATGTGAGCTGTCTGTACTTGGATTTCTGAAGGCGTCAGTCCAACCAAACACACAAAGAACCCAGGAAGCACATGTTCTTGCCATCTGACACCATTCATCTTTTCTGAAGGTTATTTGGTAATTCACTGTGATCCGGAGAATTAAGACAGTGTTGTTTCTGTTTGCAGATGCTCATGTTTGTGTGTGTATGGTTTAAATCAGCCTTTCCCACACTAAAGAGAACTGTGGCCCACTTTAGAAATAAGATATTACTGCAGGGACCACTCAGACTTTAGAATGTGGGAGGTTCATTCTAAAAAGAGTGGGGAAAAAAACATACTTATAGTAAGTTATAGGGCCTGTGTTATCTGACCACTTCAAATGACATTTATCCGTCACTTTATCAAAGTGGTTGTTCACCTGCTCCCAGGGCTTCCCATCAATTGACTTTGCAACACACACATGCACACGCACGCACACACACACACACACACACACACACACACACACACACACACACACACTATTCTCCGTTAATGCACACAGCAGCACAGCAGCTTGAGACCCTCCTAGTGTTTCTCTGCTCTGTATGTCAACCTTGTTGTGTCACGGTTTCAAAGCAAAAACAAAAGTAGGAGGATCCAGATTGGTACAAAATAAAATTGTCTACCAAGCAAAAGCCAAGACATGAACAAAAACTTTCTTATAACACAGTCTGACTGAAAAATCCAACAAATTCTACAAGAAAAACAGAAGTGCTCAAAAACACAGAGGAAGAGACACAACAAAGACTCAATGAACTGATGAAAGGAGAGGTGAAACAAAGAAACTTAATACACAGAGGGTAATCAACGCAGGTGTGACACAAGACACAGGTGAAACTAATTAGAGTAATCAAGCAGGAGGGAAGCACACAAGAGCAGGAAATAAAACTAAATCAGACACACAGGGAGGAAGAACTACAAAATAAAACAGGAAACATGAGTAGAAATCCAAACACAAGGAATATAAGAACATAAGAGGTATACTACACAGGAAACAGCATCTGAAGTACACAACATTGAAAATACAGAAGAAAACCAGTATGTACAACAAAATAAAACAGGAAATGACATAGTTAGAAAAGACTTTTAAAAAGACCCACTATTGGCCTCATCAGCTGTATTCTTTATAAAGTTGTCCCAAATGCTTAACTTAGGTTTGAATTATTTTCACCAGTGCTTCTGCTCTCACACCAGTAACGTAATACAGCATATGTGGAGCATTATTGTTAATGAGAACATATCAAAATGATCAAAAGTAACCTGGTACTAAATGACATCAACGCAAAAAGATGCACGTAAAATCGTTTGACTCAGTCGCATTACAGGGTCTGTATTAAACAGGAGACGTTAAATCTCAACCAATACATTTACAGGAGGGACTCATTAGTCGGTCTCTCTCTCTCTCTCTCTTTTTCTGATGAGCATATATGGAAAACCCTGCTCTCTTTGCTCAGGACATATACGTACAGTACTAGTCAAAAGTTTGGACACACCTTCTAATTCAACGGTATTGATTTATTTTGATTATTTTTAACATTGTAGATTAATACTGAAGACATCAAAACTATGAAAGAACATTTCTGGAATTATTGAATGAACAACAAAGTGTTAAACAAAGCAGAATCTGTTTTATATTTTAGATTCTGTAAAGTAGCCCCCTTTTTCCTTCATGACAGCTTTGCACACTCTTGGTATTCTCTCAGTCTGCTTCATGAAGTGGTCTCCTGGAATGGTTTCTAATTAACATGAGCCTTGTCAAGAGTTCATTTGTAGAATGACTTGCCTTCTTAATGTGTTTGAGACCATCAGTTGTGTTGTTCAGAGGTAGGGTTAGTACACAATGGATAGCCCTGTTTGACTACTGTTGTAATCCAGATTATGGTAAAACCAGATTATTTCATAGTTTTGATGTCTTCAGTATTAATCTACAATGTTGAAAATAATTACAATAAATACAAACTTTGGACTGGTAGTGTATGGAAGCGCTAAATGCAAAGAGTGTTCACCAAATATCCGTAGCTGTCTGACGACTGGCTATAGTCGGTGTGCAGACACACGTCATGCCATGTTTCCCATCATGCCTTGCACATGACTGTTTGTCTTGTTAGTCTGTTTTCATATTTTAAACATTTAAACGTTACTTAGTGTCTTTAATATAATCAGAGGATGTCATGTTATGCAGCTTACACTTATTCTGTGTGAGTCTGTGGTCATGACCATAAGTACATTTCCCTAGTCAAGGTCGAGTTCAGTGTAAGTTTCCTTTTTTTTGAATGCCAATTTATTTTACAGCCAACAGTGACTTAAACAATGAGCACAGAAGAAGTACACATACAAAGTAGAACAGGGTCATATGATGCAATTGGAGGCCAGTGGTACAAGGGACAGATGAATTCTTGATGAGTCAGAGTTAGCCAGTGACAAAGCCATGTTGCACGGTTCATTTCTTTTCAATGAAGGCTAGATAATACTGATACTGTAATGATGATGACATTACCAAAGCAATTCATGCCTGACCACATGGTCTACGTGTGCACACGTAGACCATGTGGTCAGGCATGAATTGCTTTGGTAATGTCATATATAGCACAGTACATAATGATGCTAAAGGGTATATCTGAGTGTGTGTGTGTGTGTGTGTGTGTGTGTGTGTGTGTGTGTGTGTGTGTGTGTGTGTGTGCGTGCGTGTGCGTGTGCGTGTGTGTGTGTGAGTGCGTGGGTTTGTGTTATGACACAAGACACATGTTTAGTTGTAAGTGGACAGATCGGTGGTTCTGACAAGTAGCATGCAGACTTTCACACAAACAAATGTGTCATAGAAATACAGACAGACAGGAACATAAATATATGACTCAAATAACTTTCTTAAATAATTGTGTAGTGGCCACATCAGGCCAACTGTGCCAAACCCAATCTAGAATCTGTGTCATGAAAAGTCTATAATTTTGTATATTTATTATTTATATTGTCTGTTTAAAAAGTCACAACAACATTTATGTGTTTTTTTAACCTATAAAAATTGACCTGGAAGTATCTACAGATAATGTTTCAGATATGTAAACATGGAGGTGCAAACACAATCACTTAAAAGTCTAAAACAAATGTTTTTGACTTGTAATGGTCAAATCTACATCACTTTGTCTCTTCATACATCTTTCTGTACCTCTCAGACCTGTTTACCACATTCAGCTAATTTATTATCCCCACCCACAACCCCCTGCTTTCGTGCCCTCCTGCAGAGCTTTACTCAGCCAAAAGGCATTTTCACTCCAGACAATGTGCTTCTAAAAATACAACTCCTCAATAAAAAGCAGACCTGAACAAAGAGCGCAAGTAGAAGCATGTGGAATCAGATTTGATGTTTTACTTTGCTTAAAACGATTGTGTGTTAGTTGAATTTATCTGTAAGCAGATTTTATTAAATACAACTTCAGATCTGTTCATTCAATGTGAACAGTTCACTATGAAGCTCATACTGTAAACAAATACAGGAGGAGCTGTGGGTCAAGGCAGTACTGATGTAGTCTGTCTACATCTCTGGAAAAAATAAAAGACCGCTTCAAAGTTATCAGCTTCTCTGATTTGACTATTTATGGGTATGTTTTTGAGTGACATTAACAAAAAGTGTTGTCATTAAGAGCATTTATTTGCAGAAAATGACAAATGGTCAAAATAACACAACAGTTGCAGTTTTCAGTTCTCAAATAATGCAAAGAAAACAACTTCATATTCATTTTTAAACAACACAACGCCAATGTTTTAACTCGGGAAGAGATCAGAAATCAGTATGCTGGTACTGAGGTGCAAGCTAAGAAAAGACGACATGGACCTGTCCTTCCACCCACCATTATGGGAAATGTAAGATCTATCTATGATAAGGTGGACGAGCTAACCAGCACCAGAGGGAATACTGGCAGAGTAGCACCATGCTAACAGAGCTAACACCGGACACGAACGCCACATTGGAAGGATTTCACCTGCTGTGGGCGGACAGGGTACAGGAGAGCAAGACTGAACTAACTGGTAAAGAAGGCCAGCTCAGTCCTGGACCCTGTGGAGGTGGTGGCTGACAGGAGAATTATGGCCAAGCTGTCGTCTTTGATGAACATTTCATTTTTATATATATATTCTGATAGATTAGATATAATTTGACATAGAGTGGTTTAGACCTCCTATATTTGTAAAAGCGTCTTGAGATAACGTTTGTTGTGATTTGGCGCTATACATATAAAGATTGATTGATTGATTGATTGATTGATTGATTGATTGATTGTTTGATTGATTGATTGATTGATTGATTGATTGATTGATTGATTGATTGATTGATTGATTGATCAGTATTTGGTGGAATAATCCTGATTTTCAGTCACAGCTTTCCTGCATCTTGGCATGCTCTCCACCAGTCTTTCACATTGCTGTTGGGTGACTTTATGCCACTCCTTGTGCAAAAATTCAAGCCACTCAGCTTTGTATGATCGCTTTTTAAAAGTTCATTCTAACTCACTAAAAGTTTAAATTCTTAAAGCCAAAACAAACTTTTCCAACAGACATTTAAGGGGCATTGGTTTAGCTCAGCAGCCAAATCATGTCCTCCATGCTGAGGCCACATGCTTGACTCCCACCCCACAGCCCTTCACTTCAAGTTGCTCACATTCTCTTTTCATATTCCTCTAGCTTTATCTACTGTCCTATCATTTAAAGACAAAAGACACACTTAATCAGCTGTTCTCTAAAGGCAATAAGGACAAAATACACATCCGAAAGTCTTGAATGATATTGAATAGGGTTGTTTGGATAACTCTTAAAGTGGCATGCCCCAACATGACAAAATCTGCACTTAAAAATGTTCTTTAAACCTCAGTGAAATCAGCTGATGTAGGTATTACACCCTGAAGTAGACTTTTATCAACACCTTCTTTGTTTTTATTTTCAACTATTTAATAATATCATTTGTTTACTTGGCAAAGCAATGAGCACGAATCAGCAGAAATACAAATATTAAACCTAATAACTTCACATAGGATGTATAAAACACTCAGCAGCTTGGCTGCAAATTCAAGAGGGGAATGTTTTCTTTCTGCAAGGTGAACATAAAACACGTGAAAACATGGGCACAAATAGTGGTCAAGTAAAAACAGGGAGTCAGCATTTAAGGTGTTGCTAAAACCATCATGAAAAACTCATTACCTGCGTGAGGTGCTACCTGAGGTGTTAGTTTAACATTTTGGCGTTAACTTCTTTCAGATTCCTATTAGCTTCATATATTTAACTGTGAAGGAGCTGCAGACACACAAGCCATGGAGGGATTTTAATTCTGTTCGAAAAGTAATCAAAGGACTTACTTTTGACCTGGTTTTGTTGTTTCCTTCAACAATAAAGAAACACAATCTAAAGTTCATGTAAAAACTTTTAAAACAACACAGTCAAAAGCAACAGCAGCAGTTTGATGAGAAACAACAGAAGTCCACCTGAAAAAAAGAGGCTGAAATGTCATCAAGTGAAAGCTCCAAACATGGTGAATTCCAAGTGTTTGACAGGTGATTTGTGGAAATACCAAAGCAATGACAATGAAACAGTACAAATGAAGTTAACTGAGTGAGAAAAACAGTTCATGTTACTGCTATATTTAACTGATTTACTCTCTTCCAGCATATTTGACCCTAAACTCACTTTTTTCTGAAATAGTGAGCACCAGACTCCGTGACCTCAGTGTGTAACAATGTCCTAATTCTGAAACCAGCAAAACATGAACATACACACACACAAACACACACACACACACACACACACCTTGGCAATGAGTCAGGGTAGACTTATAAACACTGCTAATCACTCTGATTCAGCACACATGGGCAAAGTTTTCTGTCTGCCCCAGATATGAGGAGTATTTCTTTGTGCTATTTGTGTGTGTGTGTGTGTGTGTGTGTGTGTGTGTGTGTGTGTGTGTGTGTGTGTGTGTGTGTGTGTGTGTGTGTGTGTGTGTGTGTGTGTGTGTGTGTGTGTGTGTGTGTGTGACAAATGTCTTTGAATCAAGCATTGAGTTTCTATGTGATAGTTGATTTTATGGCGAGCTCTCTGTCATCAGTAATTTATGCTGTCTGAGGTTCAGAATTGATCTGCAGAGGAATCAGACCAGGCCAGCTCATCTTGAAAACACATGGTATAAAAAGTTAGATTCATGTTAAATGTAAGAAAAGTATCTATTGATGAAATCATAGCTTTGTTTGTGTTTGTATCTCGGGTCCCTCCTGCATGGATTTGTAGAGTTATGAGTTTCTTTCATGTCAGGTAAAACCTGAGAACTTGTACCTCCTGCAGAATATTTCCCACCATTAACCAAACAAACATGTGATTTTAATTTGGAAAGACACAGAGAGTCTGCATGTTTTCTCTGTATTCAGACTCATAAAACAGCAACATTATCTTATAAAAACCGGCATAGGAGTTTAACTGGACCTCAAGTCGACAACAAAGTCAAATGCCAATGGAAACAGTTTTAGATTTAAGCATCATTAAAAAAACAGCTGACTACTGCAATCTCTTTAGCATAGAAACAAGTAGCTAAAGCTAACCACTGTTTACTTTCCCTTTCAGCTCCAGAGGTTCTCGCCCAGAAGCCGTACAGTAAGGCCGTGGACTGCTGGTCCATCGGAGTCATCGCCTACATCCTGTAAGTGCTGACTCACCTTCTCTGTATTTAAACCCACTTTCAGATGGAGTCAGGTTTAGATGTTAGATGAGTCTCCTTCCAGGACCAACGCTTACCACATTAACATCCTCTGTCAGATTCAAACATGGAAACCAGGCTTCTTGTTGCCATCTGTATCAAAGGATTTGTGATGCATTGATTACTGTTGCATACATGGCTTAGTACATAGCAGAGCTCAGCTCAAGGTGTGTATCCAAACAACACCCTTTGAGGTTGTGCAGACTGGAGACTCTTGTTAAGGAAAAAATCTCATACTCAGGTGCTCCATTGATTCCTAGTTTCCGAAATGAAGTACTTGTTGTATTCGAAAACAAAGTCAGTGCTGATAGAAAGTTGTTTTTTGTGGAAGTACTACTATGTCAACTAACGAGTAGAAATAAATACTTTATTTGAAATAACAAGTAGGACAAAATTATATATCTAAAATGTATATCCAATATCTAAATGTTGAATATGCATGATTTTTACAACCAAATCCATTCTTTACTGTTATCAACTATGTTTTTGTAGATGTGACGGCCCATCTGTCAACTCTGCAAGTCTCAAATCAAAGTTCTGGAGTTGTTGTTGGGCCTGGCAGGGGACAGCAACATACATTTTCTGACTTTTTCCTAAATTAATATTTTCTCCAACTCCCAGACAATATTAGTACAGAGTACCTTGCTACTTCTGCTGCAAACCTGGGATGTATGCTGCTTGTTTACCGGGCCATTAGCTGGAGGCTAACATCGTCCTTCTGTAAAGCAGACGCACAGAACCGCTGATAAACACAAACAACAAACACTGCTCGTTGCTGTAATTTAAAAAACAACAGGCTGAGATCATCAGAAACAGCAGCGTAGATACTTGGAAATGAAATTCATGCTCCTGAGATTCACTTTTTCACAAAAATGCAGCACAACCAGTGAGTTATGCGTATCAGAGGAGGAATAGAAGTGAGTATACACTGAACAATAGGTCATATTACATAACACAACTTAACAGATGAAGACATAAATGTGCATGCAAATACATGGACATTCATATATACACATTCATGTGTTGAGGCATTCAACTAGAGACAGAGTGGGTTTTTGTAAAGGATAACTGTTCACAGTATGCATATTTGGACAAACATGTGCAAGTCACTTCAAGAAATAACTACCTATAAATCTTGAAAAACAAGTTGTTGGTATTTGGCTGTGTGGTTAAGTTGCAATGAGCCCCCCATGTACAGAGGCTGTAGTCCTCAAGCAGGTGGCCTAGTTTTGAATCCTTTTCCCACATGTCACTCCTCACTCTCTCTCCCATATTCCTGCTCTATCCTCTGCCTAATCCAATCAAAACCCTGTTTAAACCTCAGTCCTATTTCTATGTCTCCTTCAACACAACATCTATTGAAAATAAGAACCAGACATACATGTGACACAGACTGACTCACCTCCAGCTAAGCTTGTACTCTCAGAGACCGCAGGCAAACTTATGATGTATAACAAACTTAAGGAACCCAGACCACCTTTACATTCTTTTCATGCCAGTTAGCATGTTGTCCTCTGCTCACAACTGCAAAAACAATTAGCAATGCTAGTCAAAGCTAAGGGGAGGCCTGGAGCTTATTGCCCTCACAGGTCACACAGCACGGCTCTGCTCCAGAGCTGAACTTGAAACACTTGCATTGGTCCCATGTGTGTATTTGTTGATTTTTCCCTGCCAGTGTTTTTGTGTGTACGTGTGTGTACGTGTGTGTGTGTGTGTGTGTGTGTGTGTGTGTGTGTGTGTGTGTGTGTGTGTGTGTGTGTGTGTGTGTGTGTGTGTGCATGTGTGTGTGTCCGTGTGTTGATGATGTTGCATGTGTGCCGTCATCAGAGCCAGATGGAGCTCTGCTGAGTGGCCTTGTATGGACATGGAGCTGCAGGCGCAACGTTTTCACGACTTTTGTTTTCTTTTTCCTCGTCATCTCAACGTCTTACCAACACCAATCTTACTTGTGTGTGTGTGTGTGTGTGTGTGTGTGTGTGTGATGATGTGTTAATGTGTTATGAACAATATAAACTACACATTTGTGTTATTTGATACTGTTATAAGCATGATTTGTATTCATTGTGTGTATGCATGATTTTATTTACCTGTGTTCACATCTGTTTCCACCTGACAGAGACAGTATCATGTTGAGCGTGAGGTCAGCTTTGGGGGTCAGAGGTCAGCATAGAGGTTCACGGTTCATGATGCAGAGTGTGTGAAGTTGCAGAGAAGAGAGTATGGACTGCTTTGGATCTGTGTGTCTGTTGAGTGTGTGTGACTTTGATGTGCGGTGTAAAGAATCATATTTTACATATAAACTTTCAGCATTGTGACAGAATCAGGTCTGTAAATTCTACATGGTTGTCCTTTGACATGTGAGAAGACATCTGTGTCCAAAGATGGATGATGTCTCTCAACCTTCTCCCATTGTACAAAAGTGAAGTCCAAAAATGTTCTGCAACTGTTGCTGACATCTTGTATATTTGAGTTGCATTATTGAGGTCCTGGCACATTGGGGAAGCATGTTACCTATACTTCAGCCAGTCAGCAGGGGATCTCCACTTTTTTGGTTTTACTTTTAGGAAGCTGTCGTGTTTTCCATATTTAGATAGATAGATAGATAGATAGATAGATAGATAGATAGATAGATAGATAGATAGATAGATAGATAGATAGATAGATAGATAGATAGATAGATAGATAGATAGATAGATAGATAGATAGATAGATAGATAGATCTTGTCCTTAATAAGGAGATTTGTTTTCACTGTCTGTACAAGAATACATGTATAAAACTCAAATAAACAATAAACATCCACCCAGCCTCACAACAATAGTGCAATTCATCCCACATACTATATGCACACACATATAAACACACCGGACACATTACATTGGCATTTTATTTAGCAGTGCTATGGCCGATGGGACAAAGCTTGAAGATCTGTGTATGACCTCAGCAACAGAAGTAGCATTTTGCTCCCTTCATCCAGACAAGTCATCAAGCTTCTGACACTGACTTAAAAATGTTACCAGCATCAAAAATTGTGGATGTTGTGAGGTTGGATGTTAGTAAAGATGTTGCAGGAGCGCCAGTTTTGCTTAGCCAATTAATTCTACAACCCATATTCAGAAGCTATATCCTGCAACATCTTCCAGTTCAATATTAACCTGCAGCCCTAAATGTCAAGGATGTTTCCTCAAATATCCACAATATTACTATCTCAGTAAAGGCTTAAAAGCCCCAAATTAACCTCAAGAAAAAGAAAAGATATTCCAATGATTGACTTAAGTTTTACAAAAATCTGTATCACAGAACAGGTCTGCAAGGCTGCAAAACTCAGATCTGTTAAATCGTTTCCTGCCTCTGCTTCCACTGCCTCTATTTACTGCCCCTCTCACTCGACCTCGGGCCTGTCCCCTCTGACCCGATGAGGTGCTTTGCTCAGGACTGTAGTCCGGATCAGAGTCTAAAAAGCTCTCACCATGGAGGCTCTGACAAGCAAAAGAATTAATAACATTCAGTAAGTCCTACAGAATGTGTAGATGTATTATATGTATTATTATGTATTATTGTATTATATGAGATTTTCTCCTGATATCGTGTCACTGGTACAACTGGATGATGCTAGCATGACAGTTGTGAGTACTAACAGCAGCCATGTTTGTTTGTGTTTTTAACTTTCACTATGATAATGTTTTGGTGTTTTCTTACAGCTGAGTGAGACATGAGTTGACGTAGTGTAAAACACAAATGATGTGCTGAGGACCGGTTTACAATCAGTCACCATCATATGGTCGTGAATCAGCGGCACTCGTGCATGATTAAACCCTAGCTGTAATGTCCTGTGCAACACAGCGTTTGTGATTGCATGTATTTAACCTCAGCTCAGTTAGTTAGTTAGTTAGTTAGTTAGTTAGTTAGTGAGTTAGTTAGTTAGTTAGTTCGACTTTAAGTAGGGCATTAATTCTGCAGAACCACCATCTATTTCCTGAAGTCTCTTTATTCAGCGTAAATCCACATTTCTCTTCAGGTGCAGAATCAACATATTAACATTTGATTGTGGTCCTTTTCCAAATGATTACACAGCATTCTCTGATTGTGGTTCGGGTTTGCATCTGAACACGAATGAACCACTGTCTGCTGCTAAGTTGGTCTTACCTCGCTGGCAGGTTTGCAGTTAAATAAATTAACACCTGCCTGAAATCTCACAACGGTGTCCGCATCAAATCCAATAAATCCGTGAAATTAGAAATCATATTTCAGTGCAGTTGTCATCTCAGTATATGTGGGTGTGTATCTTTGTATTTTGTGTGTCTGTATTGGTTGTGTGTGAGAGAGGGAAGAGAGAGAGGAGAGAAAAACAGAGAGCGGCTTCCTGCTGGCAATTAGCACAATTAGCGTTGGGATTTAGACCTTGTTAGCTTTTAGTTGCTACTCAGGTGGAAAGATCACATCAGGTAATCATCCATGATAATCACCTGGGATATGAGGTGTGTGTATGAGTTTGTGTGCGTTTGTGTGCGTGTGTGTGTGCGTGTGTGTTTGTGTGTGTGTGTGTGTGTGTGTGTGTGTGTGTGTGTGTGTGTGTGTGTGTGTGTGTGTGTGTGTGTGTGTGTGTGTGTGGCAGGATGGATAGTGAGCGATAGCAGAGTCTTTGCTTGTGAAAGCAGAAAAAATGGAAAGCATCACTTCACATCAGGCAGAAACTAAGCTTGTTCCTTGTGTGTGCCCATGTGTATATGCCTGACTGTGTTTGTGTGTTGAGAGTGTGTTCAGTGGAGTGAATTGTTTGCTGTGTGACAGGTGAGTCTTTAATCAAATGAGAGAGGAGAAAGCAGAAAAACAAACGAATGCCTGTCTCCAGTCATGGCAGGCAGACTCTTCCTACTTTTTCTTTCTGGTGTCTTTTTCTTTGATTCCCTCTGTGTGGATGTGTGTGTGCTTGTGTGTGTGTAAGTGTGTGAATCGATGGAGAACGGCATTTTAATGAGTTTTTATGAAAATCTCTTGGTGCATCCAGAACTTTAGTAATGAGGTGCGGATGATGTTTTTGGTTGAGCAGCAGCAGCTCTGCTGTTGCTTCACTTGGCTCATTAGGAAGAATCAGAGCGGAGCTTCTGTTAATTTGTGTTCACTAGCAATTCAATGTTATCCTGATAAAAGGTTAACAACAGCCAACTACTGCTTAGACTGTAGGTTAATGTCCCCTTACCCCAAATACAAGCTGGGCACCATGAACATATGGTACCAGCAAATGAATGCCTTACATCTGGAGTATCAAATCACAAGCTTCATGTTGAATCACATGTATGACAATCTCTGTGCATCATGGATTTAAGTCCTGGAGGCTAGTATTAGAAGTGATCTGGTTTCTGTTTGTTGTATATTTGTAGTCAGAGTATTGACCAATCACATGTCAGCAGACTTTGCAAAACAGTCCAAGCAAAATTAGGTGGAACGCAATCCAACATTATGACATCCCGGCTGCCTGTAATCTGAAGACTATTTATTTATCTCTGTAAACACATATCTGCATGCAACAATCTGTTCTGGATCAAATCATTTGAGTCTGAGCAACAAACCTGCTCAACACTGACAATTCCTGACTTCCTGGAATGAGTCAGAAATAATCAATCTGACCTTCATTCAACAAACAAACATGTCAGAAGTTGTTTTCCTCTCCTCTCAAGGACAAACCTGACAACGCTTACTTTTACTTTTCACAAATCTGCATCATGATGTTGTGAATGATGAACTTCAGACCTGTTAACTGCAAATAAAGATGGTTTCTTTTTCTGGTTCATATTATTGAATACCGTACTGTTAACAGTGAAACTGAGACTCACCAGAAGCAGATGCATGTGTGCCTTCAAGGGGATGCAATGAAACAAAAAATTACAGCATTTATGTTTAGACAAGGAGTGAATTTAACCCCTCCAGGTATTTTGATCTAAAGATGCAGTCGTATCTAAAGTTGCTATTTGGACTGTAAGCAGTGAACCGTCGTGACTTATTGTTGTACAAACATACAACAACATTAAAGAAGCTATTCATCAGGGTGCCAATTTAGTTTAGGACCTAAGGTGTGCACCCCATATACAGAATCTTCCAGTCTTTGCTGCAGCAGTCATTGGTTTAACTCCCAGTCACGACTCTTTGCTACACGTCATCCCTCACTCTCTACTTCTACTACTGCTATAGTAAATGCTTGTAAATGTCCAACAACAATAGGCATAAATATCACATGTAGGCGGCCTCCTGCGGCAGCACATTTTCATCCCTTCACTGCAGGCTTTTGCCAACTCACTGTTACAATCCCACAAACACTGAGCTCCCTAATGAAGGCTGCAGCTCCAGGTTGGCGGATACAACAGCAGTTACAGAGCCTGGTGTGGTGGAGGAGGACTTGAGTAGGTGTAGCACACTCATACAGCAACTGGACAGTGCCTCTGCTTGTTTTGTTGCTATTTTGGCAGCTTTGGGGCTTTTAGACACACAAAAAAATCCTACATTTAATTTTTTTTTTTTTGTGGGGTTGATTTGAGGACGCCGACACCATCTTTACACTAACGTGATATGTGTTTTCTAAAACAAGCATTAAACTATGTACTGCTTTACTATGTATGTATGTATGAATGTATGTAATGTTGAAATGCTTTATTGCATCAACCAAAGGCTGTTCTATAAGGCAGGGGGTGGATGGTTGGACTGTAAGAATAATCATGTACCATATGTTTACAAGTAACTTAACAACTTTTTAATTATCTAAAAGTAGTTTATTTTAATTACTTGACTGTCTTAATTTATTATGGTGCCTTTTAAGATGTGTTGAGTTGCCACTTCTGGACTGTTTTGAAGCTTCACTGAGGAACTTTCAGATTGTGTTGATTTTTGCGCCCCCTGTTGTTAGAATGGAACAATGTACCCCTTCGCAAATTTTCTGCTTTATATATACGTAAATCATATTATTTGTCAAAAAACTAACTTATTTATTTATTTTGAATGTGAAATATGCAAATCAGAATAAATCCCATTTTCTGACACCTACCCCATGGTAGAGGTGACAAGTGTAAGAAAAAAGATAATAGAAATTATCGATCTCTCTGATGGTCTTGTTTGCTTTTGTAGCTCATGTACAGGCATATGTATTAATTTTGATCCGTTTCATCACAAGTTAAAAATTCCTTACAGGAGCTTTAACCCAGGTTTATGATTTGGCCACCAAAACCCTAAAAAAAAGTGGCTTGGGTACCAAATTTGGAGCTTTGCTTAGACTGCTTATTGTGTGTTTAATATTCACTCAGTATCCAGACTGAGAACATTTTTATATAAATGTTTAACTAGTGTTCATCTTTGGTTTTAAATCAATCTGTTGATCCTATTGACATTTTAATGTTTAGTCTTTGGTGGAATAATAAAAAAATCTGTTCACATTTTCTTTTGACAGTTTATGTGAAATCATTATTGAATTAAAAAGTTAGTTTTTTAAATTGCTGATGGTTATATTTCTGTGGTTTTACAAGTCAATTGATTTACTTTTCATTATTCCTCTAAATGTGAATCAATTATTGACCAAGTAAATAAGTAAGATAATAACAGTTTTGTACAAATAATATGACTAAGTTCATAAACCAAATGATGACTAACCGAGGAATAGACTAAATAAATGACTTACTGTGTAAGTGAATCATTGATTGAGTACCCCTCTTGTTTACAGGCTCTGTGGTTACCCCCCGTTCTACGACGAGAACGACTCCAAGCTGTTTGAACAGATCCTGAAAGCCGACTACGAGTTTGACGCGCCGTACTGGGACGACATATCAGACTCAGGTGAGCCGTCTTCAATCTCCCTTGTCTCCTCTTTTCCTTTCATCTTCGACCGTTCAACATGTGGCACATGTGGACCACATACCTCTTCATTATGGCCTGTGACGTCAGCCGCCTGGAACTGATATGTGTGGAGGGGGGGTCATCATCATCAGTCACGACCTCAACTATGAAAGGGCAGTTAAACCAAGTGTGTGGCTCAACTCTAGTGTGTGTGTGTGTGTGTGTGTGTGTGTGTGTGTGTGTGTGTGTGGGCTGCATGTCACCCCCCCTGCTCTCTTCTTCCCACGCGTTGTCTCTTTTCAGCTGTCCTTTCCAATAAAGGCAAAAATGCCCTAAAAATAACAACAAAAAATTCACTCATTAATCTGCTGTCAGGTAAGGCCTTATGTTGGGTTTCATGCAAATATAGGAGGAGGTATAACTGTTATTAACATTATTTTTTTTGTATAGATATTTTTTGGGAGATATGTCACGGATTTTTTTCTATTTTCTACAGCAAAATTGGAAAAGAAAATTATGGCTTGTTTTATTATTATTATTTTACTTTGGACGCTCAGTATTCTGTTATTACAGCCACTCACTATACATGTCTTTACTTTTGTGATTCCCAATCTTGATCTGTCACTGTAAATTTGCCATATTTCTCAATAAAAATATATATTTTTAACACATTAAAATGTATATATATATATATATACACAAGTTTCTGCTATTTAGTATGTATCTGATAGTTAACATTTTTTCTGATTACATTCACTTTAGCAGAAGATACAGATTTTCAGGAGAACTTTTCAACTTTTTCTGTCCATATTCAATGATTTATTGTTCTAAAACTAATTCACAGCTGTTGTGAGCCATATTTGGGCTGCAGACTGAAGCTTATTCAAGGTCAAAGGTTATCAAAAGTGACTGGATGAGGTTGGCATTTGTGGCTTTGTTGTTACTTTTTTTTGGTCTCAACACTTATTTGATGTATTGCCTTGAAATTTGGTCCACATTTGGTTTGACTATATGGTTTTAGAGCTTCATCTAGCATCATCATCATCATCTTGAAAGTTCAACTTGTCCAATTACAAAATTACCTGTTTACAACAAATACCCATGAATCTAAATATAGTCCTGTCAACTCCCAATGCTATACAGCTATGGTTAGTATGCTAATGTGATATTGTACCAGCTTTATCTTTTGACTAAGTTAGCATGATGAGTTTAGCATCTTGCAAAGAGCACTACTCTGCCTGAGCACAGTCTCACAGAGATGCTATCATGGTGCAGACTAAGTCTTGGTTATGTAGTACAGATGGCCGGTTTTGAACAAACATCAAGGAAATAACTGCTTTCCGTTCAGATGGTGATTTGACAGACATGTTAGTAAATAAACTCAGAATTATTTGTTCTTTTTTTAGAAAAGGTTATCCAAAGAATTGATTCAAACTTGATATTTTGTTTATGTGTCTGAAGTGATTGACCTTTGAGGGATTCATCGTGTTTTTTTGTCTCTCCCAGCCAAGGACTTCATCGGCAATTTGATGGAAAAAGATCCAGTCAAGCGTTTCACCTGTGATCATGCACTCAGACACCCCTGGTGAGTAACACACACACACACACACACACACACAGAATTTCATACACAGTCTTACAAAAAGGCATAAAATCAATGCTTGTATTGATGTGCAGTCAGAAGTGCTCACAGAGAGTTTGTGTGTGTGTGCGTGCGTGTGTGTGTGTGTGTGTGTGTGTGTGTGTGTGTGTGTGTGTGTGTGTGTGTGTGTGTGTGTGTGTGTGTGTGTGTGTGTGTGTGTGTAGGATTGCTGGAGATACAGCACTCTGCAAGAACATCCATGAGTCAGTCAGCCGGCAGATCAGAAAAAACTTCGCCAAGAGCAAATGGAGGGTAAATGTTGTTTACTGCTGTTTATACTTTGCGGTTTTGCCTCTAGAGCAGCAGACTTTTGTAAAACTCAAGCACTGCTCCTCAAACGATCGTCTGCAGCTGAGAAGACGAATCCCTTTGTAGTACAAACCTGGCCTGCTACGAGGTTTACTGTTCACTTTAGTCATCGACTTCTCTCCTTAAAGTTTAACAAGAGAGAGTTATCTGCAGAGCTGAAACAAGTTCCTCTTTCTAGGATCTGCTCTTCACAGTACGTCATTCTCAGCTGAAGGTGTTAATAGCACATCAGACTTGTGTAATATTTGAACTTCAGGTGGTTTTAATGAAAGATAAACTGGAACAGAAGACCATATCACAAGATTTTATTGCACAGGCTCATTGAAAGCAGATTCTTGACTTCAGCTTCAAAGCTACTATCAATGAAAAATACTTTTCTATGACATACTATGTAAAGAATCCCAAACATATTCCCACTTTTACACAACATTTATGGTGCCCAAGCTCATGGTAGACATAAAAATGTCAATGAATAAAACAATCCCAGATTTGTGAGCAGTGATGCCCTTTTTGCCTCTTTCTGATTATCATTTGGTTTACATCTCTTGCTTTTGTGTCAAATTTAAAATATTTGAATATACCTAATTAACTTTACACATAAAGCTATGAAAACACTCTTGTAGTAGGATTTATAATCCTGATGGGTTTTTCCTGAAATAGATGCAAAGTGAGAGCTATCTGTTTCAGTGTATAATCACCGTCTACCTCTCCTCTCCAGCAAGCGTTCAATGCCACCGCAGTTGTTCGGCACATGAGGCGTCTGCAGCTTGGCAGCAGCATGGGGAGCAGCATGGACGCCTCCAACCCGACGAACAGGCCGAGCCAGACGCAGAAACCTGTCCAGAGCCAGAGTCAGGGCCAGACGAGCCAGGCGAGCCAGAACCAGCCTGATCAGAACCAAAACACCGGCCAGGTAGCGCAGGGCCAGACCGCCAACATTGCCGCCAACAAAACCTCTTCCACAGACAACAATATAGCAGCTCCACGCAAGGAATGTAAGTATGAGTCAGCTGTATCAGCTGTTCTACAAAGTCAAGGGAACATGTGTTTTACAAGAATTTAAATCATTTGCACAATTGCTGAAAAGCAGTCCTAGCTTAGCATCCTCAATTTAGCACAGCAGCCTTGTTTTTCAGATTTACCCACAATCCAAAGTGGTGTTTATGGGGTTATGTTAAGAGTTATAATCTGTATGTACAAGGATTCAGATGAAGAATGGATTACATGTTATTAATGTCTGCTTTAAAGTTTGAAAAAAACGTTAGCAAGGCATGCTAGCTAGTTTAACACCCATAACCTAGCATCACTGTTCAGACCCATTTAAATCTTTTAGCTGCACCTTTTTTAGGGGGTTGAATCATACGTGAATAAATAAATACAATGGCTCAACAATTCAGAGTGCTACTTTATCAAACTCAAGGCTAACATAAGTGGCTCCGTCCTGTTTGTTGAATTTGAGGAAGCTTATATTCCAGCAGCTCCAGCCATCCAGGACATTGTTGTTTACACCCGTTAGACTTCATCCTAAAAGCCTCGTCTTGTGTTACGTTGAAAGTCAAACATACGATTCAACAATACAAACAGTCTCTTGCTTGTCCAAGCTATGGTAAGCAGCAGAACAGTGCTATGCAGTGTAATAATAAAGACAAAGTTAACTAACATTTCCATCTCTTGTTTATAATATGTGGACTGACTGGCTCTACATAGCAATCCTAAAACATTTCTCTTTACATGCCTTCTCTGCATTCTTACATTTTGCCTGTTACCTTTTCACTTCAGCCTTTAGATGATTTATTACTCCATATTAGGCTCTTTAGCAAGAGTCTCATTTATACAATTGGAAAGCCTGGACTTAAAAAGTCAGCTTTTACTGCCATTTTATCCTGCAAACATTGGAGCTGACAGCAGCTGGTAAACAGATCAGGCAAATTATGTAATTAAGTCTTCAAAATCAATCGATGGTACCTAAAATTTTCCTCCTCAGCATTTCAAAAATGTATTTTGCGTGGCCTTTGTAATGTATGCTATAACATGGTTAGATACACTAGTGAATCTCATGGCATTTAAAAAAATATGGTCCAAAAGTCTGACAATGAGGGAGAGAGGAGACTCAAATCCTCATGTGAGAGGAAAAAAAGGAGGTGCTCCAGGTAACCCCTGTACCTGTTCGATGGCAACACCGTGTTGTGTGTTTCAGAGACATGAGGACTATCATGCATTGCATTGGCAGTTTTGTTGACATTTGAATAGATTATGTCTCAAGATCCCCCGTCTCATGTTTTAGACCCTTTATAATACACTTTGCACTAAGTGCTACTTCTCCATCCCTTCCTCCCAGGTGTTACTGCACCAGCCACACCCTGCAGTCTGGCGTCTGCAGCTGCTTCTCCCGCTGCCGGAGCTGAGCTGAATCTGCCGCATCCCTCAGCAGTTCCTGCCCCGGTGCTTACAGAGACCAAGTGACGCCAGGTCCCACGGGGGACCAGCTGGGAGGCCACAGCGCTGTGAGGCAGAGTGAGGGAAAGAGCCAGAGGTTGACAGGAGAAGAAGAGGACCCCCCAACCCTTCTTCTTCTTCTTCTTCTTCTTGTTACCTCCCTTTCCTCACTGCATTTCTATTTGAATGCGCCGCCCAACCAGTTCCCCGTCCTGCTCCAGGGAAAGCAGAGGACTTAACGCCCACACGAACGTTTAAAGCCACACAGCGCCATGCTGTAAACCCACCACCCATCCACCAGGATGTCGTTTTGGAATCCTTCTGCTACAGCGACAGCACGGCTACAGACTCTCACTGAGGATGTTTGAATGGCTGTGTATGGTTGCTGTCTGATGATAAATGGTTGTTTACTTCTAAGAGTTTGAGAAGTAATGGTTGGTAATGCAGGTGGTGTTATATTATTCACTGTAGGTCAACATCAACTTCCCTCCTGAATCTAGTCTGTCCTGCAACATTTATTTAGCTGTTTTCCTTTATTAGGTTTGACTGTTGGCAACTGGATTTGTTCCTTTTTATTATTCTTAATATTAACTTTAAAGGTGGTATGTGTAACTTTTAAAAAGGATTATCATTGTCACATTAATAGTGCTATGTTGGTACTTTTAATGTTCATAAATAACACTAAAGCCAAGGGTTTTGTCGCCTCAACCTCACCCTAATTCAAACGTTGTAACAGCATTTCTCCAAATGTAGACCCCATGCACTGCAATCCCTTTGTCTGCTTTCACTTCGCTACCCAATTTCTGAATATTTTGCACTTTTTGCACTAGCACCCTCCTTCTGTTATGTGCCATAAATCAACCAACACATTTCCTCCAAATCCAATCTGGTACCTGCTTAAAATGCAGAACAGAGGCTTGTTTGTAATGACTTGATTTGTTAATACTGAGTGTACCAATGTATCACACTAATATAACAATGATTACTTCATTTTAAATTTTTACATATAGCACCTTTAAGACATTTTATCTGTCCTTACGAGTTTGTGCTTTAAGAAGTGCTTTAAAAGTACCATACGACTGTTCAGATATGAAAACATGAGTAAGCGCTTTATGTATTTTGCACAGAGAAGGTCAGATAAGTTCTCAGACACAGATTAGCCAACATCCACTGATGTAGATCAGAGAGTAGAGATTGTAAACCTTTATAAAAATAGATGAATTATACTAGAGTGGATGTAAGAGCATTGTCTGAAATTATCTGATTTGTTTATTATTTTCTTACTTAAGACTTTTATAAGAATTGCCCTTTAAGGGCCACACATACAGGTTATTATAAAACATGCAGCAGGTCAAGGAAAGGAAAGATAGAGGAATTTTCTGGAAAACTGCCTCCAGTTCAGAATGTTAGCCATTTGATCTCCGATACAAAGGAGCCCCAAGCAGCGCAGTCGAGTATCACGGTTTCAAACCATCTCTGAGATATTCAACTGCCTCCCACATGAGTCCTCAGAGTGTTTTGCATTCGCAGAGATAAAAATCCAAGATGGAGAATCAGCTGCCTGTTCCTTCCCCCCTCTTAAGAAGCCATGATCTCACTTTTTTTGCATCCTCAAGCTGCACCCAGTTCGGAAGTGCTCAGGGAAAACTGCAGCTGCACTGTGAGCTGGCAAATACAGATTTCCTGTTTTTTCTGTCAGTGCTTTGGTTCAGTCGTTGCGGCATCACAGTTAATGATCCAGGGCTCAAGATGTTAGCTGTGCACTTATTCTGTGTTGTTCTGACTCGTGAAAATTGACTACTTACCTGTGACTATTGAGGACTCAGACATTGAAACAACTTTTGCAACAAGGACTTGAAGCTATTTCGGACTTTATCATCATACAGGGCATGCTTAGTAGTATTGGCCGTTTTAGTTTTGTCATTGTAATTCCGACTCTGAAATTCCTCAGCAGAGCTCTTTGCTTGACGGAATTGAGAAAGACGAAAAAAAAACACTGAGGATTGATTGGTTCTTGCTGTCCGGTGATCCTTTGTGGTTCATTTGAGACTCAACAGTAGACAGATATTGATAGGCTATCATAATTAACTGTATATAAAGATGGATGACACGTCTTCACCTCCTCCAACTGTACAAAAGTGAGGCCGAAATACCCCTGCAATGGATGCTGAGATCTTGCACATTTAGTTCCAGAGTCTGCGCAGTGGGGATTGGCTTGTGTAGCCGCTGTATTAAAGTCCTGCTACTTTTGCTAACTAACAGCTTCTTATGTTAGCTTGACGCAGACACTGCGTTACAGAAAGCTCAATGACTTGTTTGGAAGTGCTCATTATGTTTTCTCTCACTGTTCCTCCTTTCCTCCTTTACAATCATGACATTATAGCTCATTTATTAGGATACAAATTAACACTTGGACATAAATTAGCATGACAAGAACTCACTATGATAGCGGACACTATTATTGAGAAAATAAATGAACATGTAATTTGATTTTACTGTTTGATGCATGTCCCATCCATCACTGTGGAGGTGGCGGCCTTTATGACTGCAGTGAGTCTGGCGGGAGCACTCCAAAGGTTTTGACTTCACTTTTGGGAAGCTGTTATGTCAGCTATCTTTTTGTACAGTTTTTGTTGTTAGGATTTGAGAAACAATCAAAATATAGCAAATGTCAGTTATTTATTGAACTTTGAGCAGCAAAGCCAAAATATGTCATCCACTCCTTACTTCCTGTTTTGAAACAGCCAATGTGTCTCTGCTCTGTTGGTGTTAATGGAATGACTTGAGTCCAAAACATGGAGTCCTTTTTCACTGATTTACTTCATTCAGTGTGACAGACCGACATTGTTTCTAATTGTTCTCGATGGAACTTAGATGTAAACTTTTCTTGACCCTGATGTGACTACAGTAGTTTAGATTGTGTCTCTAGCTGTAACAGCCTTTTAGACGTAACTCAGAAGCAGAGCTGTACAGTGCTCCCTGTACAGTGCTTTCTCACATATCAGATTGTCATGTCTTTGTCAGATGCATTTATACTGATCCCTTTATCGTGAATTCTGGCCAAAGACTAGAGCTAAGGATGAAAACAATTTGATTCATTCTATTTGATGAATTAGTTAGAACCCAACTAGTCTGAAAACAAAGCTGTTTGAAATGCAAATGGATTAAAATTAAGGGCTGAACTCCAGCTGCAAATTAATCTGGAGCGAAATGTATTGACCTTTGATCCCCGTCTAACATCCTACCATTATCCTTTCTTTGGTACGCAGAGTGGTGCTGGAGTGTATCCGTAAAATATTCACAGTGCTTGTTTTAATCTGTTTGGAATGTCGGGAAGGTGTGATTCACCAGCTGGAATACGTTTCATTTACACTTTGAATCACAGTAAAACAAATGTCACCCATGCTTTCTGGAATTCACTTCTGGCTTACTGGGTCATTGTGTGCATGTAACTTCAAACTCTTCTGTGCTCACATTGAATGCAACACACAATCAAAATGTTGCATTCATATCTGTTCTTTAACAGCAGCACCGTCTTTATTCACTAAGGTCTGAGAGGACAATTCCAACATGCTGGGTTTCTCTCTGGGTTTCAGTCACTCATGCAATACTTTCAGTCCTGTCATTCGCTCTAAACTCAAAACTCATATGTCTTTACTTGAGTTGAAAATCTATGAAAATATGTCATAAATATAAAGTTTAATTTGGAATTTATTTTCCTCAAACAGCAGGGTAATGTAGTTTTTGCAAAGGTTGACTGAAACAGGAGCACAGATGTATTTATGAGGACGACTTTCAGCTGCAAATTTAGAATTAAACATTTTATAGCAAAAACTAAACACTAAAGCTCCTGTGAGGAGTTTTTTGCTGGTCATGACACAAACCGAAAACAAGGCATATAAACACACTTTTTTCCATTGTAAAGAACACCAAGCCTCTTCTGTACTAGAATTTACCTGTTACTCTTATTGTGCTGATAACATCATGCATTCCTATAAACAGCAGTCTGCAGCAGAAACAGCTTTTTTTTATTGTCAATGGCAAAGATTCTCAAAAATATTGGATTTGGTATTTCAAATTGAGAAGAATGAGATAAAAAAAAAAAGAAAGATAAAAAAGTGCAGGGCCGGCCCAGATTCAGTTCCAACCTACACCCCCTTTCCAACATGTTACTCCTCACTCTCTCTCCTGGTTTCCTGCTAAATGCACTGTCCTCTGAATAAAGGCATAAAAGCTAAAAATAAATAACGTAAAAAAAAAGAAAAGAAAGAAGAGGTATGCTTTGTTCACAGGGGTGCCAAAATCAGCCCAAGCTGACTATTCTTTACAGGAGCTTTAATAAGATGAATTAAAAGGGTCACAGAGTCATTTTGTCTGAGAGATTAAAGCATACCTTATTTATATTTACTGATTTGTTTTGATCTCGATGTGTTGATTGAAATTGAGCTTAAGGAAAAAGATTGAATTATTCAGAAGACAAGAAATCACTCTATGTTGGAATTGTCCTTTAACAGACCACTTCTATCCCTTTAAATCCTTCATACAAATGGACTCCAACCACACTTACCCATCTTACTGCATTGCTGTCAAAGCACCTGAACTTTGCATATGTGATTATGACAATGACATAGTTATAACTAACATTAATGCAGTTATTGTATGCATGAATCCCAGTAACTAATAGTCATAATAAAGTTGTAGTTTCATTTATCTGGTAGAGTAACAACAAAGGGCCAAGTTAGTCTGATTTATTTATATTTTAGATCATCACAAAGCACCCATGTCTTCTTCTGCATGACTTGATGGCTCAGAAATATATTATATTTCTGATGTTTTTTTAAAGTGTGGATATCATGTTACATTTTCTCTTCTAACCAAACACTTAAGTCAGATCATGTATTTATTCATGTGTTACTAAGAGGGATTTTAAACCATGAAAGGGCTTTATTCCTATTATCACCTTAAACCTATTATTATTCACTGTAACCATGCTCTCATACCCAGTGATTGCTATGCATTTTATAAATATTTTAATTGTGTCTTCTGTGTTTTTTTCTTGAAAGTAGGATAGAATAAAAAATCAGCACTTGCAGTTTAAAAAGCTAGAGAAGTAAATTAGAGCAAGAAACTGTATTCTGGACAATTTCAATCACTAACCCATTAATAATCATTCATTTTAATGAGCTACACTGTTTAAGCAGTATACCAGGTTTCTCTCTAGCACTAATGATGTTTATGTATTATCAGCTAACACTGTAAAAGTATGTTTCGTTAAATGTGATGTCGTCCACTTCAGTCTGGACGTTTGGGTTTATGAATGTAATTGTGAGGCAGGCAGAGGGTTCAGGTTCATGCTGCTCAGTGGTTATAAATATAAAAATATGTCTGCTGTAAGAAAAGATTTTTCTGAATGAATATTTCAGCGCTAAAGATGCTACTGTACATAGATGTGAATATGAATGATCATTTTCAACATTTAAAAATGTTTGTTGTTCAGGCTTGTGAGAGTGGATGAGTGAGCGTGTGTGTCGAGGGAAGTTGATTGTATTCTCTATGGAATGTTTTAATGTAAAAAAAGAAGCTGATATCCTCTTTGTTTCCCACTGCGGTTTGCTTTCACAAACTGTCCAGCACTGTGCGGCTGCCCCCTGCAGAGCTACTCAGCGCAGTTTAATGCCATCAGTGTTTCACAACCACTTTAGTGTACCTGACAACACATGTTAATGTATACGTCAGGCCAACTTCAAGTGAAAGCAACGTTTACTGAACTCAGGCTTATGTTTTTGCCATTCTGAAGGAAGAAATCCAAAGCTGTGATCGACTAAGAAACACACTGTTAAGGATGATGGGCGGCTCCGGCCTGCTCTCGCCTGCTCTCTCCTCTTTGTGCTTACACTCCTTGGACCTTTTTTTAAGAAAGACAGCACTAAGCTGCATTTGTCAAAAAAAAGATGAAAACACAAGCATGTTTAAAGAAAGTGCTTCAAGAATTCAACATCACCAATGAGTGTTTATCTTATATGCCCTTGTATGATGTTAGTACCTTTGTATTATGTAAAGACGTTCACAGGTTGAGGTGCCAGAGTCCACACAAGGCAGAATATTGAGTCTCAGTCCTGCAAACAGTTTTGAGAGTGATGGTTTAATCTATTTAAAACTTTTTTAGCAAAAAAAAAAAAATGTTGATTGCAGGATTTGGTTTGCAATTTGGACCAAGGTAGCTTAAAAGTTAGCTTCCCAGCCAGCATTAATGCCCAGATCTTGAGAAATTTGCAGAAACTCTGAAAAAACTGAATCAAAAAGACAGTGCAACCGGCCTTTACATTCATTCAGGCCCTAAATTGCATTACATTAGCTTTTCTAGTTGGCAGTTATAACTTACTTGAAGTCGGAGTAAACATTTTGGCTATATCTTGTACACCCTTGCTAGCTTAGTTAGCTATAGAGCAGGTGTGTTGTTCTGGTTACATTATACATCTGGTCTGTCATCGTTATACATCCTTGAACTAGACAAGAAACTGTGTGTACTTAAGTTCTTTGTAATGATGTCTCTTTATTTTTGCCGAATGCTTGATGAGTTGTGATAATACTCTGAAAACTTTCTCTGTTGGCATCAATAAATCTAGCTACCATGCTAGCTGCTGTTCTTCAGTGTTGATAATGTCACAAACTGTTCTTTGCATTGGCCCATACGTTTCAGTTTATGAGATTAGCTCTGCCTCTTGACAGTTGTTTGTTTGACTGAAACTTTAATAATCTGCTTCAGTGGAAGGTGTCTCCCTGTGGGTGTCCTCGTCCATGGCCTGCTGAGTCAGCTGGCTGTATTGTATTTACTCTTTGCATGTGACCACAACAAACTCCCATCCTGTGCACCGTCGTTACGCCGACGACACCCTCATGTCTCAGAGTTGGCACTACCCGATGCACTTATTGTGCTGGGATAATGATGATGATGATGAAGATGACTTTCTGATAATGACTTTCTGTTAATGGGGCTTGTATATCAGATGCCTTCGACAATCATGTGCACATATCAGAGCTACCATGACGACACAGGCCAGAGCGACTGATTGTGTTTCATTTGTCTTTCTCCTGGAATAAATCCTGAATGATCATTATATGTGTCTTCCACGCTAACTTTGTTTCCTTTTTCTGTGTGTGTGTCCCACAAAACGATAAACATTTGCATTTTTAGCAAGGCCTACATTTCCTACAAATGTACACAAAAGATTGTCTCTCTTTGTTTGTAATCAGTATTTCATCACTAACTAATTCCAAGAGCCGTGCGTGCGTGCGTGTTGAGCCGACACCAGACACTCTACCACTTTGACTGACATTTTGTCTGCAGATGTCCAACAGACAGGAGACAGATGTTGCAAACATGTTTCCTGTACTAGCACATGTTTGGACACATTAGGATAACAGAGTTAAACCCATATCTCTAACAGATGTAACTTAGCCAAATGAACAGCGTTCAGCAGCAAATGTAACTCTTGGAGTTTACACTCAGGTATCAGTACCTAAATAATGATTGTGCAGGTGCAACCAAGAGTTCAGTTACAGTTTCATTGAAAGCACATGTTAACAGCCTTTAAAAAGGCTCAGCATTTTTATGATGGGCCTCAGTGTTACTGTGTGCCAGGTGCAATGCTAGTCTACCCCCCACAAAATAAACTAACAAGGTACACCTGTGTAGAAGCAGCATGTTAGCATACTTACATTAGCACAGTTTAAAGCGCTGCACAAGGATGCATTAGTTAGTTTGCATCAACAATGATGGTACATTGCAGTTCATTATGAGAACCTGGATTGTGTAAAAGTAAAATGGTTCAAATTTGAGTGTAGGAAGGTTGGGCATCTGCAATCCTCTCTGCAAACCTTATTTTGGGGTTAAATAATAGCATGTTTATTTGTATTCCCTCTAATGTACTAAATAAAAAATAAGAAACTAACTATTGAGATTCATTCCATGTACAATGGAGTATATTGTATAGTCTACTAAATGGCAGTGTAAGATACCATCAGTATTACAATTTAAAAACACAAGACACTGAACATATCAACTTGTGCAGAATTAGCATGTTAGCATTGTCGTTGTGTTAACATGCTTAAGTTAGCATGGCTTAAAACATTACTGTGCCTTAGTCCTAGGGTTGCCAACTGTTCCGTATTAGCTGGGACATCCCGTATATTGGGCTAAATTGATTTGTTTCATACGGGACCTCAATTGTCCCGTATATTGACTATTAACTCTTGTAAATACAGCAGACTGCAGATCCTAGATCAGATAAAACGACAGTGGCAGATCATGTGCCAATCACACCGCCTGTCATCCAATCACAGACCCCCTCACACACATCAGTTGTACACAGCACAAATGCACCAAGTCCTGCAAAAAATTGTGGAGAGGATTTTCTCTCTGATGGCCATTAAAAGGTCAGACTCAAGAGACAGATGCAGCTCAGAGCTGATCAAACATGAACTTCAAATATCTGTAAACTGTGACTTGGACTTATTTCTGACTGCAAAATGACAAAAGGCTGATTTAGTCAGTCAAGAGCAGCAAAAAGTATCCATGGAAAAAGTACATTTGATGATTCATACACCTCTTTTAAATGTCTTTTATTTTTTGCCTGTTTTTTGATGTAAAGATCCAAATTGTGGTTTCTTTGAGGTTTATTCATTTGAGGTTACATAATGATACAGTAAGGACAAAAGGGAATATACACACTTTCTGCATTTCCAGTTGAATCAGAATATACGCTGAATTCACACATCATGCTCACACCACCATGGCACCGTGCACCTGTCCCAGCTCTGTCCTGGGCTGCCCGCTGGACCCTGTGGAGGTGGTGGCTGACAGGAGGATGATAGCAGAGCTATCTTCTCTGATGGACAACACGTCACACCCCCTCCAGGAGACCATAACAACACTAAGGAGCTCGTTCAGTGACAGACTTCTTCACCCGCGGTGTCTCACGGAGAGACACCGCAGTTCTTTTCTCCCTGCAGTGGTCAGACTACATAATTAATAATATATATATATATATATATACTTCTTCTTCTTTTGCACTGTCTACTCTGTTACTTTAACACTTGAATTTCCCCGTTGTGGGACGAGTAAAGGACTCTCTTATCTTATCTTATCTTATTTAGTAGTGAGAAAGTTGGCAACCCCAGTTAGTCCCCATGCACATCCATCAACATAGGACAGAAAAGCTATAGGCTTTGACTCCCACTATAGATCATTTCAACGTTCAGTTTTTGATCAAATATACATTACAGTCTGAAATTTAAAACATCAAAATAAATCATTAAATAAGTGAACAACTTTTAAGCTAGCTAGGCCTACAATTACATTAAGCTAACAGTCAAACTAACTGTAAGATTAATATAGTTGAGCTTCCCGGCTGAGCAGGATTAGCCTGGAGGTTTTTATTTTCTCATCAAAGTTACATTTTTTGATATCCTTTATTAACAGACTTTGGT
Organism: Notolabrus celidotus; assembly: GCF_009762535.1. NCBI lineage: Eukaryota > Metazoa > Chordata > Actinopteri > Labriformes > Labridae > Notolabrus > Notolabrus celidotus. The sequence continues at coordinate 25,385,635 of NC_048292.1, forward strand.
CTGGTTAGGCTCCCTGTGGTTCAAGTCATTACACGTCCTCTGCTTTTCTCTCCTTCCCAGTTGGAGATGTCCGCCTGTTTTTCAGTACAAAGGAACACATGAGGGCTACCCACATAAACTCACATACAGATACGCACACTGATACAAAATACACACAGACCAAAGCACTGAAATTAAAATTGTGAAATCAAAGTGTTTCCCATCCTTTTGGCTCTCAGGCCCAATAAAGCCTTAAAAAAAGCAGCAGAGCTGATTTTCTGCTAAATCAGAATACCCCGTCATACACAGATAAAAACACCATATGTTGACTTTGGCTGTCAAGCTGTTAGTGTGCTTGTGCGTGGAGTCAGTGATCTCTTTGCTTCTTAAACTGCTTTCTCCACATCTTTTATTCAGGACTTCACTTGTCAGTTTCCCCTCCTCTTCTCCAGCCTTTTTGTCGCTGCAGGGTTTCTCCTCCTCACCCATATCTCCCCTGCAGAGACATGTTGTTTTGTTCTTTCCCAAGCAGCATATAGTTTATTCCATAAATGTAATTAAAGGCAGATTGATTGAAGCAGAGAGATAACAGAATATCACAGGGAACAGACATGGGATCATAAAATGCTGGGGAATCTGCATCGTGCAGATACCGTGCATGTCAGTCAGACTGACAGTTCTAACTGCAAACAGCAGGGGGGGACATGATGTTTCCCTCTACTGTCCCACTGTCAGTTTGCTAGAAGCGAGTGCTCTGTTAAAAATCATCTTTCAGCGGCACAGTTTCACCAGCAAGGACCTAAAGAAAAAACAATTTAATGGGAAAATATCTGGTGCAGAAGTATGTTACCTTAAACCTCCTGTTATGTTTGTTTCTTAGGGACAGCAATAATCAATCAATCAATCAATCAATCAATCAATCAATCAATCAATCTTTATTTGTATAGCGCCAAATCACAACAAACGTTATCTCAAGACGCTTTAACAAACATAGGAGGTCTAGGCCACTCTATGTCAATATATATCTAATCTATCAGAAAATATATCTAAAAAAGAAATGTTAATCAAAGACGACAGATTGGCCATAATCCTCCTGTCAGCCACCACCTCCACAGGGTCCAGGACTGAGCTGGACTTGTTCCTGGGTCAATTTGACCTGGGTCATAGTTAATGATTTAAAAGTGTCAGAACACGTAAATAAATCCAAAAAAAACATTTAAAAAAAATATCATTATTAACTAAATTACTAACCATTTAAATCAATATTTAGTGCAATGGAGTTTTTTAATTCTCACACATCATGGTTCAATGAAGATAACTCGTCTTTTATGAATATTCATGTTAAAACTTTATTTAATGTACAGCCCTAAATGGAAAGCCCTAAATATAATTACAATAGTAATTTTATTTTTTATTTTATTTTTCAATTTCTTTAATTAAGTGATGTTGATAAATTATTCTATATGTTGATTGCGCTAAATACTTTTAACATTTTTCTTTAGATTTTTAAACTTTAAAATGGGTCAAATTGACCCACAACACAACAAGAGGGTTAAACCAAACAACCCAAAGAAGATAAAGTGATGTTGTGTTGAGTTAAGTGACTGTTAATCTACTGGATGCAAGAATAGAATATTTGGAAGCATTAATTATTATATAATTCATATTTGTTGGACAAGCATACAAATAGAGTATGCTATGCTAGTATGCTAACCAATCAGAATTGGCTTTGGCCCACCTATAATAACCACTGAAATCCCTGCAGATGTACACAGCCACCTTTTAAAAATCAAAATTGTACTCTTATTTTTATAGTTTGCTAATGTTAATGCCATTTGGATATACTCTGCATGTGCTGAACATTTGCTAGTGATGGTTTAGCTAATAGGGAGATTTGGGTCTTCTATCTGAGCTGTTGTTTCCCCCCAAAAACAAAAGCATTTTGAACAGGTCGCTTTACAGATTTGTCATAAATTGTCAGTTCTGGTGTGTTCTCCTGGCTGAAACCATTCAAGCATTCAAACGCTACAAAAGGAGACGCCTAAAACACAATGAGTTTTCTTAAACTACCATTGAACTCAATGGGAGGTAAATAAACAAGCTCACATATGATTATTATAATGATGCCCAGAGTATCACAAAGACTTTTCATCTTCATTCAATTCTTGGATGTTTCTTTAAATATAAACTCAGACCATCAGAATGACTTGAAAACAGATACAACTAACTATAACCATTAACTGTACGTAAAGATGGCCGACACATGTCCATCTCCTCCATTTATACAAAGGTTGGCCAAAATACTGCTGCCATGAGTGCTGGTATATTATGCAAGAGGTCTGCATATCAGGATCAGCTGATATTGACGTCCGACCCCTCAGGACAGCAGAGTCCACAGTAGGATGGACTCTTGTGTTGGTTTGAAACAGACACTTACGCTGTAGCCTCTGTATGTGGGGCGCCTAGACCGCTAGGCCACCAGCGCCCCTTGAAACAGAAACTTAAGGCTATAGAAAGTTAATTGACTCATATGTTAGTGTTCATTGTGTTTCATTGGTGGTTCCTCCTCTTCTCTAATAAAGTAATGTACAGTCTGTAGGGGGAGCTCCAGATGTTTTCACTTCACTTTGTGGACCTGTCACGTCATCCGTCTTTTTATACCATCTGAATTCATACCACTAATCTGAACTGACTATGGGTCAGTTTTTGATACCAGCTGACAGATCTCTTTCAGTGATTCTGTAATGTGAGGATGCTCATGTGGTTTAGTGGTTGAACTGCATGCCTCATGTACAGAGGCTTACATTCCTTGATGCAGGCAACCTAGCTTCAAAGCCGGCCTGCAGCCCTTTGCCGTACATCATTCTCCACTCCCTCTTCCCAGTTTCCTAAGCTATCTACTGTCCTGTCCTCTCAATAAAGACACGAACAAGCCCAAAATAAAAGGTCCTTAACCACTTGGTTAAGGTTCTTCAGTGGTATCTGGTAAATCCTGCACCTGCTATTTGCAAACTGTACAAATAGACCAAAGCAATGAAGCTATCCCTACCCCTTAGCAGAGAGACAGTGTGATTTGTAAGATGAATGTATATCATTTGTTATTTGAGCATCCTCGTCACTCATTTCAAGTCTCAAGTCAGTGTTTTTTCCCTTGCCTCACCAACACAATGCATTTAATCATGTTTGTGCAATTCAGCTTTAAATGGACTCATCTCTTCCTCCATCCTGCCTCCCATTTGTCATCTTTCTGTAATTTGTTTTCCTTGCTCTTGCAGCGGTCTCATGATGTGACGGCTCCTCGCCTCCCCCTGGAGCTTTTGATTTTTCCAGACTGAATTAGAGGAATATTTCAGCGACGTCCCGCTGGTCAGAACATTGCTGCCCACGCAAACACATTCCAGTCACTTGATGGACCAGACACACATCTCTTTTTCTCCCCAAATACTACACATATACGCATCAAATCGGCTCTGACCTTAACCTCTCTTTACACTCTCTGCGTGATGCTGTGGGGCTTAAGTGAACCAATGAGTGCGTGTGGCTTTTTGTGCCTTTTCATTGTACTCCAGTGACCCAAATGTTAACACACTTCTTCAAAGCATTGCCACGTACGCTGTGATGTTCATATAAATCAGTATTTATATTCAGAAAAAACATTTATATAAAAATATACACATACAAGATGATTTTCCTAGAATTGTGGGACTGAAATAATAAGAAATGCACTGTCTCAGACATCAATTGGTTATTGGTGTACAATAAATGACCAAAAAGAACAATGTGAAAAAGGCTGAACATTCAACTACAAGTATTTAAATGTATAATATGCTAGTCTCCATATTCTCAAACTGATATTGGGTCAATTATTAAGTTGATTGTGGGAAAAAGCTGATAATTTCCAACTAAGAATCATCACACAAGTCTGCAGGTCCATTTGGTATTTTTGTCTTCCACCTATTTGTTGTTGTTTTTTTCAGCCTGCAACTTTCACGTTCTGATCTGGTCTAATGGTTTGCATCATTTCTGTTTACAGTTGCTTCTCTAAAATAATAAATGAACTAACAGCTGCTTCACCATCGGTCCATCACCGAACAGCAGACAGAAAACGTTAGCATCAAAGTGGACCAGCTTAACCAGGTTGCAAGAACCGTAACTTCAAATAAATACCATTGCAGCTTTGTCCAATATGTTTGTAATTGTCTGGCTGTATAAACTAAACACTGATATGCCATTGTTTTATTTATAGTTAGCTTCATGCAAGTGACTCAATCATTTTTAGTACAACCTGTGCACCCGGCAAATCTGCTCATTTTATTTACCATGTGGAGGTTCTGGTAAAGCCAAGCACAGTTTGGCTAACAACCAAGATGGCGTCTGCTGCTGTTGATTGAAATGCACCGAAGCATTAAATGAACTGCATGGTACTACATGTTTTGCACAAATGAAGAGTTGGCAGCTGACAGTTTGATATTTGGTGATGAAAATAGCTGTTGCTAGTGTCAAGAGGGGTTGTGGTTTGCGCTCCTTGATGACATCCTTTGGGAGAAAAAAAATATTAAGGAAGTTTCAGACCAAAGCCTATGTGGTTAAATTAATGTTATGGTGGAATGTCAACTCACACTGTGCGAGTGATTTGTGTATGGTGCACAACCAAAGTATATTAATGAAGTGCTCACACTGTCAGTTCAACATGGGTGCTTAAAGCGTATATGTTAAATCAGGATGGAGCTTTCATACTGTTATTTAAGTTTCCTTTGAAAACTCTAACAGGTAAATGTGGATGTCAGACGATAGGGATTGAACAGTAAAGTACAATTATCTGGAAAATCAGAAAATGTAGAAGTGTTGTGCAAGTATAATTTGTAGTAGAGCTGTTGTATCAGGTTGCCTTACATTGCACAGGTGGTCAAATGGAATGGCTGATTGGTGTGTATGTGTATTTCATCTGTCCACATCATCCATTGTGTGGCCATGGTGCGTGCAGGTGCTGTCTACCATTTTGCACAGGTGCAATCAGGAAAAAAAGGCCTGGTTTGATCATAGCCCCACACTATTGGCAGACCAAACTTTCTAATGTGCCAGAAAATTATCTTACCTGTTGAGAGCAGCTGATAGTGCAGTGATTGGCCGTGATTGTTTCCCCCTTGTATGCTGAATGGCAAATGAAACACAATCTAGTTGATTTAAAAATAGTGTCAGAAACAGGCTCAATTTTGCACAGTGTATACCCAGATGCATATGGTCTGGAAACACCAGGCTAAGTGAAAACCTTGTTACGGTTTGAATAATAAAATAAGCAAAGTCTGTTTTAAGGGAATCTGGACAACATAACAAAAGATAGACCGAATTTAAATGTGTTTTCAAAGGATGTAAGGCCCATCCAGAACCAGATTTTTATGGTCAAAACCAATGCCGCAGATGTGATTATATCCTAACTCTGGATTTGTCACTTAGCATAATGCAACTCTGAAACATATCTGCTTCTTGACCTTACATAGTATATGCTGATATATTAAACATTATTTGCCATATGTGTGACACTTTTTTATGAGGGCTCCACCCGGACTAGGCTTCCCCTATCACATTGTTTATCTGAACCAATTAAAAGTCCCTCAGAGCCTCAGGTAGAGCCGCCCTGAAAATAATATGTCAACCTAAGTTTGTTTTAAACTATTTACTGGTAAAAAGTAACTTGTATTACTTCAGGGAAGGTAACCGCGACAGATAAATGGTTAACAGAATAATGCATCACACTTTACGCTCTGATAAGCTCTTGCTGTTAGCGTTTCTATTTTTGCTGTGCTATGTCCAAACACACCCGATGTGATCGCAGCCTGAGAGGAGCACTGAGCAGCATGTGAGTCCAGCTGTCGAAAGAAGCAGAGCTACAGATTTGCTCCACTTACAGAGGAATCAATGACAAAATAAATGCTTGATTCCTTTGGTTCACTTTCTTCTTCTTTTATCTCATAACAAGGAATAATCCTGTCGGACCATCGCTTTTATATTTTGGCATTTGGGGATACAAAAAGAGAAAAAGAGGTTTATTTACAAGAAAACTATAAAGATTGTTGGCTTAAAATATCATTTGAGTCCATTGTGACAGTTGCTATCTTATTGTCCTTTACAAAGACTGCCCAGCAGTCTCTTGCTCGCCACAGCCAGTTTTCAGTCCAGGTGGATTGCAGTTTGGGGCAGGTGGGAATGCATCACTCAAAGTTGAATCCGTGGGCGTATCGCTGTGCTTGCATAACGCCCAGGTGGAGGCTCATCCTGTGTTATGGCGTTGAGATGGTGCCCCGCCCTTCGCTCTGCAGCCTTCAGCTTCTCTTGCAGCTCCTGCACCTCCTGCTCGGCCTTTCGTGCAGCCTTGCGGGCATTCCTCAGGGAGCGCTTCACTTTCCGAACTCGCTCCTTTAGTTGCCGGTTTCTCCTCTCCGCACCGGCCATGCGCTCCTGCAGCTTTCGGCCCCGCTCCTCCTCGTCGAACAGTGCAGCCTGCACCGAGGAGCACAGCAGCTGGAGAAAGGGGGAAAGGAAAAGTGGTGGAGTGAGTTATCATAAAGGACAGATTGTTTTCTCAGCAAGCAAATGGTTGTAAAGCACCAGCTGCCATGATGTCAGGTGGTTTTGTATTGTGGGAGCACTGGTGATGTGACTTTCCCAGCAGCTTCTTTAAAAGTGAAAAATCCATCTTCTTTTGATCTCCACATTTGCTTTTATTTCCCCCTTGCTCATGTTATTTTCTCTCTGCAAAGCCCATCAGACTTGAAAGGATAGAGGACGGGGAAAAAGTGCAAGTCTTGACCTATGTCATTTGTATTTATCCACAACAGCCCCTCTCTACCAGTACAAAAACACCAGAGGACCTCGTATGCTGTCTGTGTAACATAAATGTTTCACCCCATGGACCTCCCAGCCTCCCTGACAATGTGAGGGTCGTGTACTTTGATGTTTCAGGGGCCCTGATTTTCCATCTCATTGGTAGACCAGAGCTGACCTCTGCCAGCAGGGTTAACAGGGGTTAGTAGACTAGCAATCACAGTGGGGGGGGCGCATGTGTACTCATGTACGACCACACTCTGTGTCACATGAACATACAAATCTCAGGAAGTCTTTAAGCTCACATACCCATGAACAGCATTGTAACCCTGAGCTTTTAACCTTTCATGGCTGTGGTGTTGTTCCACTGAAGGTTAATGCTAACTGTTCATGTGTTCCAGTATCACCTGGGGTTGGGTTTTAACAGTGTATTAAACATTTTAATGAGTATATACATTCATTTGAGAGGGTTTTTCTCACTCAATGCCTTGAAGCACCTGTGATATGGTATTTTTTCTGCTTTTATCAGACACACTAGATCTAATCTATGCCTCACGGTGCTTGTTGACTTCAGCTGCATCACTTGGCAACAGTGAAAACAAACGTATCACTCCGTCTCAAGAACTTGCTGTGGCCTGTTCAAACGAGTCCCACATCCAGTGGCAAACTTTGCATCATTATGTGCCTACATCAAAAAAATTGAAAGCTATTATGTTATGTCAGTAAGATAGTCTTGAGTGTGTGTGTGTTAGCTAAAGAGTTTTGACTGCTTAGCTTGTAGACTGGCTAGATTAACTCTTTCCAATGTTCAAAACTTGTCCCATTTGAAGATATTAACTTCTGGGCTTTTTGGCCCAGAGTAAGATAAGTAAGACAGATATATGCTGTGTGTTAGCATATCCCAAAGCCTAGTGAAGAAGTAACAGCTAGTCTGGCCCTTTCCAATGTACAAAACCCAGCAACCAAGCTCACATATCTACATTCAGTAACTTGTGAGTTTACTTTGTACAAAAAATAACCATGTAAAAATGAATATATTTGTTGGAGTTCTGAGTATTGTAACTGCTAGGTTAGCTTTTCCCACCATTAGTCTTAGCTCCATAGTAAAACAAAGCCATGACAGTGATGTCAGCCGTCTTTGTGAAAAGTTAATGAAGTGTATCTGTAGTAAACTCTTGATTTAAGTCAACTTGTTTCAATATACCTAATTTTTTTTATTGATTAAAACCACAGAGCAAAAGCAAATACACAACCAACACAGTGATGAATACATATTAAGCTTAGAGCAGCCACACATGTTCACTTGTCAGTGTAAATGTGCCAAAAAATATCCTAAAATAATAATTTTATGTTTGAGGCTGCTTGATTGGCAGATGTCACAGTTTATCACAATCATTCACTGACATTAATGCTAACTTACACCTGAAGGCGTAACAGAGTTCACTAAAATAAGACTTTCTGGCACCAGCATGTGGGATGGATTTTTCATCAGAAATAGTTTTTATTTTGATTAAGTACAAAGTACTTCTGAGTCTGAAATATCTTTCTAATCTGCAATGTTCAGTTTATAATGGATTATTAAATGCATGAAGTGTTTGTCTTCAGCTCCATCTGGAATATCCTGGAGTTTTTTGTTGTTGAGATATTTCACCTGAAGTCAAATAAAACTTGTAATTTTATCTAACATTTTTCTGAAGAAATAGAAACTTATATCATCTACCACGGTTGATGGAGTATTCTGAACAATGAAAAACTGCTTCAAGGAGGAAATATTGCATTTAAAATATGCAAAGAAGTCAACTGTATTTGCATCAATACAATACAATACAATAAAATTGCAAGAGTGAGTGCCAATCCCCTGGCCTATAGCCAATAGGTCAGGGGATTGGCTGTTACATTTTTCAAATGTAATTTTTAGTGTTGACTAAACAACAGTCTAGTCACTTCCATTTTACTAAAGACACAACATCAATCTCAGTGACGCTCATCTGGAAACCCTTACAGCCAAACACAGATGTCAGATGACCGATGAGATTATTTTTTTCATTTGGGAGAACTTGTCTTTTATCCCCCCCAATAATAATAATAATAATGAATTAAAACCATGTTACTGAATAATGGTCCATTTATGAAAGTCTGAACCCTGTCTCATGCTCATGGGGACGCTCTCAGTAGGCTACTCGCAACACACACAGGCACCGACAAACGCACACCACCTGTCAAAACATCCGGGTGTTACCTGCCTGCTGTTAAGCATCATCTGTATAAACAGTATTTAGTGGACATGAGAAGACACATGCATGCATGCACAAAATGTCCTCATAGTCAGGATCACAAAATATCATGTTTCTGTTTGTCCAACTTGTTATAAATGGTGGAGATTGTTGAAATAATGGAGAAGCTGTCATCATATTCAAATCTACTAGAACCTAATGAATGCACCAAACAATAATTTACAGTCAAAAAAGATAAAATAGGAGAAAAATACTGAGAGTGTAAACTCAGTCACCTGAGACCAACTCATAGATAAAAAAGACAACATCAGTGTTGTCTAATGCTTGCTGTGCTGCCCCCATGTGGCCAGAGAAATCTTAATGTAGCTTTAAGCTTCTGTAGGTTGGTTTAAAGTATTTTTACAGCCTGAATGGGCCATGGTTAGCTTTGTTGACAGATAGACGATGTAAACCAGACTCCAAACACATTCTGAGTCTGCTTTCTGCTGATAATTAACACATCTAGTCAAATATAAACCAAAACATATAGCTTTAACTCCATGGTTTATGGCTGCCATTGGAAGTCAGCGACAAAGAGCCAACAGTTAGATGGATCATTTTTGTCATATAGAATTTTTTTCCATGTCCGATGTTACACTATGGGTGATGAATCATAAGTTTGATCATGACAAGAAATCAATCTGGTTGTTCAGACGACAGGACGATGTCTTTCTCTATATAAGAAAGTTTGCCGTGTCAACTTGTGAATGTCTTTAGTTGGTAGGATAAGAGGGATAATGTATAATGAACAGGTGGTTATGCATATCAGAATCCTGACAGGGTGAGATAAGACCCCTCTGCTTCAAATAAGGACTCTCATTTGAATAACCCAACATTCACTATCCCTTACTTACTTCTTGTGCTTGATTCAGTCTTCTGCAATGTGTTTTTTTGCTCATATTGTGCTACACGTAAAGCTGACCTCAACTTCACTGTGGATGTGTTTATGCTCTGACTGTGACATTACTGGAACTGAGGTTAATTGTGAGAACTTTAAAGTTGGAGCTTAAATACATTGCTTTATGAGATGACAGTAGGTGGCCTTCTGGACCACACTGCACATTGCCAAACACTTAACACTGTAGAAGAGGGGGAAATGAAGGAAAAAGGGATTGCGAAGAAAGGGTTGAAGGGACTCAGAGATGTGCCATTGTGTGTGTGTCCAACCTGACCTAAGTGCTCATTTATTTCTGCAGACTTTTGATTACTTCATAAAAAGACTCAGCATGAGTCCCCCTGAACCCCCCAGACCCCCCCTCTCAGTCTTTAGAGCTTCACTATTGACGTCAAAAACACAGGCTTGGGTCCCTTCTCTTCTCCAGAGGTTTTACACTGAATGTGTGTGTGTGTGTGTGTGTGTCTGTGTGTGTGTGTGTGTGTGTGTGTGTGTGTGTGTGTGTGTGTGTGTGTGTGTGTGTGTGTGTGTGTGTGTGTGTGTGTGTGTGTGTGTGTGTGCATATGCATGGGGATAGGTGCTTAAGAAACAATAAGACAGAGAGAGCGAGTGAATGATGAAGAGAGATAAAGGGGACAAAAGGGAGGCCGAGAGAGAAGAAAAACAAAGATGAGACAGCAAAAGCCGGGGACACAGAGAGGACTACACACACACACATTTACACACTCTCTCTCACACACACTGTTGTACGCTGTATTCAGCCTTTAACTACTGTGTGAAACTGTGTGAATACTGTGTTGTCTTCCTTTTATCCCTCTTAGCGTCCACATAAAATGTTAATGAGAGTCAGAAAACTTGTTAAAGGTGTTCACATAACAGTTAAAACAGGAGGATTCCCTCTCTGTGGTTGCAGCAGAGTCATTAGAGAGCATGTAAACACAAAAATGTGCTGATTAGGAAGTATTTGGGGAATTTCTTCTCTATCTCCCTGTGACCTGTCAAGTGAAGGCTCCAGATAATCTGAAAAAAAAAGACATCGAGGGAAGGATCTGTATTAAACAGATGATTAGTGGGCTTACTGCAGCCTCTACCTCCTGCTCCTGGTTAAAGCTGCTCTGAGTGCTGCTGATAAGAGGAGGCTTCAACAAAAGCTAATTGAAGGTTCTGGAAGAAAAGTGGAGGAAGTCTCTTGTCTGTCCTCCTGCAGGGGCGTCTGGTTCCCACAAGACTGAAACCAGAAGCATACCACCTCCCCTCTCAAATTTTAAGGATGTTTTGTATGTGAAGCCCAGCTGGAGGAGGTCTGGAAACCTCCCAGCACGGAGAGACTGATACAGGCAGGAAAAGAAATTAAAGAAACTTTGGACATAACTCTAAATTTAAGATAGTGAAAGCAACAGTTTCAAAGACACAAGAAGGTGTAGAAAGCACGAAACAACTTCTTTGTAAATTCCCGACATAAACCACCTGTTTTGTCCCGCCTTGCCCGCAGGTCGTGGCCTCTACATGCAAGTGCTCGTCCTCTGAATGAGGAGTGTCTTTAACCCTTCATCTCTGACCTCTGACATTTTAACTCAGGAACCAGACCCTACAGGTCAGACTAGAAGAACAGAATGGGAGGAAGACATGAAACAAATGTACCCTTAATGTTTTAGATGCGTAATTATGAACCCTGACAACCCCTTGGCAACAATTAATCACTTGTTCCTTTATGTGGCGTTCAAGTCAGGTACGAACAACTTAACAACAACTTAAACAAATAGTTGCAAGTGATTCATTTTGCAATAACAAGAACCAGATGCTGTTTAGTGTTATCTGAGTTTTACTCTGTCATTTTGGGTTGTGTATATGCATTTTAGAGGAACAGAAAGGAAGAAGGTCCAGGTCATTTTTCAAGTCAATGAAAGTCACTCAAGACACGCCAAATTTATGGTTTGAGTCCTGAAAGTGAGTCAAGTTTGTCTGACTGAGGTCCAAGTCAACAATTTTCACATCAATGTCCAGGACAAGTCTCAAATTAAGCCAAAGTCCAAGTTGAGTCTGAGGACTGGAGATGAGTTCAGGTGAAGTCTCAAGACTTTGAAACAAAGGGGGATATCCTTTACAATAGTGGTAGACTTTTTTGTGAATTAAAGTTAAATTCATGTTAAAGTAATGCATGAAAAAAAACTCAATGATGGGTGTTGAGTTTGTTCTCAAAAATATGAAGCTTTAAAATATAATCAAGACTCTATTTACATGTATGGTCCTAAAATAAAACAGTTTTTCCAGCAAATTTGATCATTGATGAATTGTTGTATGAAGTAACTGTTAGTTATCATACCTTATTTATTTTACCTTTATTTTACCAGGTAACTAATGACCTTAACTAATGATGAATTCAAAATGCTGTCAGTATGAAGTCATAGTGAGATGATCATTAGTTCATGGTAAATAACAGGAATTAATAGTGCACCCCTTCTTAATTCATACAGAAATTCATCATGAGTCATGCATTACTTCAGCATGAATTCAGCATTAAATCACTAAAAAAAAGTGTTACAAAAAAAAGGCTCAAATCTTTTGGGCCTAAAGAAGCCAAAAAAATAATTAAAAAGGCAAATTGAATTGATCAAAGTGCTTGCTGGTCACATGGGATTAAAATAGATTAGAGACATGTCAGATGAAAATGCATTGCTTACATGTCAAAGACAGGTTAGGTCAATCTGCACCTCAAAACAGCCTAAATCTGGTCAGGGTGGAGCTAAACATGATGAAATATGATTGGCCAAAATCTTAAACCATGATTGCCTATCTTTTTATTTTTTTTTGCATACATAGTTTGGTCCATATTAATATACAGTCACTGGTCTAAACAGTTACCTTTGTATACTTGTACATGTAGTTTCATCTCCAGCCTTCTGTTCGGTCTTGTTTGTAGTAAACCTGCTCACTTTAATGAGGTGTGATATTAAACAAGCTGCAAATCTTTCTTCCTCTGTTGACAAATCTTATCATCTTATCATCATCTTATCTCTGCTCTCAGGTCAGCAGGCTGCATTGCGTCATACTAAAGCTGTGGACAGACACACTTTTAAACTGCTACCTGTCAAAGATGTGGACCTCTGCTATTTGACCTTTGACCTCTCTGCAACCAGTATCCTGTCTGCCTGAGAAGCCTTCAACAGTCAGTTGAGACTTCAACAGACTTAGACCAATCAGCGACTGCTTTGATCTTCAGTTGGCGGGGACGTGATCCCACATGACCAATCACATGCAGGGAATCTATTAAAAGAACAATTCTTCAGTGCATGTGTTTGTGAATTATAACATGTTCCATCCTTTTGAAGATCAGAACGGTGATGCAAAATGTGTGTTGTGTGTAGCTGTGTGTGTTGTGCCAGGGGGTTGTTACTCTCTGTTTCCACTGATCCTCACCACATTCCTGTCAGCAGAGTCACAACTCAGCTCAGGATTAGCTGTCCCCAAATACACTTAAACCCTCAGCGAGGAGGTTTTCACCCGCAATTTAACAGTCTCAATTTACAACTCATGCCTCTGTTTGACCTACAAAAGAAAACCAGTTCATCATCGGGAAGATTTACTATTTTTACAGAGTTATTCTTAAAGCCCGTCACAACTGTCATTGGGTCGGATTCCAACGAGGCAATTTACAGCACAAAAACCAAACAGCACATGTTTACATTTTCCTCCAGTCTGTTAGTCAGTGAGAGGATGCAGGAGGACATTTTTCTTTGGAATACTATAGAACATAGTTTACTGTGGGACTTATTGAATAATAAAAGTGATCTAGAGGGCTTAAAAATTTGTCCCGGGCTGCACTTCTGGACATGGTATCCAAATCAAGATCTTCACATCACCACAGAGGCCGCCAAAATCAACAAAATAAAGCTCCTAGAAGTTGCTTTGAATATGATTTGATGCTTTACAGAATGCACTCCATTTACGTCATAGCTTTAACAGTTCATTAAGCTCCAGGCGCTTATTTTAAAGTGAAACACATCACCAAGTCTTTGCCCCCTGATGTTAATCTTGACCTCTTATCCATCATCTCCATGTCAACCACATGGTGTCTGATTTGTTTACATCTTCTGCAGACACCAGATGACTGGCTGGACTAGAGGTTAGCTAAGGTTTACATTTATAACAAATGTATTCCAACAAATGGTGCATGCAGATTTGTACTCGACATTGAAAAAAAGGTGTCTGGTGCCCTACCCTGCTGTCCTCCTGCGTGTCCCACTCAGGGCTGAAGGTGTGGAAGGGCTGGCTCCCTTGGCTGCAGTTGGAGAACTGGAAGAGGCTGGAGAACATGCGCCTGTTTTCTGACGTGTCGGGGAAGATTGCATCCTGGAAGTTGACTCCGTGGGGGAGGATGTTGTAGTTCTCATCCATCCTGTGACGGAGAGAGATGGAAAATTAGAAGAAAGTGGAAGCTGCTGCAGGAGACATAAGTGGTTTTGAGTTTGCATCAACTCAACAAATATGGACTTGCAAGTTCCCTAAGTTGATGAAGCATTTAATGAGCCTGTGGCAGCAAGTTACAAAAAGAGACTGCAGCTGTCAATTTTTTTTTTTTAATGAAGTTGACACACCTGACTGTAGAATGCAAAATGTACTCCTGTCTGAAAAAGAGTGTCATGGGGTGCAGTCTAGTTTTAATGACAGCATAAAACTGTACTTCAATAACACTTTTTGAATGACTTCTTCTGAGTCCAAATGGATCTACCTGTGTCTGGATAAACGTGTCCTTGCCTTGAACCTCACCTCAGGAAAAAGAAGTAGGAGTAGTTTTCCATCACAGTGTGGGACTGGCAGGAAAGGTACCCCAATCCGGTCAGGTTGAGCCTTGATCCAGTGGGCACCTCCAGCATGCTGCCCCAGGCCTGATCGCACAGCAACTCTACCTCCGCAGAGTACAGCAGCCCTTCCTCTGCGCCCTCGTACCCATACCCGAACCCGAAGGGCAGTGAGTTGTACAAGCTGCCCGCCCCGCCGCCGAGGGGCTCCCGGTGGATCGCCAGCACCCGGGCGTACACGATGATCTCTGCCAGCTCTGCCCGGCAGCCCTCGCTCAGCGGTCGCCACTCGGAGGGGAGCTGGCACCCGTGCGTAAAAGTGTCCAGATGCGCAAAAACGCCGAGGACTGCGAGGAGGAGAGCTATGGAAAACATCCTGAGGAGCTCGAGTTTCAATCTTACTCCAGTTTCTAAACCCTGTGAGGATAATTTACTCCAAAGTTTAATATCAAACACTGACTACTTGACTTCCGTCCAGTCCGTTCAAGCATCAAAACTGAGTTGAAAGTGCTGCGTTAAAGGCACGTATCATATGTGATGGCTACCTGGACGCTTGAGGATGCTTTACTCCACCGAAAGCTTTAAGATTCATTTCCAAGTAACTTTTCTTTGGCTAAATTCGTCCAAAGCACGTGCGTTTGTCCATCAGTTGAACCTGCACGTGCCACCAGTGTCCCCCCCTCCAGACTATTTAAGAAAACTCTGTTGTCAAGTCAGTCTGCAGAAACTTCTTAAACCCCAACCTGTTGCTTTGCCCTCAGTGCTTCCATCTCATCCGTCGGCTGAGGTAGAAACTCATGCATCGTCAGAGCGCGCCAATGCTGCGTTCAAGGACTGATGAGACGCTCCGACGTTCGAGGTGTATGCTTAAGCTGATTGGTTTGCTCAAGTTTGAATACCACAGTCATTGGTCTGCAGAGGCTTTACTTGCAGTCTGATATCATTACATGTAATTTAGCTGTACGCGTTTGCAACCATTGTAACTATATACAATCAAACTGAACTTATAAACTCTGCCTTTGGATGCTATACCTGAGATTTTGCTCTCATCTCGAACGTGAACGCATCAAAGGCGCACTAACCCCTGACAGCAGGAAAGTTGCTCTTAGTTTGAAGAGCGTGTCCAGAAGTTTCTATGTTTGTTTTTCAAATAAAAGAATATCAATTTGTGAGAATGATCTTCACAAATATATAATAAGATGAATTTTAACTGTACGACTCCATTGCACATTTGTAATATGTAGTTGTTTTTGCTGGTAAATCACAATTCTGCATGGACGCATTTGCATTCCCTGATTGAAAATTCAGTTTAATAAAATGCAATGATCTCCTCATAACATCTGAGGACTAAAATGCATAAACGATACCTCTTCAATAGATCCTTGAACGTTTCAGTTGTACGATATTATCACTGCTTGAATAACACCGCCATCTAACGGACAACGTTGTGAACAGCAAGGATGTATTTTAGTTTAATTATGTAATAGATAATCTTATTACATAGAAACAAATCTGTTATACTGAGCTGTGTTTCACTAAAGCAAAAATCAGTAGGGATACAGTATTCCATTTCTATTCTACAATATGTTTAGAAAGCAACACTGTCAACATGAACATGCACAATGACACATTTACATTTTAATGGAACAATCTCAATGTTCCATTAGTAATCTCCAGTCTTTCCATTCCCGTGAACAAGGTGCAAGGTGACTCCTGCAGGGAAGTCCCGTCCTCGTCTATGTCATCTGCCTTTCTCTGATATGTAAAACATGTGGATAGGCCTGTCGGTTCTGCGGCTCTGCACATGCGCAGACACAGTTTAAGATAAGATCGGTGAGATCTATTTCCTGCTTTCCCTACGTCACTGCGAGGAAATGAAAACACAAGTCAGAGCTGCGTCAGAGTACAGATGATATAAAGAATGGATACAGGAAACCAGGCAAATTGGCCTTCACAATAAGAGCTTGTATTTCAGAAATTAGAGTTTGTTGTTTCTTACAAAATAATATTGGAATAAGGATGATAACCTTTACTCTGTGAAGACATTCTCAGCTATCTGGAGGCCGGTCCTTGCCTTCTTGGATGAGGCTGATTTATTTATTTATCTTGCAGACTTGACGCTTAGCACTCTGGAGTACACAATTTAATTGGCAGCTTTGAATGGTCTTTTTGTTTTTATTTATTCATTATTTATTTATTTTATTTTTTCTCTCTGCTCTCTCTCTAAATCATTTATGTATGTATGTGTATGTGTATGTGTATGTGTATGTGTATGTGTATGCATACGTATGCATGTGTGTGCATATGTGTGATTGTATGTATATATATAGATGTATTTTTATTGATTGATTTTATTACTTCTCTTCATTTATTTTGTCATTTAAGATTATTTTTCGACTAAAATTTTCTTCATGTGTTTTCTATTAATTTATTTATCTGTTTATTTTATTTTTAATACTATCAATTTTATTTCATTTCACATGTCTGAGCCCCTGTTTGATTGTATTGGTTTTGTCTTGTCATTGGTTGATACATTTACAAAGTTACAAATAAAATCTTTTTTCAAATAAAAATATTTTTTTAAAGAATGATTACATTTGTATTGTATATCCTTTTTCACGAGTCTTTTTTTTTTAACCCAGCAACACTCACTTTGCTGTGATTTCTGTTGCAGAGACTTTTATGAGGTTGACAAGAACCACCAAGCTGCTCTGTGGGGTTTTATTTTGAAAAAGTCATACCGGAAGTGCAGTAATCCACACGCTGCTTGACGTAGCAGCAGACCAGAAGCAGCAGCAAAGGTTGATCGACACATTTAGACTGCGCTTAGAGTGTTTAGTGTTTATTCTGGAGTGATATCACAGACTGTGTTAGGTTCAGGAGCTGACAGCAGGTGAGTTCAAACATTCCTCCTCGTTAAAGGTTCAATGTGACGCAGTGTGTCTCGGATTGAAGTAGATCCGTGTTGTGTAAGTTAGTGGGAACTTTTCTGTGTTTACCATGAGTCGTTCTCTGGACAGGCCCACTGGAGGAAAGTGAAACTGAAATCACACCTTTAAAACAGAGATCCTCAGTATTTTCTCACAGCTGAAGTGTGTCTTTGTGACATTAGAGTTCCGTGTTATATTTACTAACTCTAATATTATCAGATCATACTGTAGACTCAGTATTTATTATTATATGCACTTAAATACTCACAGAGAGGGGTTTGATGCCCATTAAGTATACTAATTGAGTGAGGTCAAGAGCAGACCACTGTGTGTTTTGAAAGCAGCCCTCTCTTACCAACATGTCCTGAAGTGATCATGTGAGAAGATAACTCAGTGTCAGTGGGCTGGTCGTGTTTCTCTGCTGATGAATGCTGAAGCTCTGAGTCAGATGATGATGTCAGCTGGGACTTTTCCTTCTTTTCACACTCAATAAACAAGCTTGAGGAAAAGGAAGGTACATTTAATTTAGAAATGTCATATCTAATATTTATATTATGTGACAAATTAAGAATAGTACAAAAATGTATTAAGCTTCAAGTTTTTCCATTAGTTTCTTATGATAACAAAACGCTGCTTAAGTTTATGATGACAAATATTATCAAACCGATATGGACATCATGTTATATTGGTATCTATCGTTTTCCATATGCTCAACTTTTCCACAAAGTGTATAGTGCAGAAAACAATGCCTGGGTTTCTTCAGCTGTAGTGTCATCTTGTAGTTTGTCCAGCAGAGGGCGCTCTGTCTCCATAGTTTACAATACTCTCAGCACTGTCTTCAGTCACATGCAGCAAAACATCACAGCTAAGCAGTTGTTAGACAGTAATAGAATTGTTTGGCTACGTATAACATTAGTAAATATTCATGATCAGGTATTACTTACAGAGACATATGAACTTAAAATAATTTAAACTGACATATCTTTTGTGATTGCCCCAAAATTCTGGAAGTCTGGATGAATGTCAAAGGACAAATCAATAGTATGTTACATGTCACCGTGCCCTTGGATCCCCTGATATTTTTGTTGGGAGTTTTACCCAAAGGTTCATATAACAGAGATAAGAGGTACATGATACATATACTTATGTTGATAGCCCAAAATGTGATTACTATTAACTGGAAGGACACAAAGCCACCAACAACTGTTCAGTGGAAACAGAGACTAAAGCAGGTCTACATCATGGCACAGGCCCTGACCCCTGCCTGAAATGCCTGTCAGTAGATTTTGTCTTATTCCTTTTTTTTACCATTCATTTGTATTATTACTATATATATATATATATACATATTTGTATATGTATTTAATTTATATATACATGTTTATTTTATTTTATTTATTTCGTTATTATAAATATTATTATTATTATTATTATTATTATTAATAATAATAATAATAATTCCTTTATTATATAGATGGTAAGTCATGTAGAAAACTGTGTCAAGCTGTGAAAAATTAAAATAAAGTGTTAAAATACAATTTTTTTAAATAAAAACTCTTAAAAATAGTAGGAATTTAATTTTAGGTGTGTCCACAACTTCATCAGCACAGAATTCCATCCCTTTATTCTGTTCAAATCCTTCTTCATAACAAAGTCAACAAAGCATATTCATCACCTGTTCTTTATTTTCTATCCCTCCCTGTTATTCCTTCCAGCATCATGGCGTCTGGAGGCCCCATGATGAACGGCGACATCTCTCGCTCCCCCAGTCAGTCCGGCACCCTGGAGGAAACCCTGCAGCAGATGAATATCCTCATCCAGGAAAACAGGGACCTGAAAGGTGAGAGCAGATGTGTCAGATTTAAGGTTGAGAGGAATATTTGAGCTTTTAATTTGTTGTTGCTGCTCTTTAAGCAAAGAAGAATATACCAGTCTTCTTTAAAACCCTCATCAGGTCAGGCCATAATGTCTCTGGTCAAAGGTCAGAGGCTGTTGTGATGAAAGATGTAACTTTGCTACTGAAATCTGCACTTATTCAACTCTCTCTTTCTCTCTCTGCTCTCTTTCTCACTCTCTCTCTCTCTCTCTCTCTCTCTCTCTCTCTCTCTCTCTCTCTCTCTCTCTCTCTCTCTCTCTCACTCTCTCCCTCTCTCTCTCTCTCTCTCTCTCTCTCTCTCTCTCTCTCTCTCTCTCTCTCTCTCTCTCTCTCTCTCAGAGGCCTTGCGTCAGACCAACTTGACGATGAAGGAGCGATTTGAGGGTCTGTCTGCATGGCGAGAAAAGCAGCGCGAGGAGCGGGACTTCCTGGAGAACCGTCTGGAGGAGGCTCGTGGTCGAATGGACGCGCTGACTCTCCAAAACCAGGACCTGAACAAGAGGCTGGGGGAGGAGGGGTCAACCGGGGGAGGCTTAGTGGTGAGGATGCAGTGATTCTTCTTCTTTTATTTCTTTTTTTAAATCAGATTAAAGCAACTTTGAAGAACTGTAGTGTTCCTATATTAATAGCTTTCGTTGTGATGTCATCTCTAGGCAGTGTCATCCAATCAGAGTGGAGAGCTGGAGGCCCTGCGTGCACATGTTGCACGCCTGCAGGCAGAGAAGAATGACCTGGTGGCCATGAACTCTGAGCTGCAGCTGAAGGCCGACCAGAACTCGAATGATGACTCCTTCATTGAGGTCATCAAAGTCACAGTAAGAGCAACATACACACACACACACACACACACACACACACACACACACACACAGACTTACTCATTCCTATCTAGAGTTTGGCCGCTAGTTATCGCTTGATATTCCAATCTCTACACACTGTACCTTTAAATGTCAGTGCACAAGAAAAAACATGTTGCAAATCAAATGTTGTTGCACCCTGAGTATTATCCACGTAAATATTACTGAACCTTAAATTGTCTGTCACTTTTAACAGTTTTGCGCTGTGAATGTTATTGCACATTAAATTCTATTGCAACATCAATGATTTTGCAACATGAGCATTATGCACTGTAATTACTATTGCAATGAATATTATTGCATGTTTATTAGGGATGTAAGGATATATCGCAAGTCAGTAAAAACTCAATACAAATAAGGGTGGATTAAAATCAATTCAACAACATTTGTATCTGGATATTATTTTTAAACAGTAGAAGGATCATCTGCATTATACTCCGCTTGTTCAATATCATGAAGTCTCTTGCTCTGCTCTCTCGTCACTCATTGAGTGGAGGTGTGTGAAGTTTAAAGCATGTTTCAGAATCAGCTGACTGAAGGTGTTGCTCACAGCGGAGACACTCAGCTGGGGGCTGCAGCTGAGTGACAGGTCTCCACGAGCGCTTTTTTTCTCCGCCGCCGGACTGATTCTGACCCGGTTACACTCCCGGCTGACACCTGACCACGTTTAAATGCTTATTTTCCACAATAAGAACGAGTAGACATAAAACTGGACACAGAGAGTCTGAAATCTGATTCTGTTCAGTTGTCCTGTTGCAGTAAATCCACATGTTGTAGTCTAAGTCTTCACTCTATGACCATGCGTCCACAGAGATTATTTATAAGCCTGCTCCTCACGTTGATGTTCAGTGTGTTAACATTTAAACACCTCAATATGGTCTGTAGCTGTTTAATACCATCAGTTATATCCACTGTGTTGTGAAGGAAAATTTGATTTAGAGAAAAAATACATTTGGCATTATATTCCAACAAGGTATTTTTTTACGGTGATTTTAGTTTTTTTGCAAGTTGCTGTAAAAAGTGTGCAGTGGTTTTATTTGAGTTACAACACACCTTAAAAATGAAAAAGGATGACTTTGTTTACAAAGAAATATAAGAGAATATTATAACTATTCATATCTGAGAATTGAAATAAAATAATAGTTATTTAAATTTTGAGTTCAATCCAATTTTCTTGAAAATCGTTAGAGAATGGTGAGTAAATCATATCGTGAACCAAAAAGGAACCGGGATTCAAATTGAATCGTGTGTTGAGTGTATCCTTACATCCCTCATGTTCATAATAATCAACTGAGTATAAACTACAGGAGGGATGTCGCTGTGTTTTTCTCCTCAGGATGGAGATGTGGATAGCATGAATGATGGATGTGGAACAGAGCACAGCAGACGTCTGGACCTGAGCATGACGGCGTCTCGGTTTGACAATGAAGAGCAGACCGTCAGCCAGCTCCTCCAGTCCCTGAGGAACGAGACGCAGCGAGCTGAGAAGCTGCAGGCCGAGCTACAGACCTCTACTGCAAGGTACAGATACACACTTTTAAATTTTAACTACATATTTTCTTCACAGTGGTTTTATCTTCTCCAAACTAATAAAACGTTTTTTCTCTGTAACCCCTTTTGGAATAAATAATCAACAGAATTGAAGTGCTGATGGAGCAGAAGAGCAACGTCGAGGACTCAACACAAACCACTCAAGCAGAGATCAAGGAGGATTCTGGGAAAGAGGAGGTAATTCTTCAATAGTGAAAGTACTTAAACTTGTATTATCTGTGTAGAGTCATAAGAGACTTTGTTGAAGCCTTTAGCTGACTAGCTGTTATAAGACACCTCACTTAAAGTCCAAACTTTGTGTTCTTTCACATAACTAGAGCTGTAGAGCTAGCATATCTCAGAGTCTCACTGTTTGTTGTGTTCAGTTTCCTTCATGTGATGTTTGTGTCATGCAAATATTTCAGGCAGCGTCTGAGGTGGAGAATCTAAAGGCTCAGATGATTACTCTGTTCAAAGAGCTGCAGCAGGCTCAGAGCAAGCTGGATGAAGCTGAAGGCATGAAGAAGAACCTGCAGGACAGGTTAGATCTGCACATTTACTGCAAACCTGTGCACATGGTGGGGAATCCCTAGCCATGCTGCCAGAGTGAATAAACAAACACTTAAGGGGGTGTCTTTAAAAACATTCTGATGCTTAATCTTAACCCGTGCATATTTTCATTCTCTCTGCTTGTAGATGTCGGGAAGTGGAGCAGGACGTGGTCACTCTGAAGGCCCAGCTGGTGGAGAAACAGGCCGTTCAGTCAGAGAACAACCGGCTGAAGCTGCAGCTAGACAGCATGCAGGCAGAGAACCAGATGGAGCAGAGGAAGGCTGGGGAGGAGAGGTCAGAGCAGGCACATATAAAGACTTTCACTGTCATTTCATTTGGATCAGAGCTGCATGAAGGCTCGGTTAAACCCCTTCCTTCCTCCCTCACAGGAACAACCTGGCCCAGCTGAAGGATGCCTACACCAAACTGTTTGAAGACTACAATGAGCTCAAAGAGGACAAGAAGAAAAGAGAGGTCAGTTAACCAAAATCAGTCCTGCTGATTTCCACCAAACCCAGTGCAGCTATGAAACTAGGATGGATAAGAAGTGAGAGGCAGATGTGTTTGACCTTTGCCCCTTTGGTCCCTGCAGTCTCAGCTGGTGCAGAAGGAGGTGGTGGAGCAGCTACAGGTGCAGCTGAGTGCTGCAGAAGAAGCTCTTGCTGCAAAACAGACCCACATTGATGAGATGAAGCAGGAGATCTTCCAGAAGGAGAAGGAGCTGGAGACCATATCTGTCTTCCAGGCTCAGGTCAGAGAGTGGAAAATGTTTGACATCCTATCTATCGAGCATTAAACAGCATATCTCAGAGGTGTCATCATGCTTTTCTGTTGTCGTGCAGGCAGAGGTCTACTCCTCAGACTTCTATGCAGAGCGAGCTGCAAGGGAGAAACTCCATGAAGAGAGGGAGCGACTGGCTGCTCAGCTGGAGTATGTGAAGAAGCAGAACGCCCATCTGCATGACGAGATGGAGTCACTTGGCCGGTATGTCTTTGAATTGAAATCCAAGTCTGTTTTTTAAACCTGTAGTTTACAACGAGGCCACAACAAAGCAAAAACAACAAGCCTATTGTTCCCTTTCTTCCTTTCCAAATCACAAACTCCTGCAACCAGTCTGCTTTGCTTTCTCCATGGTCAAACTGCATCCAAATCAGCGTGGCTGAAACCCTTTCATTAGTGCGATCCCAGTTCTCTTTTCCTCTCTGACAACTCTTGCATTTCTCCACAGGCGGTCGCTGAACGAGATGCAGATGAGACATGTGGGTGGAAATGCACATGGAGCTGGCCCAAGTCTGGTTGGAAGAGGTACCTCTGCTTTTTGTATGTCCTTGGCGTTGACTTGCAGGCACACCGTCAGGAAATATGTTAGCTCACCAATCTTCTGAATGATACAGTAGCTTTTGGGAAAGACCTATCTGCATCTGCAACTTTTTCTAGGCCAGGTCTTGCTGAGAAATACCTCTAAAGGTATTCACTTTTGTTTGAAGTGAGAGGTTTGTTTCTCTGTCTTAGGTCTTGAGGCTAATTTAAGATAACTGACTTTAGACCTCTGTTTTGTTATTTAGCACTCAGACATGAGAGAAGCATCAGTCTTCTTAAAAAGCTCTTGTCAACAAAGCTAATCTCCAAAATGATAAACTACTCCTCTAACCTGCTTTTTGTCATAGATATTTCACACTAGAACATCTGAAAATCTGTAGAAAAATTTAGGACAGTCTGCCATCAAAAGTTCTCTTTGCACACGTCCTCCACAGTGGGAGATTCTCCCTGTCAAACAGATTGAGGGTCTCAAGTTGCAGGACAGGGTGTAAACAGGACACTGCATTAGTCACAGTGTAATGTTAACAACAAATCCAAGATGGCAGACGACAAGAGTGGAAAAGAACATACTGATGAGCAGAAAGGTTGTAAGGCGGTCTCACTCTGTGCAAAAAAGATTGCACTGTTGCATAATGCAAACATTATCACCTTCAGCGAGGGGAGCTGGTACTACAAAGTCTGCAAAGTCAGGTGAAAAATACAGCCGTTAGCATTCACACATACCTCCCACCCTAAAAAGTCCTGGAAATGTTCAGCTGTGTAGTGCATGTGTGAAAAGATCCTGTCTTCAGTGATTGGTATGACTTGTTATGATACGGCACAGTGTTGCAGAGTTTGACCTCATAGTTAAGCTCGGCTGGAATATCCCTCCGACATGCTCAGGATGTGATAAGTGTTTCTCATTCTCAGGTACTGACTGGCAGCATCAGGGGAACATTCCAGAACACGCCTGCCCCAAGTGCAATGAAATCCTGCCAGACCTGGACTCCCTGCAAATTCACATCATGGACTGTATCAACTAGGCATCCATCATAACAAGCATCCATGTCAGCAGCAGTTAAATTTGCACCATAATCTGAGTCTTCCTCTGCTTTTACCTGTACCTCTGCTCCTGAGAAGAACCTGAGAAGGCACTCCGTAGTTCCATGATAAACTCAGTGAAATTTAGGTTGAATGTGAGTATAAGATCTGAAAAGCTATCTTGAGAATTTGTTAGTTTAAAAATGAACATTTGGAAAAGAATGGAAATATCAGAGAGCATATCTTTCTGCAGGTTTTAGCATATGTCATCAGGCACATTGTTTTTAGCTGTATGAAACGAGCTGAATTGGAGTTCCTTACAAGGAAAAACAAGTCAGGGATATCGAAACAGAAACTGCACCAAAACTTTTATAAGACTTCAGTTTTGTCTTCCTGTAATGTACACTTTGAATAAGTCCAGTGTTGACGAGTTTAATTTGTTTACCAAGTATTTGGTTGTTTGTTTGCTGAAGGCCTTTTAAAAACCATTTTAAAGTTTACTTGTCTTTTTTGCTTGGAAAGGATATTTAAGTTCATGATTGGATAATTTCTGCTGAAGGACAAAAAAGCATGCACTTTATAACAGACATGAATATATTTTATTTTGACTCTACAGATGATACCTGGAAACTAGGACAAATTATATTTAACAACCTATCATTCTAAGCAACTGCCTTTGTATGTGGGGGGCTTCAAGACCCTGCTGAATATGTGGTCTGTAGATTATTGAGCATTCTGATTACATGTTGTAGTTCTGTGGATAAAATTAAATGAAAAAGCAACAAATGTATGTTTTATTTTATTTTGTTTGTCTATTATATGGTGACACAATAAACCCTGGAAACATATTTCTGTTAGTAAGTACTTCAGATAACTTTAATTACATTAAGATATTTTTATTAGAAAAAAGCTGAAAATAAACAAAAACAGAAGTTGCACAAACATGTCACATATGGCAGCCTTTACCTTAAACTAGACCTAGACCATTTTGGGGGGCGCCAGACTCACCTGTATTTATTTTACTTTTAACCAATTCAAGCACTCAGCATCAAGTGCCATACATCATTATATTTAGGAGAACCTTATCTTTCACTGTGCTGCATTTAAAGTATCAGTTTTACATTTCTTTTGTCTGATAATGAATGAAATTACTAAAGTTTTTTAAAAACATCTGGAAATGTAAGTCATTTTTTT
This sequence comes from Notolabrus celidotus, assembly GCF_009762535.1. NCBI lineage: Eukaryota > Metazoa > Chordata > Actinopteri > Labriformes > Labridae > Notolabrus > Notolabrus celidotus. The sequence goes on from NC_048292.1 coordinate 25,411,683, forward strand.
ACAGTGAACTCAAACAAAACATCAGGAAGTTTTGTTTTGTTTTGTTAGAACGTTTTACTTAAATGTTTTAGACTTCCAAATTATTTTTTGTCACTATAGAACCTTTACTAAGCAAGTTACAGCCATTTATTAGAGTCTTTGAGGGTTAATGTCAAATGGAATAGTGGCTGTTCCCTATATCATTTCACCCTGATTTTGTTCTTTCAGGTACACTTCTTAGTGGGCTCAAAAACCTGGAAACCGACATTGGTGACCTTTAATTCCATGATAGATATTTGGACACGTTAGACTAAAAGATCCGCAAACTTTGCAAGTGACTTTGCTTTGGCCTTTACGGAAGAGGATTAGGGACACTGAAAAAGAAAGAAAAATCTGACTTTAATATCAGCATTCTGACTTTTTTTCTAAGAATAATAATAATAATAATAATAATAATAATAATAATAATAATAATAATAATAATAATAATAATCTAAAATATTGGACCTTAATTAAGGTTTGAACCATAGACTGTAAATAAAAGGTTTGAACCATCTGATTTGAACGTAGCGAGTCGCAGGTTAACCTGCGAGCCTAAAATCTGGGAACAACATCCAAAGTGTCCAGGTCCTCACCTCACTGCTGTAAACACCTTTCAAGCTCATGACTGCCCCGTGGACAAATATTGCAACAGAAACAAGCTAACTAGAATTTAATTGTGTTTTGTTTTTAATATCGTACTCGAACATGTACTCAGAATTATTCTAAACAGAGATTCTGCTCGACAAGCTTTTCGACAGACAGGAAATGATTTGTTTTTATTCAGGCAGCTTGTTGGGCACCTACAGAAACTTTGACAACACAGCGGGGTCCTTCGTTTAGCGCCAGTTTAGATTTTTACCTCGCTCTAGTTGTTGCAGCTTATTGTGAAGGTAACACGAAAACCTTCAAGTGTCATTTTATAAAAACACAGTTTTTCTTTCAGACAGAGACAGACATTTCTTATTAAGCTAACAAAGCTTCAAAATAACAAGTTAGACGACGCTGTAAAATCCGTCAAAGCTGCATTAAAGGAAGAAAAGGACACAGCCGAGGTAAGCCAGCTGTCTCTGTATCTCTGAGTAAATAAAAACTTTGTGATCGACATTTCGTTATTATATTTATAGTAGAAACAAGCGTCATTAAATTCCCTAATTGTAGCTATCCATGTCTTCAGCTACAGTTTATGGTGTCAAATGTTGAACTATGTGAGTTTAAAATGGCTTGAGGTGAACCAAAGTCTTCCAGTTGTCTCAGACTGAACCTGATTTTCAAACTTTACTTTTCTTTTATGTCTAATAGAGACACCTATGTGATTGCTGGTTGAATTCATCTCATTAATGGGATACTGCACTGTGGGGTGTGTTAAACATGACACTTCAGTGTAAAGAGAGGTACAATACAGGACACAAATACAGAAATATAAACAGTGGATGTGTAAATGAAGTCTAAAGCACAGGTGTAAACTATTTTAGTTTGAACATCAGATACTTGACTGATACACATTTACCTTTAAATAATCATTCATCGTGAAGCATTTCATTTGATAGCAATGCAAGTATGTTAACCCCAAAATTTGAGAGTGTACCTTCAAATCTAAGACTTTTGCAAGCAGTTCAGGGAAACATGTAACTTATAATTTTATGTTTGAACTCTCCTTATCTTCAAGACAAAAAAACAGACCATATCTTTCCTCCTTTCATGTCTGCTTACATTTTTCCATAAGTTTAATTTAAGTGTTTTATTTTCAGTAGGGCACCGGATGATCTGATATCAGCGACTCTAGCAGCATCACAAAAAATGGACAGTAAGTATCTTGTTGAGAAATAAATTTCAAACCTACTTTATTAGATTAAGATAGATTAGGTTTAAGAATAAGTAATCATGCCTCTCCTCTCCCCAGGTGAGGATGATCTGGATGTTTTGACAGCACTGTTGGCGGAGAGCGAGGGTGTCGCTGAAGAACAGGACGGTCCGAAGCAGGAAGAGGACTTGGATGGACTGTTTGATGATGACAATGAGGAGGAAGAGTACAAAGAGGGACTAGAGGAAGAGGGCCAAGAAGTAGAGTCTGGAGACTCTGTGTCTGAGCTCTTTGGAGACGTGGATGACATTGAAAATGAAGAAACTAAAGAAAAAACAAGGGGAGGAGAAGACTGTGAGAGTCTGGACAGGTCCAAGGAGGACTTACAAGGTTTGTTTGTGATGATCCCATCACCTCTTATCAGCGTCTTATTATTGTTGGTTCTGTATTTACCGATGGAGTTGTCCTTTTCCTCTTTAAGATGAGCTGAAGCGGATGCAGGAGCAGATGCAGCGATTGCAGCAGCAGCTTGAAGCAAGCCAGAAGGCTCCACCTTCCAGTCCAGTCACAACAAAGGGAAGTTCTGCAAGTCCCAAACCAGTGACCCCAAAACCAACAACCTCTAGGCTTGCCAAGGCCAAACCTGTCACCACCACACAAAAGACAAAGACACAAGCAGGTATGTACACAATATGGAAATGTATGACATTTGATTGCAAGTACTTTCTCAGACTTGAGGAGAAAACAGATTTAAGTGTTTCCAGACTATTGCATCAATTCTGATCTCTAAAAACTAAAAGATTTGAAAACTAAAATCAAACAAGCTGAGTGCTTTTCATGGCAAACTCCCTGCACAAACCCCCGTGTGATCTGTGGTATGCTGTTAAACTGCCTCTACACCTTCAGAAGCATCAAAGCTGCAAAGAGACCTTTCTATGTAATTCATACAGGCATCTGTGATCAAATTAATTTGAAAAATATTCCAAGAATCATATTTATTTAGTATATTAAATTAAAAACAACCAAATATTAAGTTTCACTAAACATAGTCATGCAGAGATTAAGGTATCAGAAACGGTAGCAGCTTATCTTTCCTTTAGCCTCTAACTTCTCAGAAAGTTGATGCTTGATTGTGTTTTGTCTCCTTGTCTCATTGTGTCTGCAGCAACATCTACCTCAACTCCAGTCAGAGGAGAAAGTCCAAAACTCCAGAAGTCTTCTGACTTCCTGGATCAGCTGAACAACGCTGACTCCTTCAAACGTAAACCCAGGCTGGCTCACACTCCAAAACTCAGCACGTCACCAGGTAGAACTCAAATGAACACAACTTAAGGACACTAACAGAACTGTTAGAAAAGATTTTTCAATGAGTGAGTGTGTGTTTTTCACTGTTTACTCATCAGAAGACAGAGGGCCACTGGTGGAGATAAAGATTGGCAGCTCCTTCCAGCCGGTAGAGAGCGCCAGCAAAGCAAATCCTCTGCGTTCACCTCCAGCCTCCCAGAGCAGAGCGGCTCCAGCTGCTCCAGCAGGACAGAATAAACCTTCCCCTCTTCCTGCTCTGCCTAAAGATGTGGGTGTGGAGAAATACTCAGGACTGCGGCTCAGGTAAAGACACTGAAGAGGGAGAAATGCTGGAACTTTAATAAGAAAAATCAGCTGATGAAGAACAGATACTTTGACTGTCCAGTGTTTCAGTTTGTATGTGTGCTCCTTTTATGTTTTAGAAAACCACGAGTTTCCTCCTGTGAGATGGATCGCAAGATGGCTGATCGCCGTCTCATCCGTCTGTCAGAGTTGCCGGAGCGTCTGACTCGGGAGAAGCTGGAGGACAGTGACTGGGTGACTTTTGCTGTGCTGGTCAACAAAGTCACACCCCAAAGCAGCAGCAGTGTAGGTCTTTGCTCAAACCTTTAATGTGTTGTTGTGATCCTTGTTTCTTTGCTCAGAATGATCGCGCTCCAGAGGTCTGGATTATTAAAATATAGTTCTTGTTGTATTTTATTCATCTGCTTTTTGGAGCTACGTGTCCCTACAACAATATTCCATCTTTAATTCCCTAATCATAGTTTATATAACTTCCACCCTGTGCACTTCAGTTAGAAGGCTTGTTCATCTGGCAGCTTGAATGTTGATTGTTGTACTAAGAGTGGTGAGATGTCATAGGTCCCAAAAGTAGTAGTATCTATGAGACACAGTGCACAGTCAGATTTTTGACTGACTCGTTCCTCTGCAGGGTAAAACCTTCAGCATCTGGAAACTGAACGACCTCCACAACCTGGAAGTGTATGTGTCTCTGCTCCTGTTCGGTGAAGTCCACAAAGAGCTCTGGAAGACTGAGACAGGCTCCGTCATCGGCCTCCTCAACCCCAACTCCATGAAGCAGAAGGATGGATATGACGGGGTGAGTGAACAGGCTTTATCTATAATGTACACACCAGCTTAGTCATGCAGTTTGATTTAAAGTACATGAAGGAACACATATAAAGGGTTTGACAAGGGCTGCATAAGAAATGTGATAATCATTTTTATCACTGTAATAATAACAATAATAATAATAATAATACTAGCTAAGCTTTTCTACTACTCAAAGACGCTTTACATGAAGTGCAGGGAAAAATATGAGTATGAGCATTTACAATAAAACCTTGCAAAAAGTCAAAATGTATGATCATTGATGAGACCTTTGTATCATGGCCATTGCTTTCATACTGTTTTGATGCAGTCAGATGAGGCTTAAGTTTGTATCAGCTAATTTAGTGGTGAAAAAAGTGCTTTCAATCACCAATCTTTATTTATAAAGTGCCAAATCACAACAAATGTTATCCTCAGACTCTTTCCAAACAGAGCGGGTTAGACCGTACTCTATGTTCTACAATTAACAAAAACCCAACATCAAGACAGGATAAGATCCAGTCCCATCTTACAGACAGGACTCAGTCTGATCTCATCTTAATCCACCATGAGCAGAGCACTTTGCAGCATTTAGCAAGTTACAGTGGCAAGGACAAACTTCCTTTAACAGGCAGAAACCTCCAGCAGGACCAGACTCCTGTTAGACACACATCTGCTGAGACCGTGTTGGAGAGAGGGATAGAGGGAGATGAAGAGAGAGAGAGATGGATAGAGACAAGTAACAGAGTTGTAACAGCAGGACGTTCACAGCAGCGATCCAGAGGAACCCATGAGACAAGGGAGCTCAGGGACCTAAAGTTAGTGACAGGAAGACAGAGAAGAAAGAGGGGAAGACATGTTCCCAGTGTAAGTAAACTTGATTTAGTACAGCACCTTTCACAGAGCATAGTCACAAACTGTTTCACAGAGTTTCAATTTCGACAAGACAATACAATGTGCAATAAATAAGACAATAATGAAAGCAGACAAAATAACAACAAATTACAAAAGATGGTCAACAGCCATGACAAAGGTGTGTCTTCAGATGCTTTTTAAAAGTCTCAGTGGAATCAGCACGGCGCACTTGGAGTGGAAGACTGTTCCAGAGAGATGGAGCCACATGCTCAAAGGCACGGTCACCTTCAGTCTTCAGCCTCACACGAGGCACAGCAAGCAAACCCTGGTCTGAGGATCTGAGGGGTCTACTAGGGAAGTAGGGGTGGGGCAGGTCAGGTGCTTGATCATGGAGTGTGCCAGTTCCTGTACATTCAGGATTTATTTTGCATTCAGCAGGATTGGCTGCAGACACGAGTACTGTAATACATGACCAATAGTAGATAGACATAGAAACAGAGAGTCAGAGCTGCTATACAGTCTTTTTTATTTTTTTGGATTATTTTTTTAAGTTATATTTTGTGGCATTTTTGCCTTTTAATGGATAGAACAGCTGAAGAGAGACAGGAGAGTGGGGGAGGACATGCAGGAAATGGTCGAGGCTGGAATCGAACCTGCGACCTCTGCGATGATGGCTATAGCCTCTGTATATGGGGCGCGCTTAGGCCAACGGCGCCCCCTGCTATACAACCTTTAATATTTTCCCATTCATCACACTTCATATTAATATCTGTGTATTGAACCATGTATGTGTTATATACCATATGTGTTATATCTAGTGCAGGCCTGGTTGTTATTGTTGAGTTTGCAAACTTCCCTCTTCTACTTCCCCACACCTCCTATTCTTTACAATGTGGAATCAAGTAGTTATTAAACTTTCAGGAGAGGTTACCTTTGAAATAATGTAGTATAATAAGAACATGAATATGTATTTCTCTTGTTAAATACAGCTGATGTTACAAAAAGTACCAGATGTACATTTCAGGGTCAGACAGATGATGGTGGGGTCAGATGGGGTCAGATGGGGTCAGATGGGGTTAGAGGAACATTGCGTGTCAGTTTTAACACAATCACTATAAAAGTGAACTCTCAGTCTGTCGTGGTGTAGTGCTAACCCTGTATTTTCTTTATGTCACACTGAACTGGTTGCTGTGCTTTTTTGGATCTGAAGCTTTTAGTCAATTAAAGCAGTCTGGTGGTGTCTGGTAGTGAAAATAACCAGTTAGGATGCTGGGGTCAGCGTGGCATTACAGAGTGAGATGTTAAGACGGGACTGTGGCAACGAAAGCCTGCTCTGTGCCCACACACACACACACACACACACACACACACTCTCACACTCACACCCACACTCACACTCACACACTCACACACACACACACACACAGGGCAGTTTTAGCTCAGAGCCTCTAATCTCAGACGGCTGAATTAACAGTCGTCTCTGAAGAACTCTCCACAGATGAACTCTATCATACTGAGGAGCTGCAAAACTTTCAGCACTCTAGTTCACTTTGTATCAGATTTTCACAATTATATTGTGTTAATAACAAACCTTAGAAATAAAAACTTGTAACTCAACTGATGTGCACCCTCTCACCTTGTTCTTTTTGTTCTGCTGCGTAGTCATTATCTGAAAGCCGTGGTGAAGAACTTCAGCTCGCAGGCATTTAAAGCTCCAGTGAGGAGCTTTTATCTGAATATGTCACAGACTGAAATTCATTTTGATGCTTCTTTTTGACTTACTAAAGCAAACTAGACCATCTGCATAAAGACTGACTATTCCTATGTAGTTCTTTTAACATCTGAAGCCACGTGCGGGACAGGTGCCAGTTATAGTGATTAACTGCATGCTGCTGAACAGAATGTTTCTTCACAAGTAGGGCTGGGCGATAATTCGATAACGATATTATCGTGATAGAATTTTTCTCAATATAAATAAAACAAATGTTCGATAAAAATTCAATATATGTAACCTGTAATTATACCCCCAACCACTGGATGTCCACAGCAACTGCAGTACAACTGAACACTTAATAACCATGATGCATTCACTGCACTGTGGGAAATAATATCACTCTGCCTGTAACCCTTAGTAAACTTAAAGGGGAGAGCACTACTCAAAACAATCCTCTACTAAACTGATACACAGGACACAATTATATATATCTTTGTTGTAAATTTAAATCAAATAATGCTTATAACCTCAACCTGAGAAAAATAAGGATCTACAAACTAAAACTTCACAATAATCTCATCTTACACTAAAGACCTACTTCCTGTTAGCACCATCAGAAATGATGGATTCAAGAAGTTCATCAGAAAACTAAATCCAGATACAAACGAACAAACTATCTTCAACTTTCACTCAGGAGCAAAAATCTGACTTTACATTTAAATGAAATAATGATTTGATATTTATCGTGATAACTATCCATATCGACTGATATGAAAAATGTTATCAAGATAACATATTTTTCAATATCGCCCAGCACTATTTACAAGTAACACCTTTGACTTTTTAAATAAAGCAATTCAAGTTTTTTTTGTTAGGAATACTACTTCCTCATGCGCCGGACAAAATCGGCAAAGAGATGAGAGGCACAGCTTTGTCCACATGGGGGCGCCAAAATCAACAGAAACGTTCTACACAGAAAGTCTTTTTGTTTCATATTGACATTCATATTTTGCAATTTAAAACAAGTTCAAAGAGCTCAAATGTTTGTTTTTTTTAAACTGAGTATTCCACAGAATTTTCTTCTCTATTATTTAATCGTTAATATTGTCTCAAAAATGTTAGTAAAATAGTGAAAATCACAACATGCGGGTGATTATTTTACTGAATAAGCGTATCTTTCATTTGAATTTTTGTACAGGATTCATTTAAACTTTTTTTTAATTCACGTTAACATACATATGATGAGCAGCTGTTTTTAGATGTGACAGATGTTTCATGTCATGTGTCTTGTAAGCTGCATCTGGGACCTGAGTGTCCCTTAGGACCAGTAAACTACCCAATGATCAATCAGTATCACATCTTTAAAACAAATATAAATATGTAGTACCTGTTCCTTTTGTGAGATGTTTGATGGAAACAAAGAGAGACAAAGCTTGAACAGTTAATCAAATCAAAGCTGGTGTTGTCTGTCTGCAGGTGAGCCTCACTGTGGATCAATCACAGAAGGTGTTGCTGATGGGTGAAGCTCAGGACTACGGGACATGTAAGGCTGCGAAGAAGAACGGAGACCCCTGCTCTCAGATCGTCAACTTGGTGCGTCCATCTTCTTCTTCTGTGTTTACTATGCGAACCATTCCCTTAATCTGAGTAACTATCCTTACTTTTGAATCCATATACTCCTGATGATTGTATGTCACAGCTGTCTGATGTGTGGTTGATGGTTTACAGTTTGACTGCCAGTTCTGCCAGTATCACGTCAAAGCTCAGTACAAGAAGATGAGTGCAAAGAGAGCCGACCTGCAGTCGTCCTTTTCTGGAAAAGCTCCCAACAAGGTGAAGGTCAAGGGAGGAGGAGGCGGCCTGAGGGATCGGCTGTGTCAGGACGGCTTCTACTACGGGGGGGTTTCCTCTGCTGCCTGTGCTTCATCAATGTGAGTGATATGAGACGTGGAAAGCCCCTGCGTCTTACACCTACTCTTACTGAATAAATAAAAAAAAAAACACTCTTGTACACACACTAGTTTATAGAGGTCACAACCCTGCCCAATTTGAAGACATGGTAATTATATTTGCACTTTAACAGAGCATTTTGAAATCAATTTAAGCATGCTAATTGCAGCATACAGAGCCAAGACCAGTGTGTGGGAGTGGGCAGGGTCGGAACTGTTTCAGTAACAGGTCTGTGTGTTGCAGAACGGCGTCCAAACCAGCACAGAGGACTCTGGACAAGCTGTTTGTGAAGGGTTCAGCTCAGCTTGTCAACCAGGCCAAGAAGCTGGGTAAGGACTGAGTCTCTCTCTCTCTCTCACATTCATCTATAAAAGCATCAGGATGATCTGTTTTTCAACAACCCTTTACACTTTGTAAGCCTGTTATACGTCCTCTTATTGGCTTCCCTCACATGTCCTTCACATGTTTAAATCTGTTTGCTGTGAACACTCTTGACCCTCACTGTAAATAGGGATTCCTCTTTATTATTTTTTTGGGAATTCTCTTTTTATTGAGATATATTGTCATTCCAACACTTTTCAATACATCTTAAAAACATGAAATGTTCTTTCTTTTTTAGTAAAACAAAAAAAGTATTAAGTAAAAAAAAAAAAAAACCCACCTTCGAATCAGTTGATTAGATGGAGAGACTGATAATAAGATGTCGTTAAAGCATCTAGTGAGAATTTACCTTTTTGAAAATGTATATCCAAATTTCTCAATTCTAAAACAAATTATCTTTTTTCAGTCATATAAATCAACTGGCACTTCTTTAAAATTGCACTTTAAAGAACAAAGATATAAGCCAACAGAAGGAACCAGAAGAAAAGTAAATAAAATAAATAAAGTAAAATAAAACAAAACAATAATCATATAATAAAATAATAATTGTGATAATAATGACAGTGATAATAACATTAACAATACTGACCATATAACATACATTAACAATATGAATACCAATAACACTTAGAAATCTGTAGCAGTGAACCAAGGGGATGGTAGTTTGCATTGATCTTGTAATTTGTAATCTAGCTGTTGTTGTGTACTCTATCCATTTTTGCCAAAGTCCTTTTGAATTGATCCATTTCTAATCTGGTCAAATAAGTCAGTTTTTCAATGGTATAAATTATTTGCATCACTTCAGCCCAATCCTTGACCTTAGGTTTCTCTGTCGTAAGCCATTTCTGTGTTATGGCTTTTTTACTTGAAATTAACATTACCATAAACATACTTATCTGTAAAGCCTGTAAGTTCTACTGTCATTTTTCCAAGATATAATAATTCAAAAGTAAGTGGAAGTTTAGTCCTCAGAATGATCTCCATACTTTCTGGAGCTCCAGCCAGTAAGACTTAATTAAAGGAAAGGATTCCTCTCTTTTGATTGGCTCGTGTTTGTGTTTGTGTTTTCCAGGCGTGAAGTCAGGAGAAGTCTCTGGTTGTTCTACGGAGTTTAAGAGTCTGTTGTCAGTGCCAACACCCGGAGCTCTGCAGCTGAAGAAGCACCTGGTACATGCTAGCCAGTCAGGTAATACAGTTTGTATATTCTTTAATAATATCCTCATAGCATCAACATGAAAACTTTTTGTAGGCTTCCCCTTTTGCACTTACAACACTTACAATGTTCTTATCAATTTACTTCATACCTCACATTATTGCTTGTTTAATAACCCGTTGTCCGTCCTCAGTCGCCAAAGATGCGTCCGGAGCGCCGATTCAGTCCATCACCGCCTCAGACCTGCTGAAGCAGCAGAAACAGAAGCAGCGGGAGCTTCAGGAGATTCGCCAGCGCAGAGCACAAGAGATCCAGAAGAGGGTGCTGCAGAACTCAACAGGGCCCAGACCTGGATCACTGTCATCTTTACCTGGCAGAGGAAGTCTGATGTCCCCCAAAGCAGCCTCTGAGGCCACCCGCAGCCCCACGGCTCCCCACGCCCCCACCCTGGGCCGAGGCTTCTCTGAGGGAGATGACATCCTCTTTTTTGACAAGAGTCCACCACAGGCCCCGGCGCCCAGCGCTCTGAGCCTATCAGCTGCCAAACTGGCTGCTCTGAAGAAGCTCAGAGCCAAAGGGACGGGGGTGGAGAAGGAAGATCCCAACGCTGTGAAAAGAAAGAGGAGTAAAGAGAGCGACATCGACGCCAGAGTGGTGAAGAATCTCAACTCATCTAAAGGTACCTTAAAACACCCAGATCATATGTTGAATTGCAACCTGTACTTTGATTTTCATCCTTGGCTTCATTGATGAGACTTTTGGAGTATAAAATATAAAAATGTATTGATGACAGGATGAAAAGCTCACTGAAGAATCTGGAGACATAGGAGCACATGGTTTATTCAGTATAATCCAGGTTTCTGGATTCATTGAAGTCCATATTAAAGACTCAACTTTGACTCACTTTGCAGATGAATCATCAAGTAAAGAGGAGGAAGAACCAGCCCAGAAAAAGAAGCGGGAGCACCTCCAGTATGTCCAGTCAGAAGAGTTTCAAAAGATCCTCAACGCCAAATCTCGCCACGGGGTCGTGCTGCAGGCGGTATGACGAGTTGTTTTTCTTAGATGTGCATCTTTCTCACACATTAAGAGAAAATCTGATCACTTTCCCTTTTCTGTTACCTCTCAAACTCTGTGAGGTGTGAATGAAAGATTTTGATATATTCTTCATCCCTTCTCTCAGGCGGAGTACCAGCTGCAGGAGCGCTACTTTGACGCCCTGGTGAAGAAGGAGCAGATGGAGGAGAAGATGAAGGGCATCAGGGAGATGAAGTGTCGAGCTGTTACCTGTAAAAAGGTTATTGTTATTTATTCATTCATTCTTTTCTTTTTTAAATATTTTATTGAGGACAGGACAGTGGATAGAATGGGGAACTAGGAAGAGAGACTGGGGTATGCCGTGCAGCAAAGGGGTCAGAGGTCAGATTTGAATTCAGTTTGCAGCTCTGTGTATGGGACGCACAGTTTAACCACTAAACTGGAGGCCAGTACGTGAAATTTATACACTACAATATTACATATTTAATGTTAAGATGTTCCCCTAAAGAGTGTATATAAAACACTCATATCAAAATGACCATTAAGATAATAATACAAAATAATAATAATAAGAAGAATTAAATAAATAAATAGATGATGATGATAAGAATAATAAGAATAATAACTATAATAATAATAATTGTATTTTTAGAGCAGCAAAATAAAACAAGCAGTCCATAAAATCACACAAGAAGACAAAGAAATAAAACATTTAAAATAATTACAGTTTCCTTTAAAGAACTCTAAAAGAATACAATTCTTTGGGGGAAAAAAGTATATATACACATAAATATAATTATTATAGTTATTTTAATTTTTGGGTGAAAAATAACAACTCTGTGTTTGACTCAGGGCATTTTGACAGAGGCAGATTGTAAAGACTTAAGTAGGGATGGAATGAAGTACACTACCAGTCCAAAGTTTGGACACACCTTCTCATTCAATGGTTTTTAATTATTGTAATTATTTTCAATATTGTAGATTAATACTGAAGACATCAAAACTATGAAATAATCTGGTTTTGGCATAATCCGGATTACAACAGTAGTCAAATAACCCTACCTCTGAACAACACAACTGATGGTCTCAAACACATTAAGAAGGCAAGTCATTCTACAAATGAACTCTTGACAAGGCTCATGTTAATTAGAAACCATTCCAGGAGACCACTTCATGAAGCAGACTGAGAGAATACCAAGAGTGTGCAAAGCTGTCATGAAGGAAAAAGGGGGTTACTTTACAGAATCTAAAATATAAAACATATTCTGCTTTGTTTAACACTTTTTTTTTCATTCAATAATTCCATATATGTTCTTTCATAGTTTTGATGTCTTCAGTATTAATCTACAGTGTTTACAATCATTAAAATAAATACAAACCCTTGAATGAGAAGGTGTTTCCAAACTATTTACTATTTACTTATGCCTCTATTATCCGTTAAAGTTCAGAGTCTTCCAAGCTGAATTCTTAAGGTCTCAAAAAGAACTATGAACAAAGTGCTAACCAAAGGAAATTAACTACATTGCAATTCAAAGAAAGCTACAAGCAGCCTGATGCAAAACACTCCAAGTGATTTTAACAGAAGTTCCACCTCTGACAAAGTAAAAAGCCAATCAGAGTTTAAGATTTCACCAGAAGTGGCCAATCAGATTTTAAGAAGAGAGCTGGACTGTCTCTCAGTTCAAACAGTAAAAGTAACCTGTTTCTTCCTTCTTCTTCTCTTTCAGTGTAAATACACCTACTTCAAACCAGCAGATCGGTGCAAGGAGCAGAATCATGATCTGTACTGGCACGATGCCATGAAGCGTTTCTTCAAATGTCCGTGTGGACAGAGAGCCATCGCTCTGGACAGACTGCCCAACAAACACTGCAGGTAACGCTCTTCGTGTCCTTGGAGCTTCTTCAGTTCTTCTCTACAAACTTTTCACTTCTGACTGATTTTATTTTATCATTCCAGTAACTGTGGCCTGTTTAAATGGGAGCGTGATGGAATGCTTAAGGTAAAGTATTTTGAAATGATATCTTAAGTCTAATGTTTAAATAAATAAGAGTTACTTTTGTTGAACTTAAGTTGCTTTTTCTGTTTTTTTTGCAGGAGAAAGCCGGACCAAAGATCGGTGGAGAGCTTCTCCTGACTCGAGGAGAGGAGCATGGAAGGTTCCTCAACAGCATGCAGTGACGATGCTGGGACACTGTTTTTATTTTTGTATATTACATGTCATAGTAGTCATTTTACATTTGTACGAATTATGTTTTTAAAGTCTGGTGTTTTGATATAGATTTATTATTTGAATATCTGGAGGTGCTTGAAACAAGCTGATTAAAGCAAGAAACATTTTCATCTCAGAAGTCCATTTTATCCAAATTATGAAATTACTCAGACGCCTTTTTTTATATAAGTAAGGAGCTTTTACATGACTGCCTTTAAGAATCTCTTCTTCTCTCTCATGTCTCCATTAGACAGATATTTGATTTATAGGGACTGAACCAGTCTTCTGCATGTGGACACAAAAGTCTTTAGAACAGCCTCCACGTGTTTCCATAATGACTTTGAAGCCAGGTGGCTCTCTCTCAAGTCTCTGAGCCAATCCACAAAGCCTTGAACAGGAGAGGTCTGAAGTGGCTCCACAGTACAGATGAAATAACTGGAAACAGAAACTGTGTCATTAGGCGTCACACAGTGCCACGCCACATCGCTAGACGGTTTAACTTGTGCCCATCCCGTTGCTACGGTTTCCCCCTCTCTCTCCACCTCCTCTGTCTCTTCTGCCCACTTTGTGTGGAATATTTCCAGTCAGGAATGTGGAATTCATTTCAGCTTGATGACTTCTGCAGCTCACCTCCTCTTCCCCTTTATTCCACACCGCCTCCCTCTCCTTTAAATACCTCAAATACCAGACAGTGCTCGGCTGAGTAAAAACACATCAGTAGACTGGGAGTTAGGAAACTCATCTTTATTTGTAATTTTGACTTCAAGAAATCAGAAGAGGTGCTATCGCCCTCAAGAAAAACAAGTCCAGTTGTCAACATCAGGGGTTGATTTTATTGCTCAGAATACCTCAGACTGACATAAAGGACATTATATAAGTTGTATGTATAAAAGGTATATGAAAAAAAACATGCAAAACATACAATAAAGTATCCGTTTTATATAACAAAGTTTGGTTTAGAAAACAAAAACTGCACTTTAATACATTTTACATTTAAAAGGAGACATATTGCACAATTTAATTTTTATAAAAAAAACTTTCATCCTGTAGATAAAAGTAAAGAACAACACGGAGACAACTCTCAAAGTGTCAGAACTTAATAGTAGGTACAATGGCAAGGTGATGGCAGGATTAGCACTACTCCAATGATAAGCTCTACTCCGTGGCCCTCACTGCAGCGATCAGCTCAGTGGAACCAGTGGTAGCGAGGGTATTGGCCGTCGTAGTGAAACTCCCTGAACTGCTCACTCTTCTCTCGTGTTCTCTCATCTTGCTCTGCGGGTAAAAAGACATGATAACATCAGGGCCGTGTCCAGAGGGGTGGCATGGGCCAACCTCAAAATCTGATCTGCCACCCAAAACTCCTAAACTATAATCGTCTATTTATCTTATCAGAGGCAGTTTATTTGGACTTTGTTCAACAGGCCGTCAGTAGTTTTCTGTGCGTTTAAATGTAACTTTTTTGCTGAAATTTTAAGTTCTTCAAATTGTGAATTTAGACATATACCTTCTTTCTGAGTCCTGAAAATGTAAACCTTAGAAGACTGATATTTTCCCACTGTGTTGTGTCACATTGGAAAGTTCAAAAATGCAAAAAGGGGGCTACTTTACAGAATCTAAAATATAAAACATATTCTCCTTTGTTTAACACTTTTTTGTTCATTCAATAATTCCATATAAGTTCTTTCATAGTTTTGATGTCTTCAGTATTAATCTACAGTGATTACAATCATTAAAATAAATACAAACCCTTGAATGAGAAGGTGTTTCCAAACTATTTACTATTTACTTATGCCTCTATTATCCATTTAAGTTCAGAGTCTTCCAAGCTGAATTCTTAAGGTCTCAAAAAGAACTATGAACAAAGTGCTAAACAAAGGAAATTAACTATATTGCAATTCAAAGAAAGCTACAAGCAGCCTGATGCAACACAGTCCAAGTGATTTTAACAGAAGTTCCACCTCTGACAAAGTAAAAAGCCAATCAGAGTTTAAGATTTCACTAGAAGTGGCCAATCAGATTTCAAGAAGAGAGCTGGACTGTCTCTCAGTTCAAACAGTAAATGTAACCTGTTTCTTCCTTCTTCTTCTCTTACAGTGTAAATACACCTACTTCAAAACTCACCCAAAACTCCTAAACTATAATCGTCTATTTATCTTATCAGAGGCAGTCTATTTGGACTTTGTTCAACAGGCCGTCAGTAGTTTTCTTTGCGTTGAAATGTTACTTTTTTGCTGAAATTTTAAGTTCTTCAAATTGTGAATTTAGACATATACCTTCTTTCTGAGTCCTGAAAATGTAAACCTTAGAAGACTGATATGTTCCCACTGTGTTGTGTCACATTGGAAAGTTCAAAAATGCAAACAAGAATATAACATCTGTATTACATTGTTATGTTAATTGGCAATGTAAATGTTATTTGTTTAGCCAGAAATGTTAAATTAATGTTGTTATGGTACACACTTCCTGCATGACAATGTCCCACTTGGGCCATCAGTCAAAAACGTCTCTACACGCCCCTGGATATCAGAATTCCTACTTTGCCAGTTGGTAACATTCATTGTAAGAATAATCTTCTAACTATGCTGCAACCCTCAGTCCAGCTTTTGGTGTCTTTTGGCCGCAAGTGTACAATTTTGGTTTCCTTTCAGCCATGTTTACGACCCCAGCAGGCAGCAGTTTGTGGTGGTAAAGCTCAGATAAATGACTTGTTGGTAATGTGCAGCACCACACTGCAGACAAAATCAGTTCCTGGCTCATGAAAATAGTGAGGTTTTAAAGCTTAAAATTAAATGTAGTAAAGATTGAATGTTGGGCTTATATGTAGTGAGGCACGTCTGATCAAATTTAAAGCTTTTTTTTTTTTATTTTACATTTTGAATTATTTTTTTTTTTTTTCATACTTAGACTTTATTTATTTGTTTTTCTCATATTCTTATTCACATATACTCAATTGAATGATCAAATTTCAAATTTAAAGCTTATGATGCAAATGGATATGTTGGCAATTGCTCGCATGTTCTCATTAGGAGATAAATATCAGGTTGTGTCATCTCAGTTATAGAGTTTGTATAAAACCCTCAATAACTAACTCTCACTACAATATGTATCAACCTTTGAAAGCCCATGCTTCTTGTCTTACTTGTAGTCATTTAGCTAGGTACACATTTTTTGAGTGAGCTAAAGCTGAAGCTGTTCTGTCAACTTACACACAATGAATATGCCATGGACTGCATTTATGAGTGGTCAGCTAAGAAAAACCCTCTAAACCAAGTATAAATTATATTGCCTAGCTGTTGTTCTGAGAGCTATTTGGGAATTTACTTCACTATAACACTGCAAGCTAAAAAAATAGTACAAGTAGAAAACACTATCAGTATGGTGTCAAAGCCACCATTTCTGGCAGTTTGCCTGCTTGAAATCAAGTTTTAACTTGACTTGTTTCTATTCAGATTGCTTAACAAAAAAAATAATTAAAAAAAGTAAAAGGAATGATGCATATTTTGCATGTCATAATTTCAAGACATTTAATTTTCCTGTACTAGCATGACAGAAATGCAAAATCAGATAATGTTAATGGATGTGTCAAAAAAGAAAAGTTCTGACATGTATGTGCTCATGCAGTATCCCTATTTATGAAACCCTGATGTGATTTGTGACCTGATGGATGTCTCTTAATTTTCCTTGTATCAACCCACTGACCCAAACCACCTGAAACATCTTGTCTTCTATGTAACACCCAGTCACATCTTTAAAGTTAGCAGTTCTCAGTTTAGAAACCAACACTCCAACTATATCACAGAACAGACAACCACAGGAAAGATTGTCAGCTTGGGGTGGACCACAAATGGACGCTTTGATTTGGTGTGGAGTCTCAGGCACTGTGCTGTGGTCCCAACGCTCGTGGGTGCCATGAGGTCCATTCAAGATCCAGACGAGTACCCTGTCTCACCCCAATATGTTCTTTCTAGTGAGCCCTCTTGTGAAGTACAGTCAAGTCTATCTAAGGTTTTTCTCAAGGAACAATTAAGGTTAGCTCTCAACATGATGGTGACTTTCTAAATAAGCTTGTGCTGACTGTTCCTGAGTCTGTTTGGTATATCTTTAGGTTTAATTCAGTGTCCCAGTACAAAGTGTCTGAATCTTAGACGTTTGTATTTAAAGCTTTCTGTGGAAGGGTGAAAAGTGGGGTTTAATGGATGGTTGTTTATGTTGTTGTGTTACTGATTTTCCCCAGAGTTTCTGGGGCATTTAATTTAGAATAGAAAGCAGCTGCATTCAGGTCTCACCATCACGCTCCTCCTCGACGTAGTTCTCAAACTCGTCCCTCTGCTCCTCGTTGTACTCTCTCCTCTGCTCGTCCTTGGCGAGTCTTACCCTCTGCTCAGCTGAGAAAAGAAAAGGAAATGAGAGCTTAGCAGGAAGCCAAAAATGTTGATCTATGTCAACCCTCTCATATTTTACAGATTAATGATACAGGTGCAGCTGCTGCTGTCTCCAAAAACAACACAGGGTTTTTTTCTTCTGTTTGATTTGGAGCTGTGCTGGGGACAGCGCTCAAGAGATAGGCGATGAGTCTGTTTGGTGGATTGATATCATATTTTGTGCAAACATTGACTGTCCCAGGGGACGAGTCCTCTCTGAATCTCTGCCTCTTCAAAAAAACACCATCATAAGATCAGAAGTTCCTTTGTGGTGATGTGTTATATGGTGGCTTACAAGAGCCAACACACTTAGTTCAGTCTTCAGTGTTTCCTGTTTGATTTTGGATTTCTTGCTCCTTGTGTGTTTAGTTTTACTTCCTGTCCTTTCCTCTTGATTATCATAATTCGTTTCACCTGTGTCTTGTGTCACACCTGTGCTGATTACCCTGTGTGTATTTAGCTTCTCTGTTTCTCCTCTCCTTGGTTCAGATCATTGAGTCTTGTTTACGTCGTCTCCTGTGTCTTCCTCATGCTCATAGGAGGGTTTTTTCTTTTCGTTTTTGAAATCTTCTGTCAGACATTTTTTTGATTTATTGTTTGGATATTTTTAAGTATGTTTTATTTCATCTTCACGATTCTGCACATGGGCCCCCCTCCTTCCCCCTCATCACATGTGACAGACAGTAATGGTCAAAGTCCACCAGATCCGTCTCCGATCCGTCACAGCACCTGATCTGATATGTTGCTATTCTAGTCAATGTGTTAACTTCCACTGGATCCGCTCCGTTGCGTTCTTGCTGCGTCTCTGATCCAGCAGGTTGGAATGCAACAGATCAGATACACAAGACTTCTATTTTTGCCGGATGCCGGAGCACGACGCATTAATCCCAACAGAGCAGATGGAGCGGGACAGGAAGTCAGACACCAAAACAAAATGAAAACATGCGGTTAATTTTCAGAATAAAACACTCTGTGTTATCACCAGATCGTATTTCACTTAACTACAACCCAGTGCCCAGTGCCCAGTTCCGAAAACGCAACCGGTGGGTGTTGAAGGACGAGAGCGCACGGAGCCGGACCGCAGCTGATCAGAGATGGACCGGACATGGATCTGGTGGAAGTCCTGTGTTAGACTATGTGCAGGTAGGCTACGTTAAATGTAAATTAATTTTGGAGTCATTGAAGACTAAAATTGATACTTATGCTGTTTTATGAGCTACAAAAGCAGACAAGACCATTGGTGTAAAGATTTACTATTTCTGTATTGTAGTTATGACAATGAGTGGTACATTATGTGTTGTCAGGAAAAAAAAATCTCATGTGTACAGGAAAAAAATCAGCAAAGAGACTAGATGTACCGCATTGTCCACAAGGGGGCGACAAAACAGACCCACAAGTGAAAGTTCCTCACTGGAGCTTTAACATCTGCATGTTAGCACTGTCACTGAGAGCATGTAGGTAACAGCACAGTAGACCTATTCTGAAAGGCAAAGTCCGATTTTGATTAAGTGCCTCATGTTTCCACACATTACGTATAATGTTTACATCAATGTGGCTCTGCAGGGATGTAAAAAACAAATAAGTGGTTGTCCACATTTGACTACATTTTATAATGTATTAGAAAACTACACCTCCCTCCTCCCGCCTGCACCCTTACTATACAAACACAAACATCCCACCTCTGCAGGCACAGGGCAGCCACTGTATACATTAGACATTACTGCATTGCCTGTGTTTTCTTTGAGTCACTGATTTTATTTGAACACAAGTTTATAGGGATTAGAGAGAGTGAGGCTTACATGACATTATTTACTGTAAACACACAGACCTGCATCTAGTTTGCAAATGTATTACCAAACAGGCCAATGATTTGAGCCTGACTTTAAAAAGGAATTCTTTGATGCTTATTTATTTTCTCATTAGTACTTATACCTGTATACGAGCCAGGTGTATGCATTAGACTAATTATAAGAGTTTCAATACTGAGAGTTTTGCATTGGATTTGAAAGAATCTAAATATCCTGAGAGTCCTCTTAACTTTCCTAATCTCTCCTTGAGCTTAGAATAAAGCATCATAAGCATCATAAATTGAAGAAAAGGTATAAACCCAAAAAATTCAAAGGACAACTGTTGCTTTATGAGCAGTGATCTGAAGTTATGCAATCATTCAACATCTGCTTCAAAGTATTTCATAAATCTGTTTTGGGCAATTTGAGAGCAGCAAATATTTTTCTCATTTTCGTCGGACGAATTGAGACGAGCGATTGCCAATTAAAGTAGGTTCTACAAACAAATTCAGCCTAGGTATAAAAATCTGCTCTCATGGAGCCCCAGGATGTTGCATTCAAGCTTGATCAACATCTGCATCACCTTTTTTGGCAAAACTAAGTCCTTAGAGACTCGCATGGCGTCCTTTTGGTTCTCAGAAAACAACTTAACTCCATAATCGCTCTTATTCAACATGTTTTATTTTTTTCCAAGTAAAGAATGTGGACCTGTTTGGCCAAAACTGAGGCCCAATTTGGTTTCCCGGACAGGCTGGTTAAGTAAATGAGCCGTTGCATACTTAACTGAAAAGATGACAACCTATGTTGTCAACAACATTTGGCAATTTCTACCATTTTAACTAAGGTTACTGAAGTTTTAAGGAGCTTTAAAATAAGTCTTGAATACAAGACTCTGTGAATTTTGTAGGATTCCTCTGAAACACCCCTCATAAGTGTGTTTGTTCCTCTCCTTTGAGGTTCGTCACCCATGGATTGTACCGATGCTGGCAGTGGAAGAATGAGCTTATTGTACCAAGAAACTGAGCTTGCTCCATACTACCCTGTGACTCCTTCTGCAGCCTCCAGCTTCTGCGAGTGTGTGTCTGTGTGTGTAAAGCTTAAGAGCTGCCACTGTATAGTAGAAGCAGCACAACACCTGCTTGAGTTTCCATTACTCTCTCTCTCTATCCCTCTTGAACTTTCACAGCTTGAAATCAAAACCTCAAATCACAGCATCTTCAGAGTCCAACAAACCCTCACTCCCACATGCACTCATACTCACATACAAGTGTCATACGGGAGGCAGAGCATGTCATATTTTAGACTGTGTGGCCACAGTAACCACTCAAGCTGCCCTGAGGAGAGTCAAACACCCTCTCAAAATATAAACTATCAACCACCAACTCCATCCTCAAACCACAGACCAACCAACCCACTTAGAATCCTGCCGACTGAATGATGGATTGCCTGGTATGAAGTACTTCTTCTGATCCTGCAACAGTTGCTTTAATAGCTGGTTGATCAGATTCACTTACCTAGGTACTCGTTGTAGTATTGGGGTGAGCGGCGACTGCGGCGTTTGAAGAAGTTGGAAGCTTCTGACTCTTTCATGAATAACTGCCGCTCTACTCCTTAAAGACAGAGGTTAAGATTTGAAGTCCGGAAGCCTTGTGAAGCAGCACTGTGGGAAATACTGGAAGTGTTTTAACAGGTATTACCTTTAGGATCCCCTGCTTTTGAGTTGTCCTTGACGGCTGCATTTTCCACCACACTGGAAACTAGAATGTCAGGTAAAGGAGAAGTTATAGCTTCCTTTCTTTACACTTCAGCATGTGAATGAGGTCATATTAGCGCATTTGCATACTCAGGTTTGTCAAAATGTAATTGTAGTTGTTTAATTTACGACTTTTATGAGTATAAGAATTCAAAAATAAAGTCAAAACAAATGTAAAAGCTTCTTTCTTATAAGTATACAGCATAAGAAAAAAACTGACTAAAACATGCTCCTTACTATCACAGTTACAAAGTTCATGATACAACTCCAAGTACAAACAGAATAGATTAATACTATTACAACACATGTTCTTGAAATCATGATGGCCCATAGCCCAGCATAGGTGACCAATCAAAATCAAGAAGGGGCGGGACTTTGGGTCTCAACAACAACTTGGCAGAGGAGAAACTAACCTGGGGGGTTTTCTTAGAGGGTGCTATTTTTAGGTCTATAACTGCTGCTAATGCCTGGACACGATTCATTTCTATTGTTTTTAAATTTTCTTTTTAAATATCCTTTAAATGAAAGCAAATATTAATCACACAGAAAAGCTTTAAACTAGCTTAATGGTCGCAAAGGAAAGCGGAAATGTAATGAGACAACTTCCATAACCTCCCAAACATTAAGATAAGATATGATAAGATGTTCTTTATTGATCCCCCATTGATGGAAATTATTTTGTTACAACAGCCTACAACACGGGACAGGGGAATACAACAGTGTACTATCATAGTTAAACATATAATAACAATAATAATGGTAATGATAAAGGTGAAATAGAATAAAATAGAATAAAATGAGATATAATAAGATAATAATAGATCAAAATAAAATAAAATATAGCAAATATAACAGATATATACTCACAATGTACACTTCTATCTAATGAATAGATAGTGAGGTAAGTTATTCCACAGATAATATTGCACCAGGTTATTAAAAAACATACGCAGTATGAAACACACAGCGCGATTCAGGTGTAAGATGGATACAACAGTTTGAGGGTGTGAATCATGACCAATGACCTTTGAAGACAGAGACATAGTGCCAAGTCACACAGTAACTGCCATGTAGGGAAGGGAAAGATGAGAACAGAAAGCAACGAAGAGAAGCACTCTGACGGTAAGGTTGAGGGCACTGCTAGTGCAAAAAATGTTGTCAATGGACACAGGCCCTGATAGAGACAGTGCTTTATATGAGTGGTAAGAAAGATCTTTGATTTGAGGACAAATATAAATATTTGTAAAGTTGAAATATACAATAAAAACAGAGTCTCACAAGTTTAGAACTATAAGGAGCACCTTACTAGTTACAGTGCATGCATATCCAATGGCTGTATGGTCACTACTGCCTCTTAGATTCCAGCTGGTAATCTTTGCAGCCTGTCATTCCCCTCTCTTTACACATATCCCTCCTGATGTCACTGCAACAGATCTAAGGGAGAGCCTCTGGTGTAAAAATATGCAAAGGGACCCTCAGACCATGATTTTTTTCTTTAAAATTATCAATGCAGCAGACTGAAACATGATTCATATAGCTGAAGTCCTGAACTTGTGACATTCTGGCTTGAATCCTGTTGGACATCTCCAGGTAAAATTACAGGTTTGGTTTATTGTGTTAAATTGGAGAAAATGTTTTCTGGGTCAGTGTCACATAAACAGAGTCTTCCAGAAGTCGTCCCTGAAATATGGCTTCAAACTTTGACTCTTTTATAAAAGTAGATTATGAAGTACTTTAAATTCAACCCTAACCCTCTGATAGGTTTGTACAAAGAATGTGAAAGTGTGAAGCTTACATTTGAAACCCAGAAAATGTCAAAGGTCACATTAAGGCTGTATATAAACAGGACTAAGGATGTCAGCAGATATCAGTGCTTTACACCCTTTCAAACTATTCCACTTATCTCCCCTGAGGATGTATATCCAAAAATCTCCCTCCACCCACTTAGACAAGGTACTCACAGGTGAGGATGAGGAGCACGCTGAGCGAGGACAGCACAAAGACTCGAGTCCAGGACATCTTAGGAGAGATCAGAGATCACTTAATTTGACTGATCAGAACGCTCAGCTCAAAGTGAACTAAAGTGAACTGAGAGAGGAGAGAAATATGAAGGAGGAAGGTGGCAGAGGCAGGGACAGAGGAAGAAAGTGGGAGGAGGAAAACAAAAAGGTTCAGGGATGGGAGGGAAACTGCTGGAATTTCAATTGCCCATGGGAGACGATGAAGAAGAAAACAAGGAGGAGAAAGAGGAGGGATGAGGGTGAGGAAAAGAAGAGGACAGTCGAGAGGAAATCAGGATTTCATTTATGTGGAAATCAAAAATGAACAATATGTCAGTGTGTGCTAGAGGTCAGATATGAAAACCATTCCAAATCTGACTCTGAGACATCGCTCAATGTGTTATAACAAATCAGGGTTAGGACCCACAGTCAGACACAAACAGAGGCAGGGCTGAAGTTTAGAAACAGGGTTTTAATGATAGGCAGTGCAGGTGTCCGGGTTGCGTTGTAGATGGTGAGTGGCTGGCTGGCTGTGGTTGAGGAGCTGGGCGTTTGGATGAAGTGGGTTGCTGGAGGATCTGGTCACATGGAGAGACAAAGTTAGTTCCTTTCACAAAAAACTGAGTTCAAAAAACACTTCTCAAGAAGGGCCTGAGCTGAACACCAAGCTGGGTAAACGGACGATCTGGCGTGAGTGGAGAACTGAGCCAGGCTTAAGTAGTGCAGACAGAGTGGGTGGCTTGATTGATGATTAGCAGCGGGTGAGCAGACTTGATTGCAGCAAGCCGGTTTGAGTCAACCCCCATCTCCAGGTGAGCAGGAACACAAGACAAAACACTCAGGGAAAGGGAAGCAGAAGAAAAGGGAAGGAAGGAGACTAGGGACCTCAGACAATGTGAGGCTTGATCTAAATATTGGATTTTTTTTTTTAATTATACATTATTGCCATCATGTTGTATTTTGATGATTATGACTGTTTGTATACAGGGTTCATGTTTTAATGATTAATTATCAAATTGATTATTTGCACCACTTTTGGGCAGCACTAGGAGTTGTTAAACATAAACATAACCTCCGTCCTCCATGAAATCAGATTTAATGTTCATCGTTGATTTTCTTAAATTGTGTGTGTACATGTGTGTGTGTGCATGTGTGCATGTGTGTGTGTGCATGTGCGTGTTCGTGTGTGTGTGTGTGTGTGTGTGTGTGTGTGTGTGTTTGTGGCAGTGTGTATGTGTGTGTGTGTGTGTGTGTGTGTGTGTGTGTGTGTGTGTGTGTGTGTGTGTGTGTGTGTGTGTGTGTGTGTGTGTGTGTGTGGCAGCTGACAAACTGGAGATGTTTGTTTTTCAACGTTTCATGTCAAAATTAAGTAACAACCAGGGCATAACCTACAGACTTCACACTTCACATTACATTTAACTTTTATAGATGTTTTAGACATAAAGCATTTGAGGATACTCTAATTTATAAATCAAAAATATTCTATAAATAAAAAAGCAGCATTTGGGAACAAAGTTATTGTAAGAAATCCAGGCAAGACAGAAATCAGAAAAGGCATGAAGATTAAATCAAGCCCATTAAAAATGAGACAGGTCTGCTGCTTTGGTCATCACTGCAAGACAGATATTACTGCACTGAGTATTTTTTTTTAATTTTCTAAGGTTTTATTTGGGGGCTTTATGTCTTTATTGAGGGCAGGACAGTGGATTTAGCAGAAAAGCAGGCAGCAAAGGGTTTCAGGTTGGAGACAAACCCTGGCAGCTAAGCCAAACCAGAGTCCCTAATAAAGTATTTTTTAAAGAGAGAACACATGGACATCCCAAATGTCAATTAGTATATATGAGACCTTTTTTTAAATGGATCTCCTGGGCTTCTAAATACCAGTCACAACCAGCCAATCAGTCATCAGGGATTCACCCTGGAGGTCGATGACCCTTCTGTTTGTGTAAATAGATTAAGTTCATACAGACTGTTCGAAGGGATTTATTTAAACTCAAGTTTGCTGGTCAGAGTCCACTAACCCTCACCTTTTAAATGAGGAATATGGGCCAGTGTGCTCTTCAAAGATTGCTCTGTAAAGTTTGAAGGTGAAATCAACCTTAAGTGCCCAAACAAGATACAACACATCTCTACTTGTAGAATTATTGAAGCCCCATTAATACCATAATTTAACAGACATGCTGTGCTCAAAAATGATATCTTGTGTTACCTTTTATGACACACTCCTTTATGCATTGTTCGCTTCCTAAATGTACAGTGTAATTCCCTTTGCAGGCAGGGGACGTGCAGGTGTTAACATCTTGATGCTGCTCTGCTGTGGACCCTTTCATTATCATTCCAGGTATGAATGCTCACACTATTTAGTACACAAACCTGACTGCACTAACATGTGCTGCACGAGTTGCTATGAATTTTTTCCCTTTACAACGTCTAATGCAGTGAAATCTGAAATGTGTTTTAGTTTCCTCAGTAGGAAACTGGGCAGAGTCGACCGTCACTCTGCTCAGTAAATGGACAACAGATCTGGAGTCTGGGAAACATTTGGCTGCAAATGATCCTCCAGTTAGATCTCAGTGTGAGGAATCATTTGATATGTGTGAGTTTGTAGGTTTATGCAAAGACACATGTGGGTGCATGAACAAAGGTGTGCTTGTATTTTTGTCTGTGTTTTAGTTTGGTGCATTTTTATAAGTGTATTAATGCGCCTGAGTTGTTTTCTGTTGTTTTCTCCAAAAGCTTATTTCATGTTTGTGTCCCTTTCCGTGTGTGTGTTTTTGTGTCATTGTTTTAGTCCCCCTGCATGTGAATGGATTTCCTGCATTTCTGAATGAAACTGTAAGCCGGGAGCTTCCCTCTGGGTTTGAACAAAGACACTGTTCAAACACCCCCCCACACACACACAGACCCACACACTGGCTTTAGTGTGGTGTATCAGGTGTTTTTGGGGGGAACCAGGAAATAACCAGGCCCCCGTCTGAAAACCTCCAAACCCTCTGAGACCAACATGTGACTGTTCAAATGTCAGTCAGTGTTGAGTAACTTCCTCTGATGCTCCTGTGCAGTGGATTCGTTTTGAGGAAGTCCAGAAGAATCCAGAACTTTGTTATTGTGTCTTTGAATCAGATTTGCCAAGGATAATGCCGTCCACTTACAGACCAACTTGGACATCAACATGTTGTGCTTGGCTTTCAAACATTTTGTTTACTCGACTATAACCTGTTGTGATTCTCAGTTGAGAGGTTGAAGATATACGGTATCTGAGTCATGCAGATAAGAGAGTGAGAGTGCTGGTAAGCACAGTGTTATCAGATGAGACTTTGTTTTGTTCGCCCAGCTCCAGCAGAATGAATCTCTCTCCCATAATCCCTTATATTCACAGCTCACTCTCTTGAGTTACATAATTCCCCATAGAGACATGGAGGCTGTTTTCCTCTGACGTCAGACAGGTTAACTCAAGTTATCAAAGAAACTGGGGCGAGAAAAAAATGATATCACAATATGTCACCTCACTGAATAATGTGAGACAGTTATGGTACCCTGAATATAGATTTTTGGATGAAAAAAAACATTAAAATTAAATAAAAATACAGCTGAATCCTGCATTTTACCCTTTATAAGATTTTTGTTTTCTTCAGTTAGTCTGATATTAAGACTTATCATTATATGACTGTCTTGCAATTTATCAGTTATCAAAGAATTGCTGTATCCTGATATCATTAATATTATAATCTAGAGTGACATCACCATATGTCAGGATGAAACAACATATTTAACAGTCTCTTAGCTAGCATTAGACAAGTTAGTGCTAACTGTGTTACATCATAATGAAAATAGATGCCTGGGTTAACTAATTCTGACTACATCAACAATCTGTGTTTAAATATATCTACCTACTCCATACACAAGTTCATTTTGAACCACAAAAATATTTTGTAACTTTATGACAGTTTTTTAAAAACACAATCCCACCGTATCCCAGAGCAGACATGGAAGGAAAATAACCGTAATTTCCCCTCCATGTCCTTTTTGAGGCTCTGTACACAGCACATATCAAGAATACATTAAAAATGATTTTACAAATAAAAGTATTTTTGATTATCCTCCTAACACTAACAAGTCTTTAAGACATGAACCATGAAAGACTGTTTTCAGGCTACGCTGAGATTACTTACAATTAATAAATGTCCTTTCATGCTTTTTTAAAAAACTCTATACTTATAATGTATTTACTGTCTACTGTTTTACAACTGTATTCTGTTTCATTTACATTTATGTGTTAACCTTTTGCATTGTATTTTGTTTTTGAATTGTTATAATTTTCTACACTTCTTTTTGTCAATAGTTTGTCATCCTCCTGAGTTTCTGCCATGCTTTGTCCGTCAGAGCGCTCTGTACACACTTGCTTTTAAAGGTGATATATGAATGAGGTTTAAAAAGAATAGATGGATAAGTAAGTCTCTCTTTAAGGCTGAATTCATGGACAGAAACATATTGTGTTTTTGTGTGTGGTAGTTTCCATAAAAATCCCAATCCAGTCTCATTGTAGAATTATATGTATTTGTCTTTATTATAAAAATTTGTTAGACATTGCATTCATCCCAGCTGGATTTAAAAGAATATAAAGAAACATCCACTCACTCATCATCAACACATCAACAGAGTTAACACTAAGATAGGTTTAGAAGGCAGGATCAGGTAAAGGCCTCTGAGAGCTTTAATCAGCAAAGGCTACAGATATCTCTGATTGTTTACATCTTCATTCACACATTGCTTTGCATCTTCTCTCTCACTTGCTGTCTCTCTCACACACTCAACAATTCTTACATTTCTTCATCAACATTTCATGTCCTGTAAGCTTCTTTATCTTTGAATTTAACATTCCTTTCTTTCCATTAAGTGCTGCTAAAACTGCTTTGTGTGCAGTAAAGTGATTCACTGGAGTAGTCCTGAATGTCAGGTGTGATTCTCCAGAGGACTGTGTACCCACTTCTGTATAAGGTAAAATACATTTTTATATTAAACATTATTTCATGTTAAAGAGAACAACATGCTCAAATTACATCTCCACATATTACAGTGAGCACAAACTCTGAAGTTTTGTTAATCTACAGAAATTAATAAGAAAATATATGAAAATAAATGATTTCCATTTTACTCAAGAGGAGCTTTAAACCCTTTGTGTCTCAGGTTAACATGTGGTAATACTTCTCATCGATTTACTCTCATGTTAGCTCAGTGGTGGGTCATCCTGTCACGGTGCACCAGGTTTTTGGAGTCAACCTGAAGTGTCTTCAAAGTGAAGTCCTCTCTCCTTGCACCAGGCGGCCTCTGAAAGCCCAGGTATCCTGCAGGAGAAACAGAATTCAAAGGTCAGTGATACAAAGACAATCATATAGACAAAGTATTCCAACTTGATGGCTGTTTTTGAAACCGCCTACTATACTAGCAGTACGTACTGATTTGGGCAAAATTCAGTAAGTAGTATGGGAAAAAGAGCAAAATCTGAAGTATGACAAAACTACCCGGATGTCGTACTGATCCGGTAAAATTTCACAGTATGCATCGGACCAGTGACGCCTGACCCAGCATACTGCAGAACAGATCCAACAGAACAGTCATACTACATACTAAATTCAAACTACATTCGTAGGTAGTATGTAGCAGGCCGTTTCAAAAACATTATCTAACTTTGTCAGTTTAAAAATGTATGGTAAATTTGAACCATGATCCAATGCATTGAGAACCTTAAAAAGGGGCTCCAAAACTTTTCAGCCCACCACCCCGAAAATATAGGTAACAAAGACTCGTAGCGACCCCCCACTGTCTCTAGAAGTGATTAAATGTTGACACACATATGTGACTGTGTCGTTCTGAATTATCCTGCTGCTGCTGCTGCTGCTTGTAAATCAACTGTTAACTAACCCTAACCCTAACTTCAGGAGTCATCTGGTGACAAAGAAAGACAGAAAACTAATGAAACATTTCTATTTGCAAGACAAATTTAACTACTTTTAATATTTTTACAATAATGTGTAAAATATGCCATTTTAAATAACTTAAAAAACGAAAAAACATTCTAGAAGACATCATCTCGACCCTCCAGGGGGTCCCAACCCACACTTTGGGAACCCCAGACCTAGAAAACCAAATATGTTCCTTTCTTTCCTGCTCATTTCAAGCTCCTAACCTCTGAGTGGGTATTTTTGTTTGCAGTGTTGGCTAACATTGCCGAGCATCACCTTCTCCACCTTCTTATACTGTTTTCATTTTCTGGAAGCCAAATAACATTTAATGAATTCTAAATATGCATCACTATGACATGCATGGTGAACTCAGTTTCAGTGATATGCATGATAATGACAACATCATACTATCTCAGTGCTATGATTGTCTCCAAGCTCTCAGTGCACTTTGCAGAGGAGACCGCAGACTGACTGTAGCTCATCATGAAGACAAATATGAGGGATTTGATTGCTCTCCTCACAGCTTGTAAACAATAACGAGGCATCAATTTGTTGGATGTTATTGCTTCTGATTAGAGACTTAACTTGCAGCTGTAATTTAAGTATTGTATAAATAGCTGTTCTGCAAAGAGTGATCCTAACACTGCTGAGATGTTTGTGTATAAAAGTTGTACTTAGCAGTCTATTTAAAGAAATCCATCCAACAAGTGCTCTTTACTGCTGCTGTTATTGTTTGCACTTTATGATGCTGTTATTAGCTCAGTGTACTACACAATAATAACAAAACAATTGGCCACACTGACTCTGTGAAGGACACACGAGTCACCTGCTACCACATAATCCACAGCTCGTGTCTGGCTTTGTCTCCGATCCTTTAAAGGCTGAGTTCTCATCGCTGCTCTCTCACTGCTTAAAGATTTAGAGAGTGAACTTCCAGGCGGTTGACAGGATCAAAGGTTAGACTGGCATTGATTTTCATGCAATATGTATGTGGCGTAGAGAAGATTTTAAAGTTAGTGAAGGCTTTTTTAAGACCTTGCTTGCACCTGCTTCTTCTCTTTTTTTAATGATTGTGTATCCTGTCACAAAAAACTGCATGCCCTTCTTTATGCATAACGTAGCTGTTCAAACAATCTGGACCTGAGGTAAGCCCACAATCTGTTTTCTACAGGTTAAAATGTATTGATCATCAATGGGCTCTCATTGGGTTAAAGGTACATTTCACTGTTTTTTGTGCTACCTTTCATTCTCATATATTTATGATCAAGATTTTTACAAATAAAACAATGTATCATGTAGGATTGAAAGTTAAAAAGTTTATAAAATCTAAAACCCAGAGATAATCAAACTGTGTCAGTATTTTGTATATTGTTTAATATTTTGTAAGATTTTTAAAGAAGAACACATGGTGTGTAAATGTCATACCTCGAAGGAAATTTCACCGATATCATACTTCCTGGCTGCGATCTCCTTCACCTCTTTCTCAATGTTTTCCTGCGTTGTTCCCTTCACATCAATGTAATAGCAGTCAGCACTGGCATAGTGGCAGGAGATGGCCTGGAAACACACACACAAATGTGTTGAATATTTTCAAATGAATATACTGTATTACTTTTTTTCCACCATCTGTTGTTAAGATTTCTTTTTTAAACTTCAATAAAACGATACAGTTATGTAAAACGGTGAAGCATGAAGCTGGTTTGTGTAACTGGAGTCACCAGGTGTATTGTGGGTAGTGTAGTACCTTGCGGAAGCCCTGTGTCTGGTTCATGCCAGAGCCGTGGATCAGCAGCGGATGGAAGAAGACGGTGTCTCCCTTCTCCATCTCCAGGTGTATCCTTGGGTGCTGTGGGTCGTAGCCACGCACTCCATGGTACATCTTGTTTACACCACCCTGAGGGTACATGAGAAAGTTGATTTACTACGTGTGCACGTGTCAGCAGGTGGAAACCTTTCCTGTAGAATTGTGTTCATACCTCCCACTCAGGGTAGTCATGCTCCTGCAGCGTACCAGTGTGTGTTCCCGGCAGGACAACCAGGCAACCGTTCTTCCTGTCCACCTTCTCCATCGCCGTCCAAGAGCAGACGATCTTGTCGGCTGGGCGGAAGGGGAAGTAATGCAGGTCCTGATGCATCGGGTGGCGAGAAGTCTTTTTACCTGAGACACCGGAAGATGTGAGACATTGTATCAATACCTTTTGTACCTTTATGTCATGATTCATGTACCATGATAAGACAAGGTGTTTGATATTAAGATATTCCTCCCTATAACTTTCTTAAAATTCTGCTAAAAGGTATCATATAGTTTACTTGTACACAAAGTGATGTTTTCTTTCAGAGCAACAACATGCATTGTTTATCCTCAGGACCTGTAGAGGTCTCAAGAGTGAAGTGTCTTGATTGCATTTCCTTTGTCATAAATCATTTGAAAGCAGATTGTTAGAAGCCTTTTACATCTTGGATTGTTTACACCCAGATTTGCATACACAATGTTCTCCTTCACTGTCTTTGTTACTATGTTTGTTTGAGCTTTGCCTGCCATCTGTAGTTTGGCTGAAATGCATGAAACTGTGTATGAAGTAGGGAGAGAAATAGACCCTTTAATTAGGAAGTTTCCAATACAAGTGACTCTTTGGTGATGAAATTACAAACTTATTGTAACACTTGAATTGCACCATACCTGCATCTGGAGGCTTATTGATCAGCATTGTGTGCATGGCCATGATGTTGGGACCAGTAAAACACTCCACATACTTCAGAATCTGTCACAGAGAAGCACATGTGTTAGTTGATCAGCTTTCAGGTTCATGTAGTTTAACACTGAATGTATTGATTTGTCTTAATGGAAGCGTTTCATTTTGTTTGCGTGTTTTGTTCCTGTAATTGGTTCAATGTTCAGTTGAAGTGTCTCTGATTTCAAACTGTTGTTTTTGATACTTCCACTAAAGGGCGCCAAAGTCAGAGGGACGGGGCTTTTCACAGATGTTTTTCAAACACCAAATCACTTGACAGTCATACCTGGATGTTTAAACTGGTACATTACATCATCAGTTGTTATTCAAAATAACTTTCAAGCAACATTTTAAGCCAACTGGTTGTTTGTGTGTTACATACCTCTGGCAGGGTGCAGTACCGAAACAGTTCAGGATCTTCCTGAAAGTCCTGGAGCTTGGAGATTGCTCTCTGATCTGGAACATATTCTGATTTCACAATTGCGACGTCCTTCATCACCACCAGACCTGGAACCCTCACGTCCTGTCGGGAGATCCTTTCAAACTCACTCCTGTGGACCAGAAACACCAAAGACCAGTCATTCAAGATCACAGAGTAGAACTGCAGATTCAAGAAAAGTCTATCTAATGCTTTGCAAACATACAGGATAACGATATACCATAAAAAGTCATGTGTTGTGCTGGTTTCTGGATCTCAACAGTATTTTAATCATTTTAAATTGTATTCTGGAATTTTAAAGTTTTTGTTACTGCTTTAACTAACTGATGTTTTTACGATTATACACTGAGACTCCACTTTTTCTCTCTTTGCAGTGGTCAGAGTTCCTAATACTCACTTGAACCTGTCGATGTCGTATTCGGACACCAGATTCTTGATGAGGATGAAGCCATTTTCCTCGTATGAGTATCTCTGTTCTGGGGTCAGCAGGTCAGAGGTATCAACACTGTACCTATGAAAAGAAATAAAACACCACAAAATCAAATGATACATACTTAAATATTCATCTGCAATGGATAGACAGGAAGCTATTCATAGACACTGTACATGTGAATGCTGCATTAGGTTTATAGTACATCCAAATTACTTGCTAAGGGAAACAGAGGTATGACCTCCATGTAGTGATAGCAAACATGACAAGTGAGAGTAACAGTATCTTGTAACTTTGCTCTTAAAACAGAAGAGCAAAAAGCTGCTTTCCAA
Organism: Notolabrus celidotus; assembly: GCF_009762535.1. Lineage (NCBI taxonomy): Eukaryota > Metazoa > Chordata > Actinopteri > Labriformes > Labridae > Notolabrus > Notolabrus celidotus. The sequence goes on from NC_048292.1 coordinate 25,445,060, forward strand.
CACAAGTCATGACTTGCAACTACATCAGATTTTAAACAGGACTTGTCTGCTTCAGCGAAACTAAACTATCAGCTGCTGCACTGAAGCAGATAAGTGGGTCATTGTAGACGTGAGGGAAGGCAGCACTTGTAAATCTGTGTCACAGGTGAACGATCAATATGTATTGTATAACTGTGGATAGATAAAATCTACAGCCTGGGGCAACAGTTGACTCTGCCAAATCCTGTGTTGAATAAACAGTCACTGAAAGGTAAAGGTGCGTCCTTACCTCAGCCTCTGTGGGTGACTGTATGTGACAGTTTGAGCAGAAGTTTGAACAGCTTTCTGAAGAAAAACAGTCAAGGCAGCAATAACGACTCATAGCGTATTCATGATTTTAAATGGAAAGCAAAAAAAAGGCAGTCTATTCCATATGCTCTCAGATTCATAACTGGGGACAGATACGACACCCATCACTGTGTTCTTTATGAGAGGGTTGGTTGGCACTCTCTTGAGCAGGGGCGAAACAAAAACAGTTTTTTCTTATATCTTTAAAGCCCTAGTTGCTGGAAAGCTTCCCATCTACCTTGCAGACTTGTTGGAGTGGACTTATGGATCCTACATGACTCGTTCTACGGATTGGCTCGTACTAAAAGCCCTTTGAGTTTACACTGAATTAGATAGATCAGCATTTACATTGATGCCCCCAAATCATTGAATACCCTCCAGCAGACTTTAAAGTTGATATCACTCCCTCTTTTGCAGAGTTTTAGACTTTGATCTCAGACCACTGTGTCTCAAACTGTATCTGTAGGCCTCTTGCTGCTGCCTGTGTGAAGCTCTGCCCTGTCAAGATCCCCTCAATAATCCTGCACTTAGCGCCAACTCCAAGGTGTTTTGCATTTTGTCTCTAGTTAGTTTCCTAGTTTGATATAATTTATTTTGTAAGTAGTTTCTTTACATTAGATTGTTTAACTAGTTTCCTTAGTTTCCTTCTTCTCTTCAATTATCGATTTAGTTTGTTTACCAACTGGGTTTGCTTTTTGTTTTCTTTTGTTACTTAATTCTTTTTCTTTCTTACAGAAGTTGAGTCTATTAGTTTGGGAGGCTAGGCACGCAGGGTGAGGGCCCTCCACCTGTTGCATGCAAGTTTGACACTGGGTCACAATAGGCTGCACCGAATTATTGTGAGGATTGTGGTGCGTGTGTGCTGTGCTTCACCAAGGTGAGTATGTGGTAGCACCACCTGCACTTTCCTTTGTTTAGTCTGCCTCCCGTCTGGTGGCCTCAGCTTACATTTAGTTGATCTTGTTTATTTTGATTTCATGTTTAGTTTAATTTGGTTAGTGAGTTTATGTTGGGGGTTCATTGTAGTTTTTTAACAACAATTTTATTAACTTTTGTACAAGACCTATTTTAAATACTGTAAAAATAAAATACTCTTCAACCCTCATTATTTGTTTGTTGTTTAGTTGTTTCATTTGATCCCTTTCTAAGTTTTGCCTTTCTTTCCTTTGATTAATAAACATTTGAACTTCTTTTGACATCCCGTCTCTGCCTTCATCAGTTCTTACCAGTGTGACCTGATTTAATTATAATCAAGTACTTCTCTATAGTTCCTGGGATGCAGGTCCCCAGGTGGCGTTGCAGGTTACCAAAGCCATTTGAACTTTATCTATTAGCTCGCCCTGCCACATTCGTAGGCCTATTCGTGCCTTGTTTACTTGTTATTCTGTCTACTATCAGTCGGTCACCCTCTTGTAAAGCACATTTCTAAAATAAATAAAGGTTTTGAATTGAATTATATTAACTGATAGGAGGTTACATAAGAAGCCTGGTATACTTTCATCTGATCTAAACTACACAAGGTCGACCTTCTGTTATAATCTATGATACTGTTGCCGTCTACTATAAAATATGTGCTAGTTTGTAGGTTTCTGTAACACTTTAAATTAGCTGGGTTAAATAATGTAACCTTATTTATACAGTATGTGAATGTAACGTTAACATGCAGAGCAGAGACGTCATAGCACAAACAGGTAGCAACATACAGAAGAACGGCTACACTGTTACACATGTTAGTTTAAGACAGTTATTAGTCTTATACAGACACTATACAGAATAATACCAAGCAGTAACTTATGAACACATTTCGATAACATGTCTCTCCGGCCTGCTATCTAACGGGAACCCCGGCCTGGCCCACGACAGCAGCCCGCCGTGCAGTGAGCAGCAGTCGGCTAGAGGATCAGCCAGAGCCGCTATGTTGAGCCGCTATGTGGAGCCCCGAGAATAAAGAAAGATACAAAAGAAAGGATACAAGTCCATCTGGAGATCCATCTAGATGACTGATCAGCAGTCTGAGTCTGTCCGCAGCCCGAGACATTGTCCTATCAGCCTGTACCCAGGAGTGATCCCAGGAAACACGGTCATATGCTTATAGAGGGTCTGACTGGGGCAAAGAGCAACTCTGACAACACAAACACACACACACACACACACACACACACACACACACACACATATCTATATTTCAACATCAATCCAAAACATTATATGCTCTCAAAAATATTATATTGTACCTCTACTGTATAGATGGCTGCAGATGTGTACAGCTATTTAACTAAGGTTGAAAATTTTGTCGTACATAAATGAGACCTGTTGGAGCTAATGGCAATTATTTATTTTTTTTATCTTAATTTTGCAAATTTCAGTAATTCTTTAAATTCTGTTGTATTTATACGGATTAAAAGCGATGTTTATTATAATGTCTGGACCATAGACTCTGGACACACTAAGGTGGCTACAGGTTTTATCCAGCAGGGGGCGCCATCCAATCATAATATTAAATTGCTTACTTTGTTGTCAATCCCATTTTTAAGTCACTCTCCCAATTTTCTACTTGCTTAATTTAATAACGTATTCTGTTTACATCCACATTGAGATGGTTGTACTGTATTACTACATCTTCAATTAAAAAATTAAGAATACATTTATAAATAATGTTTTTGTATGTACACTACCGATCAAAAGTTTGGAAACACCTTCTCATTCATTGTTTTTTATTTATTTTAATAATTTTAAAAACTGTAGATTAATACTGAATTATTGAAGGAACAAAGTTTTAAACAAAGCAGAATATGTTTTATATTTTAGATTCTGTAAAGTATCCCTCTTTTTCCTTCATGACAGCTTTGCACACTCTTGGTATTCTCTTAGTCTGCTTCATGAAGTGGTCTCCTGGAACGGTTTCTAATTAACATGAGCCTTATCAAGAGTTCATTTGTAGAATGACTTGCCTTCTTAATGTGTTTGAGACCATCAGTTGTGTTGTTCAGAGGTAGGGTTAGTACACAATGGATAGCCCTCTTTGACTACTGTTGTAATCCAGATTATGGCAAAACCAGATTATTTCATAGTTTTGATGTCTTCAGTATTAATCTACAATGTTGAGAATAATTAAAATAAATAAAAACCATTGAATGAGAAGGTGTGTCCAAACTTTTGACTGGTAGTGTATAACACAATGAAATGTATATTTTTAAAGATTATCAAACATTAATATAATATTGTACATATACAGTAAATATTGTGGGACAACAAAAGTATAAATATGTAGTTTGGGAGAGATTTTCAAACCTTTGCCAAACATATAACTAACTAAGAGATTTTTTTCTTATAAATTTAGTATTTGTATAAGCCATATTTATATGTAAAATATTGTAACAAAAATATGATTTGTTAAAAAGCAATAAAGTATGCCAGAGTCAACTGTTCTGCTACATGAGATAAACATAATCTAATGAATGGATTAATTAATTATTTATCTAACCACCCAGCCAGAATGTATTGATACAATAGAATAATTCGATTTTTTAATATATTTGACTAATTTAATTCCAATAACCATTGAGTGTTTTTATATATGGAACCTAAATTGCAGGATTTATTATTTGTGCTTTTATTTTTAAACTTTTAATAGGAAATATCATATATCAAATTATATCAGCCCCTCCTGAAGGAACTGACAGCACTTTATATATTTATTTTTTTCTAATTTTGCAAATTAAAATAGTTCTCTTAATTTAGATGTATTTATACTTATTATTAATATCTGGACACACTAAGGTGGCTACAGGTTTCATCCAGCAGGTTGCGCCATCCAACCTCAATATTAAATTGCTTACATTTTTGTCAATACTATTTTAAAGTCACTCTCCCAATTTTCTACTTGCTTAATTTAATAATGTATTCTGTGTAGATCCTCATGGAGATGTTTTGTATATTACTAAATATTCAAAAAAATCCAAAATACATTGATAATGTTTTTAATAAATATATAACACAATGAAATGTATATTCTAAAGATTAGCAAACATTAATATACTATTGTAAATATATAGTAATTATTGTGGGACAACAAAAGTATAAATAGGTAGTTTGGGAGAAATTTTCAAACCTTTACCAAACATATAACTAACTCTTGGAGATTTAAAAAAAAAAAAAAATATTATTTGTATAAGGCCACATTTTCATGTAAAATATTGTAACAAAACTACGATTTATTTTTAGCAATAATGTATTCCAGAGTCCACTGTTCTGCTACATGAGATAAACATAATCTTAAAGCGGATTAATCAATTAATCAATTAATCTAACCACCCTTTATTGAACCAATAGAATTTGATAACTACTCTCATTCCATTAACCATTGAATGTTTTATACATGGAATCTAGTCTGAAGGATTTATTATTGGAGCTTTTATTTTTACACTTTTGATAGGAAAGTTCATGCGCGAAGAAAGAACTCTTTTATTTTGAAAATCTCCCGGATATCCTTTTGTCGAACACAATGTAAACTTGACCAGAGCTTATGTGCACCCCTCCCGTCTCCTCTGTGCTAGCAGATCCTCCTCCAGCCTCTTTAGACAGCACACACCGACACACCAACGACATTTTGGGGGTTCGGTCTCAGTGGTCCGTCCTCACACCCCTCTCAGCTCTCTCTCGGAGGACAGTTCTTCTCTGTCGAACAGGAACCGAGCACAGACCGAGCTGGTTCAGGACTTCAGTGGGCGGATAAAGCGGAGGAGGAGGGCATCCGGCGGGCCTGACTGCTCCGGAAAGTCGGCTTGAAACGACGGAATTCAACATTTTTCAGGTACATTTCTTAAATGTCATGTTTGGACAAGGTTTGGTCTGTCCGATAATGGACTCCGTGACGTTACATGTCTATCGGGCGTTGAGGACGAACATTGAGCAGCAAATGACAACACAGAGGAAACGATAGCCGAAGAGTTATTCAGACAGACTCCACATGCATCCAATAATTCACTGCAACCTTTAATTTGATCTTTCCTCTGAGAACTTGTTTGTTTGCTCCTCGTGTATATCTAAAACCCTTCATCTTTATTCTGGTTCAGTATGCTGTTTGTTTACATAACGTGTTGGCAGCCAGGCTTCCCCAAGAGACAGGAGCCTTATTGTACATTTTAATCCCAAACTGTACGAATAAAGGCCTGGACTTCCATCTACAGAGAGAAGAGGGTCCCTGTAGCATTGATTGATTGATAACATCACTAATACAGTGATATTTACTCATCTCAGACAGCAAAACAATCAGATACAAAGCTGCTGTGTTCATTTTACAGTGAATGATGAACTCAAGCATTAACCTATATCACAAGTTAGATGTTTTTGTGCTCAATATGACTTCATTAAATACTATAGCTCCTTTGGTTTCGTAATTGCCACATGCAAGTCATATGGAAAGCAATGAAAGAACCACCTGAAGGCATTTCCTCCTGTTGACTTGAAAGACGTGTGAAGTGTGTGATTCATGAATGTTCACCTACTTGAAAATGATGATGGATGATTCATACTTTTGAGCAGTCTTGCCAGTTCTCCATGCTATGTGTGACATGATGTGGGAGATAGCAGTGTGAGTCCTGCTTGTATGTACTTCTAAGAGATAGAAATGTACACGTTTCTGCAGACACTTGAATGTACAGGAAACTGGATCAAACACAAACACACCATTGCATGTGTCTGTACTCACTAGGGGTGTAATGATTCTTTTTAACAACCATTCATATCATGATTCATGGTTGCCAATACGATTAAAGGACGATATTGGTTCATTTAGAACGATACGATCTGAAACGATTCAGTGACTTGAAATTGATTCAGTAACTTTTTTACCAAAAATTCAACCAGTGTGAAATAAACACCTTGATACTGGACAGTCCTAGATTACTGTTGTTGAGTTTTGTCCTCGTCTCTGACTACATGCTGGAGAGGCCTGAGGCTTCTGCAGAGCTGATGTTACCTTAATGAACGCTGCAAGAGGTGCCTGGAAGGCCGGCGTTGTGTGAAATCCATAGACTGTATAAAATATGGACGTAGTATCCGTGACATCACCCATCTGTTTCTGAAGCGCTGTTTTGAGACCAATCGGCGGCGGCAGCCATATTGCTTCTGTTGAGCCAGTGTGACGTAAAGAGGCGGGCTTTGAGCCTCCTAGCCAACAGCTACAGTGTTCCCATAGTCAGCTGTGCCTCTCATTGGAAGACTCGTAATCTCAATATCTTCAAAATTGCTGCGTTAGAAAAAAATTCACCCCCCTCACAGTGAGAGGACATCGAGAAATGAGCTATCCAGACTACACTGGTCTTTTGTACCAGGCTGTAAACATGTTTATTAATGCTGTAAAGATCGGCTTTTTCCCATTCATGTGTATGTGACTTCCAGTACTTCTGGAGCCAGCCTCAAGTGGATCCTTGATGAACTGCAGCTTTTAAGACTTCCACATTGGACTCATATTTTTAGACCGGAGGTTGCCGCTTGGTGAAATCCCATGGCGCCTCAGTAGGTGGTTGGATAGATTTGTGGTGTTGCCTTGGTAACTTTACTTGACCTTTACATATCCTACAAACAGTGAGCGATTTATTTAGAACATCTCCGTCTTTGTAAAAGCCAAAGTGTTTCCACACACTGGACAGCAATGGTGGCTTGATCATTTCTCACCCGCCGGCTTCTCCTCTGCCGTCCGCCATGCTATGTTTTGTTGTCTGCTGGCGCGTGGCGATGACGTCACAGACAGGCAGCCTGAATTGAGTAACGTTTAACATCTTGATCATTAAAAGTGCCAAAAACAAACATATCCATATAAAGTCTGCCGTGCTTAAATCCAATGTGTTATTTCCGAGCACAGATCGATGTAGTCGGATCATAGGAATATAAATTGGTACATCGATGTTGTGGATGAATCATCACACGCCTTGTATTTAGTGATTTGCTTTTGGGTTGACTTAAGTCCTTAAACAATCTGTAAAATGCTTCTTATTCCATTCCATCAGAAACATTATTTAAGTTCCTCTACAGTTGTCGGTCAGGATGTCATGATAGTACTCTATCATCACTGTATGAATGAACAGAAGATGACAAATGGCCATATCGATCACTTATCACCCTATTCTGCCCCTGAATGCCCCATGATGCATTTTGGCTCTTTTCCACTTCCTGTTTGACCTGGATTTCCTTCCATCACCCTTCATCTGGAACAACTGGACCCTCATTTGTGTTGCTGTGTGTGTATGAATGTGTGTATTGACCCACATTGAAATCTAGGCTGTTGACTGTGAGAGTGATACACCCCCAGAGGACAAAGTAATTACCCTGACAGCCCCCTCTCTCCCGTGTCTGTGGGCCATATAGCAGCACATGTATTGATCTGTCTCTGCATTATGTTGCATACAGCAGGAACACGAGAGTGTGTTCTGTGAGCATGTGTGCACACACACACTCGCTCGCAGTCTTTCTCACTTTCCTCCCCTGGGACGGATGAGAGTGGGTACAGTACAGTTGAGTGCAGATGTGGAGTTATGTTTTGAGATGTGTGGTAGTTTCGGTTTACATAATAAAGGTGCCGTGATGTGAAAGATCTGAAGTGAAAGTAGGTAGCGTGGCACGTCTGTTACAAGAATGGCGGATTATGTCAGCCGGGGTTTTCATGGATTTGTTTTAGAAGACGTCAGCCTCTTCTTCATTTAATGACTGTGTAGTTTTCTAAACTGTCTCTGTTGAGTCCCCAAAGTTTATCAAAGTCCAGGGCTGAATGAGTCCACACAATAAACCGCAAAATTAACATGCTTGCTCACTTACCACGAGTATAGTTCTGGGTATAATAATCATGCTTTCACTGTTTTGATGCAGCTGTATGAAGCTTAGGCCAGCTGTCAAATACCCTCAGATGAATTGGTTCCAGTTGAGTGATGAAAAAGACCTACGCTCTGGATTTATACTGCATTGAGGACACGTGACAAACCAAACCATAGACTGTATAAAAAATGGACGTAGTATCCGTGACATCAACCATCTGTTCCTGAGCGCTGTTTTGAAGCCAATCGGCGGAAGCAGCCATATTCTTAATGCTGAACTCAACCAAACTTCTGTCGAGGTAGTGTGAGGTAAAGCGGCAGGGTTTGAGCCTCCTAGCTAACAGCTACAGTGTTCCCGCCTGTCAGTCAAGTCAGTCATGTCCTTAGATGGGCAAAAACTCATAATAAAAATTCACCCCCTGTACAGTGTGTGCTGATTGAGAGATTAGCTACGTGGAGCCAAGCTGTTTTTTGAACCAGTCATGTTTACATGTACATGTTTATTTCTGCTGTAAAGATTGTCTTTTTTGAATGGGTGTGTATGTGGTTTCTGGTGTTTCTGCAGCCAGCCTCAAGTGGACACTCAATCAATCAATCAATCAACCAATCAATCAATCAATCAATCAATCAATCAATCAATCAATCAATCAATCAATCAATCTTTATTTGTATAGCGCCAAATCACAACAAATGTTATCTCAAGACGCTTTTACAAACATAGGAGGTCTAGACCACTCTATGTCAATATATATCTAATCTATCAGAATATATATCTAAAAATGAAATGTTCATCAAAGACAACAGATTGACCATAATCCTCCTGTCAGCCACCTCCTCCACAGGGTCCAGGACTGAGCTGGCCTTCTTCCCCAGTTAGTTCAGTCTTGCTCTCCTGTATCCTGTCCGCCCACAGCAGGTGAAATCCTTCCAATGTGGTGTTCATGTCCGGTGTTAGCTCTGTTAGCATGATGCTACTCTGCCAGTATTCCCTCTGGTGCTGGGTTAGCTCGTCCACCTTATCATAGATAGATCTTACATTCCACATAACGTTGGGTTGAAGGACAGGTTGTCTTTTTAAGCTTGCACCTCAGTACCAGCACGTCGTCCTTGCCTCCTTCCCCTCAGCTCGCAGGGAACATCGGGCCTAGCATCGTTTAGCATCAACATGCTACGGGCAGCTAACAGCTGATCTCGTATGTAAACAATGTTACCATGGATACACGCAGGATCTCCGGACACAGACAGGAACAAAATCAGTAAAAACACCACTGCAAACGTAGCCAGTTTGGTGTCTATGGCTAACAAATGAGTCATTAAAAGACATGACAGGCTCCAAATACAAAGAGAACTAAACAGATATGAAAAAAAGTTGTTTATAACACTTCGGCATAGGCTTCATAATTTGAGACCGGTGGTTGCCGCTTGTGTGAGACATACAGAACAGCAGAGAGACATAGTGACTGTTAGTTACGATATCACACTACACTTACCATTGCAACATTGAACACGTCACACATATTATGTATCCTATCATATTGTTCAGACTTGGCTCTAAATCACTGGATTGCCCCTTTGACGTGTGCAGAATCAGAACCGAGGAGACAGGAACAGAGATCATGCTTGTTAGGAAAATCATTGAAATGTGTTTGATGGCATTATGCCGTCGTGGGGGAACCAGCTTTCTGCCTGTCTGCTGAATTATTCTGATGTTCTTTACTGTAGCGTTGGCCTTGTCTGAAGCCAGAATCAAAAGGGCATGCGGATGAGCAGAGCAGTTAATCCTATAAATTTGGACCTGCTTAGTGATCGCACAACTAAGAAAACTTACATAACCTTTAGCTTGGAGAGAATTTAAGGGATATAAAGCATTTGAAGATAGTCCAAGGAATTACATCATTACAAGGTAAAATGCCAACGTAGCACTGTGTTTATTTTGCAGATCAAAATGCTGTTCACCATGCTACTTTAAAATGACACAGTTTATAACTTATGCAGGGAAATAGTTATTTTGTGTTATGTTGTGTCTTCCTCTTTTGCATAATGAATGAATAATCAGATTTTTAAAGTTTAAACATGATTCAATTTCTTCACTTCACATGGTTTATAGTCTTATATAACCTTTTTTAGTTGTTTTGATTTTGTGAATATAAAGTATTTGAGCATATTCCAAGAAAAGACTTCCCAATAAGCATAAAAACAAATGTAGCCAATGAGAAATAATTAATTTAAAGGTACAGTGCGTGGAAATGAGAATATTAAGCCAGATTCTACTTTGAAATGCTCCCCTGCTCACCCCTCTGTCAGTGAAGTGACGGTGGCCTTTAAGGGCAAAAAGCTCCTTTGATGAATGCTAAATACGGTCCTCCATTTGTCAGATTTTTACCATCAAAAACTTCTATCAGTTCAAATTATTTCACATGCAACAAACACCCTTGATGTCTATCCATCTTCAAAACCGATGCATTCCCTGCGGCCACTCGGTAAACAAAAATGCATCACTAGTTTGTCCGTTGTGTGCTACGACACAAACATGGCGCTGCACTGATGGAGGAAGGGGATCCGTTTCCTAGTTGATATAAAAGACTCATTCTAAGTCAACAAGGGGATTATAAGCTGATTTAAATTAACGGAATGCAATATTTCATGTCTGGTAAGTTCTTCTAAATGCTGCTAAAAATGACATACTGTACCTTTAAGTGCAGATCCTCATATCATTGAAAAACACAGTATTTGTAAGCAGAAGCGAGACATGACATGAAGTGTATTATGCATCCTCCTGGGTTAAGAAAACATGCTTGTATCCCAGCATGCTTTGCAACAGAGCTGATGCACTTTTACTGATGATCAGCCTCCAAAACACTGTTGCCATTGACAACCAGTCCAGCAGTTTCCTATGTCTCTCGGCCTTTCTCTCTCACTTTCTCTGCCTTTTATATAACTCCAACTTGTGCAATGTATTATTCATCAGAGGGTTGTGTGTACATTTCTGTATGTGTGTGTGTGTGTGTGTGTGTTTTCCTACATGTGCAGATCCTTGTTTGTGTCTTTTTTTGACTTGTTTTTCAAAGTGTTTATTTTTTAGAGTGTGTAATCTTTTATTTAGTCTGTCTCTGCATCGCTTCATGTCTGGATGTGTGTTAGCGGCTGCAGCACTCTAAGTATGAATGTGTTTCCTGTATACATGTGAGTGCATGTTTCTCAGAGTATGAATATGTTTATGATTGTGTTTATGAATGTTTCTGTTTTTGTACATGTTTCTCTTTTTTCTGTGTGTGTCAGTTTGCCTGCATTCATACCCTCACAGCTCTTTCTTCCATTCCCCTCCATGATACCATCCGTGTATTATTATTTCACTGAAAGGAAGAACTGAAAAAACTCCAAAACTGTAGAATGCAGCCAAATCTGGAAGGCTTGCTGCTTATTTGCCAGCTGCCCCAGGGGCTGATGGGAAATGTCTTCCTCCCACTGCACTTCACTGCCACTGGGTGGGCATCATGTAGGTGAAGTAGCAATTATTGGGCTTTTTCAGGGTCTTGCTAATTCTAGGGCTTCAGAATAAGTACAATTAGTGTGGGCTGGGTGCAGCAGGAACACACACTTATACATACCTACACACACACACACACACACACACACACACACACACACACACACACACACACACACACACACACACACACACACACACACACTCAATAATAAGGAAAGTTATGTGAGACATGTGAGGAATGTTGAGTGGTCTAAGTTCATTGTCTCTCTCTCTCTCTCTCTCTCTCTCTCTCTCAAACACACACACACACACACACACACAAACACAAACACAAACACTCATGCACAGTTTCACATACACGTGTACACACACATATATGAATATTATATACACGCAGCTTTTTTTTTCTAGCACTCAGATGTGAAGCATTTAGGTTACGCTCCATGGAACACCTCTGTGAGCCTGCTGCTGTGTGTCTGCCTTTTCACAGGAAAAGTAGCTATAACATCGTGTGAGTGTGTGTGTGTGTGTGTGTGTGAGTGTGTGAGTGTGTGTGTTTGTGTGTGTATAAGGGATGCAACAATACAGTTCAATACATACCTTGGTGTTTTGTTCATGGTATTCAGTTCGGTTCCAACAGCCTGAGCCGTGGGAGTGTTTCTTGGTATTTAATTCTTTGTAGTTTTAAGTGAATTGTTCTGTTACAGCAAGGGGAAAAAAAGCTTTTCCTGTTATACATATTCCTGTTACATTATGTGATAGAAAACAAGTAAATACACATATCTAAACAATATAAATCAGAAGTTTGGGGAAAGGTTAGGGACAGGCTTGCGGCACTACCCTCTCCATTTCCCAACGTACCTAAGGTGAAGCGTCACTGTGGGGTCACTTTCGGTTGCAGACTAGGTCCGACTATCTGTAGTGAGATCTCTGGACTTTGGACAATTAGTTTTCAATACTTTTGCATGTTTTTTCATAGAGGTTGGGAATCACCTCAGTGTGGAAAAATGTGGGAGAGGTGCTTTGTTACATGGATACAGTGTTTTCTTTAGATGACGAAAGTCCTCATCTCTGTAAATCCTTGGCAATGGACCCCTCTACTGTCCATGTGTTTTGTGTTACCTCTTTTCCAACACGAACCAGGTTGTAGTTCCGGGCTGGTGCTCACTCTGGTTGAACTTGGGAACCAACACAGCACCCGCCTGCTGGAGCCCATGGAAGAGGCACGTCATGACGTCAGATTTACCCGCTTTTCCCGCGCAAACAACAATGATGGTGGACAACGGCATCTTGTCTCCTCGGTCAACCACTGCTTTGCCTTGGAATTCATCAGTCTTTTTAATTTTTTTTGCTGCAGAACAATGGAGGAAACACGTTTGGTTTGTTTTTTGATAACAGCCACCTCACCCCTCGCCCCTGATGTAAGCGGTTTGGGGTTCTAGACCAGCAAACAGTTGGAGCCGCTCTGGAACCGGTTTTCCCGGCCAGGAGCCGGCTCACTCACAACACGAAAAAACGGTTTTCAATTGAGTGCTCCGAACCGGCCCTGGAACTGCCTCGGTTTAAAAGGAGTCTCTCTGATCCAGTGGGTACTGTGTGGTAGACGGCATCAGCGAGGGACTGTTGGTACTCTGATGACAGTACTACCTGCTCCTGTCAGGGGTGAGGCTGAGTGATGACGCCTTACATGTGCAGCCGTGTTGGAAATGTTTTTATTTGAGTAGGTGACACAAAAGATGATATTCGTAGATGGTCATTTATTGGTTCCCCATTTACCTGATTTAAAGGATGGCGGGTCTTCCACATATTGATGCCTCTCCTCACCGCTCGCCAGGTCAAAGTGATGAGTGAAATCTGACACTATCATCAGCTTCTCCCAACTTTAGCGCACAGTGAGTGGATATTTACCAAGCGGCAACCTCCGACCGTGAGAATTGAAGCCTATGCATAAATGTTAAAAACTGCAGTTCATTGAGTGTCTGCTTGAGGCTGGATCTGGAAGTACTGGAAACCACATACACACCCATTCTTCCAATGAGAGGCACAGCTGACTTGATTGACAGGCGGGAACACTGTAGCTGTTGGCTAGGAGGCTCAAAGCCTGCCTCTTTACATCACAATCGCTCGACAGCAGTTATGTTGAGTTCAACATGTCTGCCATTGATGATCAGCTTCCAAACTGCGCTCAGAAACAGATGGGGGACATCAGATGAGTTTCCCTGTCCATGGCGGTGGACTCACAGGCACTCGCAAAAAAGTTCTCAAGCAGGAATTGGACCATGGATGTCGTACCAAACAGTTCAATATTTTGTTGAGAATTGTGGCATCCCTTGTGTGTGTGTGTGTGTGTGTGTGTGTGTGTGTGTGTGTGTGTGTGTGTGTGTGTGTGTGTGTGTGTGTGTGTGTGTGTGTGTGTGTGTGTGTGTGTGTGTGTCATCTTGTGTGAATGTGTGTGTGTGTGTGTGTGTGTGTATGTGTCATCTTGGTGTGAATGTGTTGGGGTGGCAAAACAGAAGAGATGTTTCGTCCTGTAGGATGGCTATGTATGTGTGTGTGTGTGTGTGTGTGTGTGTGTGTGTGTGTGTGTGTTAAACTTGTCTTTGTTTTCTCTCACTCACAAACACATTGCACACACACTCACACACACACCTTACTTGGTTTTGTCTCTCCACACACACACTGAAACAGCCACCTCTGTATTTTTGTTTCAGTGTCACGTTTTGTCAGAGTCCAGCTGCCCTGAGAATAAACTGCCAGGTGTTTGTTGAGTCCAGAGGATTGAGTCAGGTGACTGGGATTGGCTCATAATCTGGAGATTAACCAGAAGCATTGTTAGAGCAGCAGACAGGGATTATATATTGACACACACACACACACACACAAATGCAGAGGTCACACTTAAAAATAAATAGACTTGCAGTTCATTCATGAAGTCACTTTCCCTCGTGTGGTTAGCTCTCACTGTCAGCTCAGGTGGTGTCGTTTGACAGAGAGGATCCTGAAATATTCATTAACACACATGCACACACACACACACACACACACACACACACACACACACACACACACACATGCACACAGAACCAAAACAATAATACCCTGAACACAGTGGAGAGGTGTTTTTCTCTGTTTCTTTATAATCATTTTGAACACACTGAGTCAGATTTGATCATGTCTTCTGTTCCTAAAATAGATGTTATAACATCAGGACAAATAAAATGCTAATGCTGCTTAACCTTTCCTCTTTGTAATAGGTTTTACGTCCCGTGTTGCTTACAGTGGCTGCTTTAAGAAGTACTGCACAGACGGAAATCATGTTACATAATATCATAAAATTGGACTGGAATGAAGAAATATATAAATAAACATGTTAGATCGGCATCATATTTGAAAGCATACTCTTGTAAATTAGGATTAAATATTTCTGAGGGACAAAATCTGATTTCAATGTTTTGACATGTTGTGGAGAAGTCTTTGTTCCCTGAATGTAAAAACAAAGGAAATGTTAACATGTGTTGAATTAGATCATTGTACTGATAGATAGTAACATTATTCTGGTTTTCTAAAATGAATGGCTTTCAAAAGTGCCAATATAAGGTTTAATATCTGAAAACATAATTCTGCTGTTTATTTGCATGTATGCCTCCCAAGATGAAGTTAGCTTTACAGACTGATGAACAGCTATTGCAGGCAACTAATCCAAAAAGTCCCTTTAAAATGCTCCAGAGGTGACGAGCTCAAAGGGAACATATGTGTCCTTTGTTTGTTCTCTAGGCTTCATGCCAAAGTAATATTTCAATGATTAGTTTGGTTAACTTAAAGCTACTGGGAGGAGTTTTTTATATGGTTATGATACAGACTGAAATGAATAATGATGCTTCTTTGGAACCCAAAATAGCAAACAAGACCTCTGGTGGTGAGATTCAACTTGAATAGATAATTGTTTTTAACACCTGTAACCACTGCTGGAGGGGTAGGTGTCAGTTGAGGTGATTTCCAGCAGCCTCAAGACATAGACTTTGTTTGCATTTTCCTGAGTAAATATTCACAACGAGTGATGTTTGACAACAGGAAGAGATTTTTTAGTGCGAAAACACAACTTAGATGTTTACAGTACAAGAGTAGGGAAGAGATATCACTTTGTCCACAGGGGGCGCCAAAATCTCACAATCCAAAAGTTCCTTTCTGGAACTTTAAGTGAAAGTAATGTCTGCGGGCTAAAAAACCCTTATTAAAAGCCAAGACTGTCACATTTCTGGTTTTGTAATTAAATAATGTACATCAAAGTAGTAGGGACTTAAAGTGGCTTAACCCAGCAAACAACCATTGATGCAGAGATACTGTACAGGCATTTGGCGGTAGCACTCACAGCAGTGGAGTTACATCCTGTGACAATAGGAGCTACATAAACCTATCTTTGTTTATTCCTTACTGGTGACATTTCAATTTTATTATTCATATTTTTTATGTTCATTTTGGGGCTTATATGCCGTTATTCAGAGATATAGGACAGAGGAGAGAGTAGGAAACTGGGATGATAGAGTTTGGAGATGGCATGAGGCACAGGGCCTCAGGTTGGAAAAAAACCTGGGCTACCTGCTTTGAGGACTATAGCCTCTGGGTAACCACAGAGCCAAACCTAGGCAGGTCTGTCAGGTCTGCACATGAATTTTTCACAGTTATTTTTGGGTAGAGAAATAAAAAGGAATGACGATTAGAAATGTAAAAACTTGGTATGAAAAGACTTAATCCTCCATTTTTCTCACACAAAAAGCAAGTAATGAGTTTAATATTCACCAAACAGAAGATTCTGGTTGAATCTTGTTCCAGCGGATGTTCTCTGTCCAACCAGTCTCATTTCTCGGATTAGTCCAGCTCAAACATGCACAGATGGAACCCAGAGATTGCCATTTCCAATCAAGAACAGAATAAGATATTGTGTCACTCTGTAACTTCACAGTTAGAAAGAACTTTCATTGTGTAATATTTGAATTAAAAGACAAAGCTGGATATTATGACACTTTGACAAGATCAGTGGGATGTGCTTAGAGGAAAAAGATTCCATCCACTTTTCACAAACTGCAGGCTGCCCGTCTAATAACAGATGTTACAACTGTCAGAAAATTATGCAATGCAGCTTACTCTTACAGCCCGTTTTTACACTGCATGTTTAAGAGTTGACTGTTATGCCTCTGAGACGCCTCGCTGTCAGCGTACTGTAAATGTCACAGAGGCGTGATGGTGGCGTGAAGTCGTCCTGCCACCAAGCCGGCATCTGATGCAGTAAAATTGGCAAATTGGTGTCTCTGTAAGTGTAAGTGCAAAATCACACAGTAGCATCATGCTGTTGGGATGTTGGTAATGGTACCAAGGCACAGTGATAGTGAAGGAATGTTAATGCACTGCAGTGGAATCCCAATCTATGAAGGGTTGGTAACTCATTGAACAGCTTGCTTGGTTATTTTTGGTTGAGCTTCTAAAGAGAGGCCCCTTTTTGATAATGGTTTCATAATACAAGATTAGAATAGTTGTTTTCATGTGCAGACAGAGACATGAATAAGTGGTACAGTGTTTGTGCCAAGTACAGTCAGCTGTAGTTGACATTCTGCTGTTCAGTACACTCCGTCCTACACAACCCTTTACCATCTGCCTGCTTCTCTGAAACAATCTAACATCACGTCTCCGAATCTCACATGACCATAACAAAGGCAGGATTATACCTGCTGTTTAGTTTGCTTTATCTCACTCAATTAACTGTGAGATTGTGCGTTGCTGTCTTGCTATTATTGGATTAAAACTGGATGCTGGGATTGAAACAGGCTGTACCGCCTTGTCTTGATCGCCATCTTTTATGCTGCTGCCTCCATGAAGTGACAGGCTCTGCAGAAAAGAGAGCGAGTTCCCTTCATAATCTCCAGTGATAATCTCTAATTATCTGCCTTTCTTCTCAAGGGGTTAATCACTGCCTCAAGACAGGCATTATCTACGATCGTTGCCAAGAAAGTGCATTAAAAGTTCACAGGAAACATGAAAATTGGACCAAACATTGAGCTCTTGTTGCTTCTTAATTTAGCTGGTCTAATTAATTTTATCACAAGTGTAGCTCCCATCCTCCTCCAAGGTTTGTTTGTAATGCCCTTCACTGTATTAGCTGCAGTAAGTCTCTGATTCATCGCTATTGGAAAGGTCAGATCAATTTCCAGGCCAGGCACGATTAATCTGGTCTAATCAGATCAATGCAACACCCCTACATGATAGCAGCTGAGACAAAGGAGCCTGAATATGAACTGAGCCATGACTGTCATTGATAGAAAACTCAAATATGAAGAGGTAAGAGAACAACCAGCTGTACCTCTGGAAGTTACCTTGAGGAAGAAACCGAATCAGTTGTTTTGATTCTCGGGTTGAAAAAAGAATAAAATGGTCCAATTCTGACCAAAATGAAAATGAATATAAAACCGTGAAGCACACACAGAATGAACATGTGCTCTTACACCAGCAACAGATTCCAAAAGACATTTCTATTTGCTTTCTTGTCTGTTCAGTAAATGTGAAGCTACCACTAGCAGCTGGTTAGCTAATCTTGGGCAGAGAAAGAGAGAGAAACAGCTACAGGGTTTATGTGCCAGTATACTCCTTACTTCTCAGAGACATGTTGTGACCATAAGGTTGCCAGACAACCAGTGCAAACCCAAATAAATAGTGTTTTCCCC
Source organism: Notolabrus celidotus (assembly GCF_009762535.1). Lineage (NCBI taxonomy): Eukaryota > Metazoa > Chordata > Actinopteri > Labriformes > Labridae > Notolabrus > Notolabrus celidotus. Next base: position 25,463,401 of record NC_048292.1, read on the forward strand.
AACCCTGGGAAAGCCAGAATGTGTATTGTTTTCTGTGTTATGATCCAAATACTAGGGATGCTTTATATGGATTTTTCGAACCAAATCCTCAGTCGTCTACCTCTAATAAGGGTGGGTCATCAAGTGCTGTAGATCCAGTGTTTTTGACATTAATTGCTTTAGCTTTGGGCCATTTTTAACAGTATTTCTGCAGGTCTCAAACTGCGTCTATGGCACTGGGATATAATGCTAACTGCAGTTTAATCAGGAGAGACATAGTTTGAAGATTAAGTGTTATTTATTATAATTTAGTGAATAATGAAACTTGACTGAAATCTTTGGCGTAAGGACTCTATGGGGATAATGTTGTGAGCGTAGGATGTGTGAATTTGGCAGCAGAAGAAATCCCCCTAGAGTCCAGACACTGGTGGTGGTGGTTGATGAATTCTAGGAATTGAAGACTTGCGGAGACCGATCAGAGATAGGGAGGTGGAGGGATGCTCGCCATAAATGCAAGAAGGAACTAGCTGGAGAGAGAGACACATTTAAAAAGACAGCAGAGAGTTGATAAGCTGGCGATAAGGGCGTGCCACTGAGCTATTGTATCGAATCAAATTGAATCGAATCGAATCGTATCTTGACTCCAAAGTGTAGATGTTTTAGAACTCAAGGAATTTTTCCTCCTCCTTTTGCAAAGCACTTTTTTCACATTGTTTCGCAAATTATAATTGTGTTATCTGAAAAAGGGAAAAACATCCACACAGGCGACGCCATTTTTATTATCTTGCTAGCTTGTTGCAGCTGCTCTTGTTCTTCTTCTAATGATTCATTGCTTACTGCCTACTTACTGTATTGTAGGCTTGTTGATAAGCAAATAAAAGCAGTTTGCATTGGTTGTTTTTATTAGTAACAATTGTATCGTCAGCATGAATAATGATAAGGAGATATTCCTTTTAACTGTGATCATTTATCAGACTGATATAAACTGTGCATCCCTTCAAGATACATTTGTCAAAGGAAGGTATCCAAAATACGTGATGCTGATGCTGATGCTGATGCTGATGTCCATGATAGGCCCATATAAGCCCAATAGTACCGGCCCAGTGATTTGCCGTTAGGCTCCAGGGCTGAGCTAGGCTTACTGGCTGCTGGATGTACATTGTAACTTTGTAAACAAATGTGACAGCCCTCCCTGTCCAGTTGCCTGACTAGACAAAGGGCTTTTTCAAAGTGTTCTTTTATGACAAATCCAATGTGTAAACCAGAATCGACCAATCAGAAGTGCCCGGTTTAACAAGCTTAGTGTGTCACAACACCTTGGAAAGACACTGCAATATTTAGCTTGATGAAATGCATTCATGGGAAATGTGTTGCATCCATGTCTTAGGCAGGGAAGTCCCACCTAGTTTGGCACAAAGAATGGAAAGATCCTAGCCTCTGTTGGGTAGCGTGAGCAACACATACGCTCACACTCACCCTCACACACACGCACACACACACACACACACACGGAACAGACAGGGCACCTCAGGGAGTGAACACCTGTTCCTAAAAGCCTCAGGGAGAATGGAAATGAATGTGGAGACGGTGTTCAGGGGAGTGGTGGGGCGTGAGAAAGAGGATGCACCGTGGAAAGCCGTAAAACAGACTCACAGAGGAGGAGGAGGAGTTTTGGTTGTAAAGGGAGGGTGGTTTAAGTGTTGGTCGACCGGCCTTCCTAAGTTATCTCTCTGTGGTTGAGGGTTGCTTTTGTTGTTTTGTGTTTCTGGGTGTAGCTTCAGCCGTCACTGCTAAGATTCAATTGAGTTTTAACGCTGCTGTTGACATCTTTTCATGACCCTAACTGGCAGCAATAGATCGTTAATTTAGACATCAAAACCTGTACGGGCAAATCTGCCCCGTGCTTTTCATATGAAAATAATTAAATTATGCCAATATCTGAGTGAATATGCTCCATTCATAGGCTTTTTGGGGGGGAGGAAAGATAATTTTCATATTATTTCATCGCTGTTCCAAATGTTGAAAAACAAAAAGTACCCTAATGAGAGAGCAAAGCGGCTCTTGCAGAAGCATCTTTTTCTGTCAGTGTGATATAATTTGCATCAAACACTCAGGAACACAGTATTTGAGTGCGTCTGTTGGTGTGTTTGTGTGTTTTTAAGTGACATCTTGAGCTCACACAGCCTCCCATCTCTCTCCTTTGGAATGTGCCATCTCCAGATGAGTGTTTGGGTACAGCAACCAAACATCCAGACAGGAAAACACACATTCCTGTACGTTGTGATTGTGTGTGTGTGTGTGTGTGTGTGTGTGTGTGTGTGTGCATTTAGGACAGACCGGAAGCTTCTCATTATCCCTCGTTAGTCTGGTGTGGATGACAGAGGAGGGTTATGTAAGAGACAGAGGAGAAGGAGAGTGTTGATTTCACAGTCACAACAGGGGGGCATTGTATTGTATACCTGTGAAGCAGCAGCAGCAGGGAGAAGTAGAGAGAACATTCACAGCAGGTGATTCATGCTTCTCTAACAAAATAAATCCACAGCCATTGAAGACTTTTTTTTGGTTGTTTTTCTGGTAAAACATGATTTTCAGAGCATCAGATGGCAGTTTTTGTGTGCCAGATTAAGAAACATCTTGGGCTTCAGCGTATGACAGAGCTCAGCACAGAGTCAGTCACAGCAAATAGCTTGTTTATACAGTCAGACGCTGCAAACAGAGCCAAACGAACACCATTCACGTGCAATAAAAACGCCCCTCATGCGCAGCAGACAGTGCTAGATAACAACCACTTTCACTACACAAACAACACAGTGACTGTATATAAATGCAAGGGGGGTCATCAGCAGTGACAGGACCAAACACTGGACTGTGCTGGATGACTAGAATAGCATTAGCTGCCTACAAACCCTGTTATTACCACTGTTATGGCTTCCATCTGTGTAATTTAGCCCAAAGAACACCTATAGGGACCGACGTGATGTCAGCGTGCCTCCATATTATCCACAGCAGGGAGGTTCAGGCTTGGCTTGCATCTAAGAATAGGTGTATTTGAAAGTTCTTTGCATTTAAATGGTAGAACAATATAAATAAATAACCTGATATATGTATCAAAACCCCAAAATGTGTGTTCACGATGTTTCCAATAGTAGTCGACAGATATCTGTTTTCAAGGGTGGGTGGCCGATACATAATACAGATATCACATTTGATAAAGAAAAACAATTTAATATAACATCCATTATTCTGTGCACATTACAATCTAACATGACTGATATTTAATAATAATAATTATAATAATACATTTTATTTAATGCCGCCTTTCTCGGCACTCAAGGACACCGCACAAATATATATATACACACAAATTTACATTAAAGGAAACAAAATCAAAGTCAAAATGAAAACAATATAAACTAACAAAGTGGTAAGAAAAATAGAAACAATAACAAAACGACAGTGCAATTGGAGTTGTGTTGTGATTTGAAATGGGGGAAAGAATCTGTGTTTCTGAGTTGAGGTGGCAATGAGTTCCAGAGACGGGGAGCACAGCGGCTGAATGCTCGGCTGTTAACAGGAGGACTTTGAACTGAATACGGAACAGAACAGGGAGCCAGTGGAGCTGTTGGAGGACAGGAGTGATGTGGTGGATGGAGGGGGTTTGGGTAATGATACTGGCAGCTGAATTCTGGACCAGTTGGAGTTTATGGAGGGATTTGTGAGGGAGGCCGAAGAGGAGAGAGTTGCAGTAGTCCAGACGGGAAGTGGCAAGGCTGTGGACAAGCCTATTTATATCACAAGCAATATTGTATTGTATTGTATTATATTGTATTATATTATATTATATAATGTAATATAATATAATATAATATTTTACCTTACGTTACTTAACTTTATTTATATAATATGAAATAATATAATATAATATTATATATATATATATATTGACTTTCTTTTTTTTACTCAAGATTTGTTTTTATTGGCAAAATGCAAACTTTACAATACAGGTCCATTATTCAAACATCTTTCATGTTTTAAACAGTTATATGTTTATATATATATCAAAAATAAAACAAATAATAATAAAATTAAATAAAAAAATAAAGCAAAAAAAATAAAAACAAAGAAATATAATAAAATACTAATTACAATAACTATAATAATACTTAATATATACATACATACATACACACATACACACATACATACATACATACATACATACACACATACATACACACATACATACATACATACATACATACATACATACATACATACATACATACATACATACATACATACATACATACATACATACATAAATTGAAATAATAAATATATACTGTTTATACATTCATATATACACGCATTCACATATACAAATGAAATTAATATAAAAGATGATAATAAATTAAATAATTGTATTAATATTTTGACTTTCTTACATATTGTTTAATAGCATACTGTAATAACTGAATTTCCCCCTCTGGGATAAATACAGTATTTCTGATTGTGATATCTTTAGTTTTAAAAACCTTAGACATTTTTTCAGTGTTAAAAAACTGAAGCAATAAAAGAGTAGGCGTATAGCTTGCTTGCTTACTTTTGAAAAAAATGTCTGTTCACGTCTGCCTCTGTTATGAAAGCATGTGCTATAATTGCATTACTTGGTACTCAAACAACAATGAGCAATAGTTCTTTGAAAATAAAACAGAAGTTGCTCGTTCAGCCTCAGATCAACATTTAACATCTTTTGAAGTCACCAGTTTCACAATATTCACTGTTTCCTTTCAGCTTTAAAATACGTCCACCATGTTTAACACATGGTTGATACATTTTCTGTCTTCTTTTTAGTTCTTGTGGCACGCAATAGTTTTTATTGGATCGTTTTTAATTGGCAAAAACTGCAACAACAGGATTTATAAGAGCATTAAGACTGAACAAGAACAGCAGAGTTTTAAGCCTTAGATTGAAACAGCAAGACGAAGGTTGCTTACTTCCAGCAGAAGTGAAAAGAAATGCAGAGTTGGGCGACTTTTACTCTGGGTGTGCCATTATAATCAACCCTTTTTTCAAAAACATGATTATTTCATTCCTTTGGTTATGTTGAAATCTGCATTTTTTGCACTTTTAAGGAATATTTGGCTTTGAATGTTTGACTGTGGTTCATTTCAAACTCCTCTGCTTCAAGCCAAGCTTCTGTTTGCACTTATTTGCTGCAGTCCACACTCCCCCCACTCACATATATGTATACCGGCTTAAGTGCGCCACATACGCTGACTCCAGATTGCAGGAGAGCATTATACCTGCATCCCCTGAGTCCTCTCCAACCCTAACTGTGTGTGTGCGTGTGTGTGGATTGATTACAGTGCTGGTGTGAACAACTGATAAGAGGATCATCTATCCTGTCCTCGATCTGTTGTGTAAATGGAAGATGGATGAAGTGTATTGCCTTTGGTGTGACCTCAAGCTAACCCCCACACGCTCACACACCTACATGCCCATCTATTATATATGAACATATTCTATTATTAGATTTATCTGCAGAGTGCATTTTTGCTATTGGACCACGCCCTCCTCCTGCGAACAGATGACACTGGAGTGTCTGGGCGTGCATTCAAACGCGCGTGTGTGTGTGTGTGTGTGTGTGTGTGTGTGTGTGTGTGTGTGTGTGTGTGTGTGTGTGTGTGTGTGTGTGTGTGTGTGTGTGTGTGTGTGCGTGCGCGTGTGTGTGTGCACGCGCTCAGTTCACTGTATGTTCTGCGGCCTGTGGGATTTGTGTTTGTGTTTGTCATGTGGCAAGCCAGCGACAGGGTAATGGTGCGCCACGTGCTGCGTTTACGTTTGTGTATGTGTGTGTGTGTGTGTGTGTGTGTGTGTGTGTGTGTGTGTGTGTGTGTGTGTGTGTGTGTGTGTGAGTATTCATCTGGGACACACTGCAGCGTTCATAACTAAAAATAACGTTTTCCCTCCAGCTCGCCCTTCCTCTTGTCAATCTTTATCTCCATTTTTTCCATCACTCCCATTAAACCCCGAGATCCCCTCTTTCCTCTCCTCCTTCTTGATTCCTCCTCTGCATCATGTTGTTGTTGTTTATGTCTGCCTTTGGGAGATTGTTTGCCCCATAGAGCTCCTTGATAACAGCCGGGCTTGTGATGGAGATGGATAATATATTTACAACTAAAGGGCCGATTGTTGTTTTTGGGGAAAAAGAACATTCCTGGAAGATGTACCCTGCTGTGTTTGTTGGCATGTTTGTTGTGTGAGCCCCTTTAATCGTCATGAATAAATATCAAGTCCTTAAAAACTAATCAGTCGACATCCATTCCATATTTCATGGATCTGCGTCAGCTGCTTAGTCAAGTGTTACTTTGAGCTTTGTTAGTAAACACTCAAGAGGGGTTTGAATGGATTGCAGGACGCTAATAGCATCGAGAACAACACATCATTCTCCCCCTCTTCTCTTTCGGAAGCTCAAATTCACAAAACACATTTCCCTAATGATATCCAAGCCCAAGAACACTCATAAAGGTCTGCATCTTCTTGCAGTTTACTCTGGTTTTCATTGGAGATGAGCTGTCTGCGTCTCCCTCCCTGCGCAGAGCTCTGCTGTGTGCTCTCAGCCTGATGCTGCTCAAATCTGTCCACATGTAGATGATGAAAGCTTAATCAATCAATCGATCAGACTTTATTTATAAAGCGCTTTTCATATAATGGCATTGTAACACAAAGTGTTGTACATAAAACAACTTAAAATAGAATCAATTAAGAAAAGATTTTAAAAAGACCCCCCCCATCCTAATCCCAACCCCAGCACTGACCTCAAACCCAGCCCACACTCCTAAGGCTAAGAACACAATATATGCAACAATAATAATAAAAACAATTAAAGTAAATAGAATAAAGATTAAAAAAGAAGTTGCTGAACGAACTGAGGAAACACTCTCATGATATCTCAATGAGGAAACACTGGAGGTAAAATAAGATGTTAAAACTCGACACAGGAAATTAAACTCACCAAAATAAAATACATTTCTAAGATAATAAATCACTCAAATATTAAACCATTAAAAGAAAATAAGATGTTATACTTAAAATTGAATAAATAAATTCATAAATTAATAAAATAGAATAAAAGTGACAACATTTTAAACTAGATAATAAATAAATAAACAAAACAAAACAAAATAAATAAGACTGTTATAAGAATGAATGAAACTCAATTTAAAGTGAGACTAGATAGGTAAGTCTTGAGTTTGCTTAATAGCGAGGGGGCACTGTTCTATCACTTTGATGAGAACATTGTGATACAAATTTCACCATTTATAACGCAGCTTCCTTCCTACAGTGAGTCAGCAAGAGCAGCTCATTCAAATATAAAACCCCCCACAGTGTGTGACTGCTCCAGGGCTGCATCAATGGGCTTGAGCATTAGACATCCTCTGATGGGCTGATTTAACTCCTTCCAACAGGAAAAGTACTGCAAGTAATTTTATGAGATTTTGTATAAAGATATTTTATTTTTGGGTCATCCAGAGGTGGAACTGTTGTCGTGATCACTGGAACCTTTGAACATGACATCTGTAAGTACTGTGACACTGTTACCTCCAACTTTCAGCAGACAAGTGTTGAAGACTTGTCGCTTTACTCACAATGAGGGTAAAGACAAATGATCTTAAATTTGCTTCCTCCAATCGTCATAACTTTTCCCTCAACCTGACTGCCATGCTGTGACTGGAGTTCAAAAAACATCTATAAAAACGTTACACCTGCTCAGGCCCGGTGGAATATGAGTATGTAGCCAACAAACTAACGCAATCAGCATGTTAGCATGTTAATGGTAGCATGTAGCTCAAATACACCTGCTCAGGCCCAGTGGGATACGAGATCAGGCGTTTTCGACCAGAGGAACTTTACTCTGGAACTGTGTGCGTTTCGACCCAGGGTCTAAATTTAGTTCAGGGGTAGATAATCTCCCCCCTAAAAAGCCCCTGCTAGGGGGGGAAGTACTTTTCAAAGGTCCCGGGACTTTCAGGGGGCTGGGCCTGCAATGCTGAACGTGTCTGATTGGTAGATTAACCACAGTGTGTTTATTCTGCCCTCCGTCCACAACAACATCACACACATCTGTGATTCACTTGATTTCTCTTTCTTTCATTAGTTTTTATTTGTTCTATCTTTTTTGTATGTGTGTACTTTTCAAAAGAAGAAGCTGTGATTCTCTTGATTTAGCAGCTTGTAACAGTAGTCTTCTCTCAGCCCACCGTGAATGCTTCTCTCCCGGTGTTCCGGTTTTAAAAGTGACTCTGTAAACTGGAGACCTTCAGCTGAACGTGTCAGTGTTTGTGGAGTTTACACAGCTGTTGAAACACAGAGGGAGTTTCTGGGAATGCAAACTAGTTTAGTTTTTATTAAGATTTCTAAATATCCTCATCAGATATTTAATGATCGTCCAAAGACGTTTATGAGGGATGCATCCGGCTGTGAGTCTCCTCTAAAATCTCATTAAAGTGTTCTCCCCAGCTTCCTCTTACATCACTTCATCACCCACTAGCATTTTTCCACTGATTGCTATCAGTAATTTCCTATTAATATAAACATTGTAGCCTTTTGTGCTCTCCCTGACACAAACAAGGTTATTTCAGCTCACCCCTCTGGGTCAGTCATGCTGAAGCTTCTTTTTTAGTTTCTCTCTGGCTCTAAACAAAGGGTCTTTCAGTGAAGAGCGCCCACTGCACCGGGCAGCAGCACTGATGCTCTGTTTGTGTGTGTTCTCTGAGCTGCACAAGCACATGCTTGTGACTGTACTCTGCTGGGTCTCAGCTGGAATGGGTGCTTGAAGGCTGATGGCAGTGCTAATAGCTACAGATATTTCGGGTAGATACTTGAAGTCTTAGCTTGCAGCCTCTGCATAACAAACAGAATGACTCTGATACAGAATAGAGACGACTTATGGATCATAAGATAAGAGAGAAGATGTTACTTTATTGATCCCTGGGGGGAAATTCAGTTGTTGCGGCAACCCAGACATAAGTACAATCAAGAATATGTTTAAATTACGTGAAATACGGGAAATAAGGGGCGCTGGTGGCCTAGCGGTCTAAGCGCCCCACATACAGAGGCTACAGTCCTCATCGCAGGGGTCGCCGGTTCGATTCCCGACCGGTCGTCCATTTCCTGCATGTCTTCCCCTGCTCTCTACTCCCCACATTTCCTGTCTCTCTTCAGCTGTCCTAACAAAGAAAGGCAAAAAGGCCAAAAATATATGGATAAAAAAAAAAATATTAGTAGAATAAAATAAGTAAAAATAAAACTAGGTAAATAAAGATAGAATACAAATTTAGATATATAAGGGTGTAACGATTCGATTCGTATCATGATTCGTGGTTGCTGATACGATTAAAGGACGATATTGGTTCATTTAGAACGATACGATCTGAAACGATTCAGTGACTTGAAATCCATTCAGTAAGTTTTTAGCCAAAAATTCAACCAGTGTGACTGAAATAAAGACCTTGATACTGGACAGTCCTAGATTCCTGATGTTGATGTTTTTGCCCCGAGCTGAGTTTTTGTCCTCGTCTCAGACTAAACATGCAGGAGAGGCCTGAGGCTTCTGCAGAACTGATGTTACCTTTATGAACGCTGCAAGAGGTGCCTGGACGGTCGGCGTTATGTGAAATCCCATGGCGCCTTAGTAGGTGGTTGGATAGATTTGTGGTGTTGCTGTGGTAACTTTACTTGACCTTTACATATCCTACAAACAGTGAGCGACTTGTTTAGAACATCTCCGTCTAAAAGCCAGTGTTTCCACACACTGCATCACAATGGTGGCTTGATCATTTCTCGCTCGCCGGCTTCTCCTCTTCCGTCCACCATGCTATGTTTTGTTGTCTGCTGGCGCGTGGCGATGACGTCACAGACAGGCAGCCTGAATTGAGTAACGTTTAACGTCTTTATCATTAAAAGCGTAAAAAAAACACATCCATATAAAGTCTGCCGTGATTAAATCTAATGTGTTATTTCCTAGTATGGATACAATCCATTTATTACCTTTTAAAACGATGTTAGATCCATATTTGTCGTCCTGAAGGCCAACTTGCCGAGCACAGATCGATGTAGTTGGATCATAGGAATATAAATCAATACATCGATGTAGTGGATGAATGGTTACACCCCTAGATATATACAAATGGATCAAATAGAAGTAATTACAGGCAGTATTACAAAAGTTTCAGTAGTGACAGGTTGACATGGTGAGATTATGGTCTAGTAATGACAGATTAAGCAATATAATAAATAAATATGGGTATATGATATGACCGTAAGTTGTAGTAAACAGTTATAATATAATATAACAAACATGGGGGAACAGTCAAGGAAGATAAAATAAAGTGAAATGTAACATCATCCAGACAGTTTATGTAAGCGTGCCTGTGTTTGTCATAAATGTCAGATGCAGGTTTTCATCAGTCTGGAGAGTACAGGCAGGTGATGCCCTTTGGTGCTCCAGGCCTTTGAAGTCTTTGTAGTGGTGAACATCATGTAGGACAGACAGTGGTGCTTTGAAAGTAATGTACACTGGCAGCATGAGGGGAACTCCCTGAGTGTGTGTGTAGGCGTGTGTGTGTGATCTCTGTATGATCACAGTGATGTCAGTGGACCTTCAGGCACTGTGCTCACCTGTGATCCTAAAAGCAGACATTACTGAATGAGGAAAAAGTGAGCACCTGTGAGAGTTCAGATTTCAGCTGCAGTTTTTCATCCTGAACACGTTGATGAGCACGTTTCTTACTTCTCTCACAGCCAAGCTGTGATTTCCACTCTGTGGTGTCCATGTGGGCAGCTGGCAGGCTGTGAATGTGGGAGAAATCAGCCGATGAGAGACGGAACAGGACACTTGACAAATGATTACATAATTTACAAAGAAAACAAGAGATGTTAGTCCAATTTGTTATTAGATAATATTGAAGCTGCAGAGGAGGTTTGGCGTGGAGGTGAGCTGATGAGTCAAACATTATTTTGAGGGGAATTCTCTCTTTTTTTCCACCTGGGCCTCTTTTTGGAACATTTTTGAGTCTGAATGACTTAAAGATTCGACAGTTATGAAATTGCTTCAGCCAGCAGCTGAAAAACTGGCAGGAATCAACGAAATCCTTGCCGGCAAATGCATCCAGTAAAAGTAGATCCACAAAAAGTTTCTTTCCATACTGACAAGTTCATTTAGAAAGTGCTGAAGAAGAATTCTTACAGACGTAGACTTATTTTGTTAAATGTTTTTTTCAACATGCAGCTGTTTTATTGCTCTCTTCAAATCCCCCAGACTTACTGACAATGCAGAGATTTGACCTTTCAGAATATAGGAGCTGCTGGTCTGCTGCCTCATACCCCTTTTCAACCAACGCCAACCTGGTTCTAGTTCCTGGCTGGTGCTCGCCAAGCTGAACTTGCAAACTAACGCAGCACCAGTTTGTTTTTCCACCCGCTTGAGCCTGTAGAAAAGCCACGTCATGACATCACTTCTACTTGACCGCTTTTCCCAGTAGCGCTAGCACGAACTTTCCCTCACAAGAACAACAATGGCGGATAACGTAGCATGCTTGTTGGTGTTTCCTCGACCGACCACTGCTTAGCCTTGGAATCCATTAGCTTCGTCTTTGTTATTTTTTCGCTGCAGGAAAATGGCGTTTTCAAACGTTTTGTTTGTCTTTTTGGTCACGGCAACCCCGCCCCTCACCCCTCGCCACCTGCCCCTCCCCCCCTGACATAAGCAGCTTGCAGTTCTAGACCAGCAAAGAGTTGGAGCCGCTCTGAAACCTGTTTTGCTGACCGGGAGCTGGTTCTTTCACAATCGAAACACAAAAAACTGGTTCTCAATTGAGCACGGGCTCCGAACCGGCCCTGAAACTGCCTCAGTGGAAAAGGGGTATCAGTGGGTTGGTTCGTTTCTATGTTATGTGACTTTGGTGTTTTGAATGGTTGGTTCAGATCCAACCCAATATTTGTATAACACACGATTCCACAACAATTAACCAATTGAGGCGGCAGACGAGAGAGCAACCCTTGTGTTCTGCAATCTTAGAATTACACTTGAGCAATATGAAGAAGAAAGCCTGTTACTCCCCCAACACAGAGTTTGATGTCTAATGGTTCTCTATGTAAGGTTTTTATAAAACATTCTGAGTCTGTCAGTGACCAAAACAAGCTCTTAAGGTGGACTATGATCGGAAACATTTCCCCTGAAGCTTTAAATGCAGCCATGATCGCACGTTTTAGAGCGGCCGGATAATAATGCCACCTACTGTAGCAGTGCCAAAACATTCTGTGCTTAATAAGGATTAAACTCCAAAATACAAAAGGCCAAACTCAACAATGCATTACTTCATCTGGCTGTGCTTTCTTGCTCTGTCTGTGACCTGCAGATAAAGCTCCTTCAGTCTTTTCCCCCAGATCATAAATACCAAGTCTCATTTTTTTAAAAGGCGAGGTAATTTCCAGAAAAATGTTGGCCACAGAAGTGTTTAACTAAAGCTACTCACTCAGGAGTGGACTGTCTTTTTCCAGCAACAGATCAATACATGTTTGGCACATTTCGAGTACTTAAAGCAACAGGACAGTGTGTGGGACTGATCAGAATACACTTCTGGTTCCAGTGTTCAGTGTAATGAAGGAACGTGTCGCTCAGTGCAGTTGTTTGGATAACTGATGTGTGTTTTTAACAGATCCTGGACAACAAAGGAGCTCTTTAGCTCAGGGACACAAGCTCCTGTTTATGATCCGCTGGTCAACAGCATCTTTGTGTTTCTATACAAAAGCAATCCTTTTCAGATCAGTCCATTCATTATTTGTCATTGGTTCATGTGTTTATAATCAGAAGGTATTGTTATTACCAGCGTTGTCCTTTAATATGACCCTGTTACATGATACAGCATTGAGTAGCTCTCAAATATCAGTCACTTACAGTTCAATAAGGCGTATTTATTTCTGTTGCAGAAGAACAAGTTTGACAACATTCAGTTTTAATAACAGCTGAGTTATTGTTACTGTTAACATTAACACATGATCTAATGTGGCATTCAGGTCATACTGACAGTGACAGAAGCAGACACAGGACATTAATGATCTTTGTGAGTACATGGCTAAAGACATCTTCATGTAAGGATCTGAAGTCAGCTTCAAACTCCAGTAGGGTTTGAGTCCCTCAACTATCCTACTTATAAGTCAAAGTCAGTCTCTGAACAATTAGTTTGAAGCAGCTTGTACAAAAAAGGCAAAATAATGCAGCAACATTAAGACAACAACAACAATTTATACACAAGGAGTAAGATGCTCTGTTGGTGTTTTAGAAGTAAACTTAAGACTTACCTTTTTAATCTAACTTTTAATTGGAAGTAATTTATTTTTAGCCCTGGACTGTATTATTATTATTACAATCATTGCTTTAACAACATGTATTTATCTTATTTATCTACTTATTTCCTGTATTTATCTGATGTTTTTAACTTGACCCTATTTTTAACTTCTCCTCCTACTCTTACTTATTTATTATTTTTGCTGTATTGATTATATTTTATTTTTAAATTATTTTATTTTTAATCATGCCTTTTAGAATTGTATCATTGCTGTTGTCTCTTTTACTCTGTGAAGCACTTTGGGCTGGATGTTTGTATGTACGAAAGGTGTTGTATAAATAAAGTTGAGTTGAGATACAGCAACTCAGCAGAGTATAATTGTGTTCCAAATGTGCTATTAGCTAGCTAAATCCTCAGGCTTCTACCACTGAGAATGCTTGATCATATAGTGCAGTAAATTCAGATACTGTGTCATTGATTGCTTACGATTTTGGACTTTCTGTGGTAAATGTTCTGCAGTTTTCAAAATCCCTATTTAGGCAGGACACTACTTTATTGTATTGGTGCTAATGCTAGCTTAAGCTACTGCTGCTTTGCATTCCTTAACGTCTTCATGACAGTGATGAGTTTTCAGGTGACTGATAAGATGTGTTGTGTTAAATCTGGAGGGCCTTGTTTCCTCTTGGGATTCCTTGCAGCACATGTTTTGCAAATTGCAGCTGTATCCTCTTGAGAAACTGTAAATTACCTTCAGTGGTGACGCTTGCTCTGTAATGGTGCACCTCATACTGACACATACAGTGTTGGAATGCAGGCTTGTTAATGGACGTACACCAACAACATTCCTATCAACTGTTTTATCTGATAAAATTGGATTACTGGAATCTTAAATAAGAATAAAATATTCCCATTATCAACCAATAAGGAGAGATATGCGTATGTTGTGCATGCCTACTGCTTCTTTTTTTTTTAAGTTATATTTTGGGGCTTTTGACAGATTTATTTTATAGAGTAGAGGACAGTGGATAGTGTAGGAAACTGGGAGAGAATGGGGGAATGACATGCAGGAAAAAGACCGCAGGCTGGATTCAATCCCGGGCCACCCTCTTCATGGGCGCGCAGCTTAACCATTGGGCCAAGTCTGCGCCCTACCTATATTTCAGTTATATTTTTGGGCTTTTTGCCTTTTTACCTTTTTATTGATAGTACAGCTGAAGAGAGACAGGAAATGTGGGGAGTAGAGAGCAGGGGAAGACATGCAGGAAATGGTCGCGGCCGGGAGTCGAACCGGCGACCTCTGCGACAAGGACTATAGCCTCTGTATGTGGGGCGCTTAGACCACCTGCGCCCTGCATACTGCTTTTTAAGTGATGGAGTCTTTGAGGTTCATTTTGGAGTCAGTGGAAACTGCAGTAACAGACATTGTGTGAAACAAGCAGAACAATGGATAGACTTATTGGAAGTTTAACAATTATAAAGTAGTCCCATATTGTGCATCAGGCCCAACACAGGCAGAAGAAAACACTGCACACACCTCTGCTGACATTTTCCTTGTGCTGTCCAGAAGACGTTGTTTGTCTGCTGCTGCCTGAGTACACGCTAACCAAGAACAAGAAGTGCAATAAGCAGTTCAGATTATTCACAGTTGCAGCTCTGCAGTGTTTGCTTGTGGCTAGTTCTTAGGCAGAGGATAGTTAAGAAATAACATCTCCAACCTCAGGAAGCAGAATGACATTATAATGACTTTGTGGGTACACCTGTACAGAGTGTTTGTTCTGTTGAGGTGTGTCTGTGTGCTGTTAGACAGGACCTACAATACCACTATAATAACTGCCAAATTTTGAACTTTCATCTTGTTAAGTAAATAAAACTCTGGCCTAAGCTGAAAATGAAACACATCTGATCATACACAAACCCTCCAGGCTGAAGTGACTCAATCACATTAAGGATGGAACCACAGATAAAAAAGGGATCAATAGCTTTCTTTGACATGTGAGCTCATATACCCGTCAGGCCTTGATCCGTCCCAGCTCTGTCATGTCGGCCCTCAAAAAGAAAAGTGACGATTCTGTTAAGAGAGTGGTGTGATTCTCATATGAGTGGGTCTATTTTGAGCATTGGTTTCAACAGAGGAAGACAGAAGTGTTGGTGACTGCTCAGCCTCTCGCTTAATCTCTTGCGTTCTGTGTCAGTTTTGGAAACTTTTATAGCTTTGACAAAAGTATGAAAGGAGTGAAAGATGCATCAGTTCTGGATTTAGATCCTTTGGGACAACGTTTGAGGTATTATAATACCTTTTTCAAAATAACATATATTCATATAAGAGAGAGTGAACTGTGTTTTTTGGGAATAAACCCTCTGACTTTTGGTTTACACATTCTACAATCTAAACCCAGCAACAAACAGCTGCTAAGACATCAAAGATAGAGAAACTTCTGATGTTTGTTCAGATTAAAGGACAACACTCTCATCTAGAGCTGGGCGATATTGAAAAGATGTTGTCACGATAACATTTTTTATATCAATCAATATAGATAATTTTCACAATAATATCAAATCATTCTTTCATATCATTTTAAAGGCAGGTTATTTTCCTCCTGAATGAAAGTTGAGGAAAGCAGACAGTTTGTTATCTTGTATCTGGATATAGTAATCTAGTAAATAGCCAAAATATCTTAACTAATGAAGTTTAGTGGCCTTTCTTTTGGAACATGTTTTCACTCTGCTTTGAGCTGGTAGGTTTTGCATTTTCTTCAGTGTTGCCTTCGCTCGATTCAGCTGTGTTTACTAGGGCTGTCAACGAATATTCTAAATTGGAATATATATTCGAATATTTAAAAAAAACGGAGATTGGATTGTGAAAATTAATATTCGACTGTGGAAAAAAAAACACATCAGCGGCTGCTTTGCGAGTGGGCGCACTGCATGACGGGTCAGGGACAGGTCACAGGAGTCACACATGCACAGCGTGAAGCAGACGGCAGAGAGAAATCCCTCCGTCCCCGGATCCTCAGTGTGCTCTGAACGTGTCTTTTCCTCCGTTTGGAACATAGTGAATAAAAAGAGATCTGTCTTCTTCACATGTGGACTGTCTCATGTTTTTGTTAAATAACCTGTCAGGCCTAAGACCCTACATTGACAGTGGACTAAAAGAGCCCGACCATCAGTGACACTGGGATAAAATGAAGCTTTTCCTCTCTTTTTTTATACAAGCGGCAAGAATGTAAGTGAACTACTTTTTCATTTTTAACTTCAATTAATGTTAATGATATTTGCTTCAATCACTGAATGAAGCCTGCCTATATCAGGGACAAGAGTAGGGACCTTTAATTGCTTGCACAAGTCTTGTTCAGCACTCACTCAGCGCATTACGCACAGAGAGGGGAGCGAGCGAGAGGTCAACAGTCTTAAAAGTGTTACGGTATAGACCATTAGGTCATTTACTTGTTTTGTAATGTGTAGGTATGTTTTAGGCATGTTATATCTTAAATAAAAATACATATACAAGTAGTTATGTCTCCTTGTATTAGTTTGTCCACCTGTTATTGACATATTGCGCAAATATAGATATTCGAATGGTTCGAACCTATGTTTTTTTTTTTAGAGCCAATATTCGAACGTCATTTTGGAGCAATTATGACAGCCCTAGTGTTTACATTCCGCTCCAAAC
This sequence comes from Notolabrus celidotus, assembly GCF_009762535.1. Taxonomy (NCBI): domain Eukaryota; kingdom Metazoa; phylum Chordata; class Actinopteri; order Labriformes; family Labridae; genus Notolabrus; species Notolabrus celidotus. The sequence goes on from NC_048292.1 coordinate 25,480,402, forward strand.
CTGCCCACCTCTTACCCTGCGACATGATTGGCTGTTAAATGCCGTTGTCTTCTTTTTCCTGTTTAATGTTGGGTGGGAACTAGCGTTTAGGACACTTGATTGGGGGTGTAATTACAGGTTTAAATATATCAACGTTTTATTGTACATTTGTTATATTTATATTGAGAAAAATAATATATCACGATAATTATTGTTGTTGTTTTATCGCCCAGCCCTACTCTCATCGAAGGAGTTCTTAAGATTTCCATTAAAAAAGCATCACTTTTAATTGCGGCAATATGTAATACTAGCTATTTAATGTGTCAGTCTCTTCTTTGTTGGAAGTTTTTGGAATAAGCTTTGTTACCCAGCATTAGATAAGTCAATAACAGCCTTTTATTTGATTTCAAAGTGTAATACCGCGTCTGGTTAGCTTAGTTAAGATTATCTTAAGTCCTTTACAGACTGCCTGTTCAAATCAAGATATAAGCCTCTGTTGGATCTTGTCTATAATGTGTAAAGCCTGGTTGAAATACTGTGTTGACTCCACCATAGTGGCCTTGCGTTGTAAGCACTACCTACTTGTGCGTTGAAGTGTCTGCGTCGCTCTGCAGTACTCCACCTAAACATTAGTCGACAGTGCGGTTTCTATGCTCATCATATTACCAGTTCCCAGATCCTCTACATTCTCAGCTTGTTGTGCACAGGAAACTGTGGCGACTGAATCCAAGCATTGTGTCTTGAAGTTGGCGCTGGTAAATGTTGAGCAGCAGTACTTTAATTATATCAAAGAAGAAAGGAGATGGAAGGAGTGGGCGGTGATACTGGAAGTGTTGTACATGCAGGAAATTAGATTTGGTGAGATATCCAGTTTTAAAGGTTGGGAGTCTGCTTGTTCCTGAAAGGAATCTCAAATGTGTTGTGCAATGTTTTGTTCATATTGTTGTCCACACACTACAGGAACAAAATGTTAAATCTATCCTTACTTGTGATCATTTGTTGGGTAATCTATCAAGACTTAAAAAAACAAATGTGAGCCAGCCTGAGAGTGTACGCTTATGACATTTTTTGTAATAACGAAACTGTTAAGTAAGTTGACTTGAGGCGGGCTGGGCCTGATTCACTTGTAGGTAAACACACAATGATCACAGTTGAGACACATTTACAGTATGTGCTAACTAAACTTCATTTAAAGGTACTAGGGATGGGCATTTCAAGCCAAAATACTATTCAATAATCATTGGCATGTATTCAACAATTGTTCAAATAATCCCCCCAACACACACACACACACACACACACACACACACACACACACACACACACACACACACACACACACACACACACACACACACACACACACACACACACACACACACACACACACACACACACACCTGTCCCATTAACGGCCCGTTTGTGTGACAGTCTCGTTAACCAGCAGCAGGACAAGGTGTTGCTAGTAGCGGTCACTGACAGCGTCTGTCTCCGTCTTTATGTCAGTGTTTCTGTGACGTGGCGTGGTGTGTGTGTGTTTATATTTTATAGTCATGCTCAGTCTCTGGAAATACATGTGTAGTAGTGTGAGATTCAAAAACTGAGAAAATCGCTGCGACTGTCGCTAATGTTTTCTTCTTCTTTAGCTTTTTTTTTGTTTCAATGTTAATTTTTTTTTTTTACATTTTCAAAGACACACAATTACAATTAAATAAATTATAAGGGGAAAATAGATACATATATACATACACATGCACATACAGTATATACACATCTATAAAATAAAGGGAAAAATTATATAAACATACAAGGGGGGAAAAAAACTTGAATTACAAAATGTCACAACTTTATTATTGTCTGTATTAAATAAAGATAACCAAAGGGAGTGCATTGCCATAGATGATTTGTTAATCACAAATATTCTGCCCAGAAAAAAGTTTCTGCAAAAAACGACCACAATTACAGACATCGCCAACTCTTTACCAGCCTAGCTCAAGATGTGTGACAGATCCTTACCCTGAAGAAAATTAATAAATAGACCCCAGATACCGTCAAATAATTCATGTTTGCGCTTGGCTCTGGAAAAGATAACATATACACTTAAGGACAGAGACATTTGATTAAACCACCATGTAATACTCAGCCTACCACTGTTTTCCATGTTTGTGCTATTGTTCTTTTAGCCTGTATATGCAGAGGTCTACAAAGACCCGTTCTCTGTGGGTCATATTACGTCCTTTTGGGTAGATACTAAGAAGAACAAACTCTGGTTCTACAGCTAATTGAAAAGATTAAAAACTCCTGCATTACACATCCGACTTCATCCCAAAACTCCTTTATGTTTGGACATTTCCATACGCAGTGGTAAAATGTACCTTTGTCGTCCCCACACCTGTTACATAGGTCTGGGATGTTGGAGTTAAATTTGTGGAGCTTCTCTGGTGTTATATAGACTCTCATTAACCATTTGTATTGCAGCAGTTTTAAACAAGTGTTAGCTGTTTCAGTCTGTGCTGAATTTACACCTTATCCCATTCTTCAGCAAGATCTCCTCTTGTAGATCGTCTTTCCATGCTTTCAGTTTATTCTCAGAGGATCCTACTGACTCAGATATTAGCACATTATATACTTCTTTTGCTATTTAATGCAGTTAGCATTCTTCATCTTCTGTTACTTTATGTGGTTAGCAAACAGCTTTAAGACACTCTGTAGCCACCATCTGGCAGGACTCTATTACAACCATGCACCGGTACAAACGATGAAAAATTGTACTTTTAAAATGAGAATATATTCGAAGAACCTCTTTTTACAAAGTGAACGAATATTCCAAAATCGTTGCCCATCCCTTAAAGGTACAGTATCTAACTTGTATCGTGCTATGATGAATGTGTAACTGTGGTTTTAATAACCAGTGGAAGCATTTTGGTGCCAACTTTTGATTCTAAAAATTTTTTGATACTCGATGCAGTGTGAAGATCAAACACACACAGCCCTTCACACATCAACTATTTGGAATCATTGCTCAAAAAGGAACATTAATTAAATTATGTAAATGTTCACTTCATGAAAATTACAAAGGGAGCGAGCCCTCTATGAAGCACTCTGCTCTGGGAACACTCACTGATGATTGGTTACTGCTTTTAATGTCCGATACCGCCACAAACATAGACATTAGCTACTGACACTTAACCTCATGTAGAGTTGAACCACCACCCTCTCTCTCTCTCTCTGTCCCTCTGCCTCTCTCTCTCAGCAGCAGCACTGTACATGCCTGCAGTCGCTCTGGTGATTTCATGGCTCTTAACCAAACACAAAGACTCCATTATGTCTCCCGTCGCCCAAATAAAACTCACTTTCTCTGTCTCCCATCTTCCTCTTCTCTCCATCGCTATCTCCTTCCTCTTCCTCCGCTCACTCGTCCTCCTCTTCACATTCACACTTTTCACCCACATCTCCCAGTTTAATCTGAAGCTACATTTTCTCTTTCATGTCGTCATTGTGACGATGGAGTTGAGAAAGACGAGATGAGAGGAAAAAAAGTGAGGAAAGAATGAATACGAGAGGAAGAGGAGGAATGGAAGAAGATGGTGTGTGTGTGTGTGTGTGTGCGGTTATTAGCCCACTAATTAGGCCTCGTCGCCTGTCGTCTCTTCCCCCCCTCGCTCGCCTTTTGAAGTCGTCTCCTCTGGACTACCCACAATGCACTTGGGAGGCTTCCGTGAGGGGGCAGAGGAGTGATGGAATGGGGGTTGTGAGGAATGTGGGTCAAAATGTGTGTGAGAGATTTTCTGGAGATGCTGATGATGAAAAAGAGAGAGAGAGAGAGGCAGAGGGGGGTCTCAGTTCTTTCTCTATGTCTCTACATTTTTGGCAGAGTGCTGGTGCTGCTCTTCTTGTTTGAGGTCCCCCCCCCCTCACACACACACACACACACACACACACACTCACGCACACACATCAGTCATGTGTGCCAGATGCTGCTCTCTCAATCTCAACACACACACACACACACACACACACAGATACGCACACGCACACAAGTCACATGAGTCCTTTGTTTTGGTTTGGTGCAGAGATAAAACCCGGCTCTGTTACACTCCTCGACAAAGGAGACAAAGAGCGCCTATCTCACACGTAGTGAGTGTGTGTGAGTGAGGGGCGTGTGTGTGTGTGTGTTTGTTTGTGAGTGTTTCTCCGATGGAGTCATCTTATTTTTGCTTTTTTTATGAGCAGGATTTTCAGCCTCATTAGTTGGAGTTTTTTATTTTCCCTTTCACAATGACTGTACTGTAGGATCTCTTTCATGTGTGTGTGTGTGTGTGTGTGTGTGTGTGTGTGTGTGTGTGTAAATGCGTGTGAGTGTGCGGCATCATCAGATCTGCATGTGGATGTGGCCACCAGGGCCAGCGTGACACACTTCCCCTTCAAAAGTGGGCTAATCACACGCAAGTTAATGGACAGTGCAGCAAACACTCTGGAGAACCTCTAGAACACGTTTATGAAGACACAGATTTCTTTAGATAGATGATCAACTCAAGGAAATTCAAGGAACCCCTCTTTTTTAATTTATTCATAATTTCAGATTTTTATCCTGGAGGCTATCACAGGTATTGGCTCACGTCTGTTGGACGTCTTTTCCATTTTCCTGTCTGTTCATTTTGCGTTTTGTTTCCTTTAACTACATTACCATCAGTGGAAAGAAAATAAGAATGTCAAACTAAATAGATATCTTACTTTTTATCTTCTTCAGATGCAATGAAAGTTTATTTTCCAAGAACATAGGTACTTGTCTTTTGTCCAAAACGTTGCAGTATCACTCATACTGAGTTTAGTGGTTTTGATATTACAGCATGGATAAAAGGGATGTGTATGTTTACGGCCAAATTCCACCAGATCCGTGTCCAGTCCGTCTCTGATCCGTCATAGCACCGGACCTGAGGTTTCTATCATAAACTGTATAAAATATGGACTAGTACCTGTGACGTCACCCATCTGTTTCTGAACCTCTGTTTTGAAGCCAATCTTCGGTGGCAGCCATATTGCTGCTGTCGAGCGATTGTAGCGTAAAGAGGCGGGCTTTGAGCCTCCTAGCCAACAGCTACAGTGTTCCCGTCTGTCTTATCAAGTCAGCTGTGCCTCTCATTGGAAGACTCGTAATCTCAATATTGTCGAAATTGCCGCGTTATGAAAAAATTCACCTCCCCTACAGTGTGTGCCGATCGAGGAATGAGCTATCCAGACTACACTTGTCTTTTGAACCAGACTGTAAACATGTTTATTTATGCTGTAAAGACTTCCAGAGCCAGCCTGAAGCGGATCCTCGATGAACTGAACGGTTTCCATTCTAGTCAATGTGTTAACTTCCACTGGATCCGCTCTGTTGTATTCTGGCTGCGTCTCTGATCCGGCAGGTTGGAGCCCTCCGGATCAAAGACGCAAGACTTTTTATTTTGGCGCATGACGCATCAATCTCAACAGAGCAGATGGAGCGGGACAGGAAGTCAGGCACCAAAACAAAATGAAAACATCCAGTTAATTTTCAGAATAAAACACTCTGTGTTATCACCAGATCGTATTTCACTTAACTACAACAACAAACCGTCATGATGAGAGGAGCCACCTGGAGTCAACAGGTCAGAGGTTTTTTAGAGGACCATGAAGACAACATGGATGAAGAGAGGAGGAGGAGAATCCTTGATTCAGTAATTACCATGGGTAAACCTCGGTCACATGACTCCAGCTGTCCAGCGGTCCGGCTCCGTGCTGTGTTCTGAAAACACAACTGGTGGGTGTTGATGGACGAGAGAGCAATGAGCTGGACTGCAGTGGACTGGACATGGATCTGGTGGAAGTCCTGTGTTAGTCTGCAGCAGAATTACTTGTCAGTTACACAAGTTATTAATATTTGTATTATTGTAAGTAGGCTTCAGTGGCATTGAGGTAATGTGGTATTCCACAGTGTACAAAAATATCAAAGGTATCAGTTTCATTACGGTCAAAAAAACATCCTCACCATAAATAGTGATGACCAGTTCCTCTAATAGATCAGTAGAATACATCTTCATCTCCATTGTTGTGAAACAATGAAAGGCAGTTCAGCAGCTCTTCACATTAGCAGCATGATAATCTGGTGTCTGTGTGGTTGTGTTTTCAGTTCATCTCTCTGATAGTTTAATGTTTCTATTAACTGTTGATTTTAAGAGATGACATTAGACTAAGTTTAAGGATGTGTCATCGTCAGGTGACAGCTGACAGTCAGAAGGGAGATAAAGAGAAAAAAACTTGAGCACCGTTCACTCAGTCAGTACCTAAATAAAAATATGGGTTACAACCATACAACAGAGGAGAGCTAGAAAATGTATATGAGGCTTTGTGCCAGATATGCATAAATGGTTACAGTGAGAGATGGAAACACTTCAAATTAAAGGGCCAATCTCAGGTTCAATCCACATGAGTCAATTTACTGACTAGTAGTGACTAATTTGACTAGATTACCAACTATCACTCAACTCAACTCAACTCAACTCAACTTTATTTATATATCACCTTTCATACATACAAGCATACAGCCTAAAGTGCTTCACAAAAGAACAGAGAGACATAAAACAACAGAAATGGGTACAAAAAAAAAAAAAATACGCAAAATAGAAAAGAAGATAGTGGTCATAAAAAAATTTCAAAATAAAATAAAATCAATACAGTAAAATCAATAATATAAATAAGGGTAGAAAGCAAAATGGAAAATCCGTTAAGCAATGAAATAATTAGATGAATAAAAAAATAAATCACATTGTGTAGTCTCATGAGCCTCCGTTATTAATGGAATATAGTTTTAATTTGTCATCTTTCTGTATCTTTGAGAACTGAAGCACTACAATAGCTTAAATGTCAATTTTTGTTATTCATTCTGGACTTTGAAAACAGCCGCTGACTCTTTGTGTAAGGTTTGAAATGAAGCTTTTCCATCATCAGCTCAAATTTCTTTCAGTGTCAGAATAACCACAAGTCTGAGAGGTTTGTGGGATGAAATCATGTTAATAACGGCAACCGTTTCAAGATATTTATCAGCAAGAATAAAAGCCAGATTAAAATCTAAAACATGATGCAGGGGGAATCATTGTACTGCTGTTTAATCTACAGAAGTTGTATATATCTTTATTCATAATAAGACCTTTTACACGTTCTACAAACTGTTATTCAGTGTAATCGTGACCGGCTGCTGTTTCAAAGCTCTTATCTGTCGATGTAGAGATCTTCCTTTAATAATGTCTCGCCTGTAGAGAAGTTAATATTTATGAAACTGAATCCTTTAATTAATAAGTTCCTCTTCTGATGGCCTGTTGGGTTTTTAATAAGACCAACTGCAGCCAGCTGAGAGGAAATCCAGGTCATGTCCCTGTACATACACACATACACAAACACACAGACACACAAATAGTTGTATGTTCCTTCAGTGTGTGTGTAGGTGTTGTAGTGTACAGGATCCAAGGAACATGTCATGATTGTGTGTTGCTGTGACATTGCAGTCAAACGCCCGACACTGATTGATGAAGTGATTCTTGCCATGCAGCATCACAAATGACAAATAGCTGAGGGTGCAAATGTGTGTGTGTGTGTGTGTGTGTGGAGTGGCAGATGGTGTGTTATGAGTTTGAAACAAGCTAACGACCTTGAGAGAGAGAAGAAGGCAAGAAAGGAAGAGAAGGAAAGAAAGAAAGAGAGTGAGAGAGAGAAAGAAAGAAAGAGGGATGGTGATAGCAGGGGTCCGTTTGTTTTGTGCTGAGGGTCGAGCGGGATGGGCGGTGCTGCTTCCTCAGAGCATTTCCTCCACTCAGCCAAAGTGCATGTTCCTCACACACACACACACACACACACACACACACACACACACACACACACACACACACACACACACACACACACACACACACACACACACTTGCATAGGGTGTTAACGCAGCAGCACAATGAGCAGAGATTGGCTTCAGGCACACTGAGCAAGGTGTTTCCTGCGACCTGGATGACTGCTGCGTCAACTCAAACACACACGTCTACAGCGGGCAGGACTCGCCCGTGTGTTTGCAGATATGTGTGTGTGTGTTTTGTGTGTTTTTGTATGTTCGTCTGCTAACTGATTTGACTGTCGCCCCCTTCAATTAGGTCTCATTAATCTGTGTGTATAACCGTGTGAATGTGTGTGTGCATGAAAACAGCTGTACTCAGGTCTTGTCATACTCATCCTTTATTCATGCTCTGTTCATGCTTTATTCATCCGCTGTTCAAGCATTTGCAGAGCGGATGAATATTGGATTAAAAGCAGTTGTACGTTATTTATGAGCCGAGGTATTTTGGATTGTACGAAGGCCTCTGAAATCTCAAACACACACACAAACAAAACAACAAACAGTCCTCCTAATGCGGCCTGCATTTGTCTGCTGGTGTATCTGTCAGTTAGTGCTGAATTAATGTTGGCTTGTTTGTGTCTTGCCCACAGGCCCTGCACTGCCCTGCGATGGAAAAGATGAAGAGGATTAAGAAGCGTCTGTCGTTAACACTCCGCTCCAGTCAGACAATCGACGAGTCCTTGTCTGAACTGGCCGAGCAGATGACCATGGAGGACGGTGGCACCAAGGACAACGGTAATAATTCAGAAAGTCTTTGCAAAGTTATGCATGAAATAACAAAAGGGATAACACATAAAATGTGATCAAATTTTAAAATGTTTTTATCAAATGGCTCTGAAGCTCATTTGCTAAAGTAGAAAAATGTCTTCTCTTTTTAGCTCCCTTTTAAGCAACCTTCATTAAGTAAAAAAATGAATTCTGTATCAATGGGACAGCCAACAACTATGCTAATAAACAGAGGGAAAAAATAGGAGAATTGGCAGCACTGGACAGATCGAGACGTTTTTAATTCTTATTTATTTGTATTTTTTGGGGCATCTTTGGACAGGACAGTTGAAGAGAGACAGAAATGTGTGCAGTAGAGAGTCGGGGAAGACATGCTGCAAAGGTTTGGAGTCGAACCAGCCACCTCTGTGAAGAGGACAGTAGCCTCTGTATATGGGACACGCTTAGACCGCTAATCCACCAGCGTCCTAGATCAAGACATTTTAAGGACATTTTATGAGTGCAACCCAATCAGCTACTACAGGTGTTGAAAAATAAAGTAAATGCCAAACCTCAAAAAACTGCAGTTCCTTGAATGTCCACTTGAGGTTTGCTCAAAGCCCAAATTCAATAGCCCATTTTTACAGCCAAGGATGAAAAGTGCTTGCAGTTGGAGGAGGACATTTTTTATTTAACTCCTCTGGTTTGATTGCATTACATCTTAAAGATATGCATAATCAGGTATGATTTGGGGGTGTGGCTGATTTGACTGACAGTGGGAACATTTTAGCTGTTTGCCATTCTGCTTGGCTAAAACCTCAATTCCCCCAATCGCTGCTACCTAGTCTCCATTTTTTACAACTGCAATATTGCAACCACCATCTTTAACCTCATAACATGTCTTCAGAAACCAACTGGTGACATCACTGAGACGACCTCCATGTTTTATACGGTCTTTAATGCATCCTATATGCAGACAGTAACTTAATAACTGCGAACAAGCTCTGGGAGGTTTTCACTGCAATGAATGTAACTGCCTGAAATGCATGTTATACATCACACTAGATGCAGATGCTGATGTAGTACATGTCACCTCTTGGCTTCAAGACCACCAGCATGCTGTGTTAGATAACCCTGGAGCAGCATTGCGCCAGTGTCAGTAGTTGGGTGCTGTCTAAAGGTGAAGCTGCCCTAATGTTGGGGCATTGTTTACACTTGTGTTGCAAGATCTGTGTTTAATAGGGACCTTTTTTACTCATAAATGCTGTCACCAGTTTCTTGCAGGGTAAAACATAATAGGTTTGAGCTTGAATCACGCAAGACTGAAATGATCTTCTTAATGAAAACAATATCAGAATGTTTTCTAAAGTTCCTTCCAAAAAATGGTACAAGTCTTGTTTTGAGAATCCTTAAACTTATTTAAATAAATCAACTCCACAGCCCACATAGTAAAGGAAATTCCATGGTTCTGATTTATCCAGTATTTCCTGTACACATCCATCAACAGATGTGAGAAACCATGCATAAACACACACACACACACACACACACACACACAAGGTCTCTGTCTTGGTGGCTGTCGGAGGTGAATGCATTCTGAAACCCTGAATTGATGGAGCGGGCAGCATGTGTCAGTAACAGCTACAATGGACTTACAGAGCGTGGCTCTCTATCAAGTTATGTAACAGGAGCAGGGGAGCTACTTGAACACACACACAATCACACACGCTCACATGCACTCAAATAGCAGCTTAGCTAGTGAGAAGGCAGTATATTGGAACAAGCATTAACAGCAGGCAAACACACTTTCCTTGACATCTCTTTGTTATGTAACATTCTGCCTGTTTTGGCTTCAATGCACGCCTGCTGGAACAACCACATGGACGGACAGGCTGCCACCAGTGATTGACAGCTGCCAGGGCTGGACACAAACATGCAGCTTTTTCACAAAGTTTCTATCATTTGCCTGACGCCTCATTTCAGAAAGAGTAACTACTGTGGAAACAAAGCAGGAAAAATACACTTCAGGTCCTGGATTAATAAAATCTAGAGGTAGGTTTGAGTAATAGAGATCAGAGGACGCTTCTTCCCTTTGAAATAATCATTGTGTTACATAATAATGGTGAACAGTGAATGAAACTCACAAGGCAGCTGAAATAAGTTCACACAAAGGACAATTTAAAATGAAAAATGAATAACGGAAGCCTCTTATTAACAGAAGAGGGTGCTTTCTGCCTTTTACTTCACCTGTTCAATGTTATTTTATCTCTTACATCTATGGCTGAATCGAGGCAGGCAGACGAGGCAGCAGGAGGTAATGATTTTGCTGGTGTAGCTGCGCCACCAAAGAAAATAGAGGTGGGAATTGCTGCAGGAATCACAATACAATACAAGATACTTGGCTCATATTAACAATAATATCACAACACAGTGATACAGTGATAGCAATAAGTGATTTATTGCAAGACAATCAAATAACGTTACATCATGATATCTAAGTTACTTAAGAATATAAAATGCCAGGTGAAAAAGTTTTCACCTTCCATTCCTCTGGAGACTTCCGTTCTGCCATATTAGCACTTCTGTAAGTCTTGCTAGTGAGTAACATGTAGGATGCATTTCCCACCTGTTGTGAATAAATGAGCACTTATTATCATGTAGGATTCTGCAGGCTATGACGTCCGCTCGTCTCTCTCTGCAGACTTATATGTACCCTCCACCTTTCTTCTCCTCTCAGCATAAAGAGCTGGAATAGTTTTTTCTCCCTTTCTTATTTTTGGTTTTGATTGCCGTCTTTCACCGCTGTCTGACATCACACTGTCGTCTTCTGGTATTATGCAGCTGTCAACTTCTTCACCCAATTACCTGTCGTTTATGTTCCCCTCGTTCATGTCATTAGCACAACTGAGATGAGTCATGAAGCAGTGACGCGGTGAGTCAGACTGTCGGGAGAATCGATTTCAGAGTGCTGTATTTATTCAATTAGAGTAACGACATTCAGCTTATTAACAATTGTATCACTTAGGTCAGGAGGAGGATGTATTGCTGAGTCAATATTTTGTCCCACCCCTAATAGACTATACCTGGGCTGCCTGCAAAAGTTTACTTGTAGAACATTTTTGTCATTTAACCTTGTAAGATTGGCATCCTCTATCAACAAACCAGTGGACAACCTCTCTCTCCAGTCCTTGCTTATTGTTGGGAGTAGTGCGTTCAAGGCTTTGAAGGTAAGAGAGAGAAAGAGAGAGAGAGGGATGTCCACGAGTATGTCCTACCTTTATATGTTTTTGAATGAGGTGCAATCTCTCATTTTAAAAAATGGACCTTTAATGACAGTTTTTTTAAATTATAATTATGACATTATGCAGGAAATAAATCTGTTAAAATAAAAATGTGCTTCTTATTTCTATTAAAGGAAAGTACAATTAGCAAAATTATACATTATTTCAAAATAAATGTTCATATTGGTACCATCATTTAATTTGATTTGATATAAAATTGAATTTGACTCCTTTTAAAAAAAAAAATTTATAATGTATTTTCATTGTAACTAATACAAATAATGCAGTCATTATTTTTAAAGTTAGTACACAACCTCACAAAATAAAAAAAAGTATAACTTTTACAGTAAATAATAAAATTGCTATTGTTATTTCTACTTAAAGCTCCAGTTCATGTCAGCCTATTTTAATCAATGAAAACTCCTCACAGGGGCTTTAATTTATAAAACATATTTAACATTATTCCATTGAAAAAGGTTAAAGAAGTCAGTAAAATGTTGGTGTTTTTATATGAACCAATAACTCTAAAATATGAAAATGATTGTATAGCTTCATCAGTTTCTCTGCAGGTTCCTTAAATCTGCTAAAAGCCATGAAAAACTCAACAAGTCCCAACAATTTTACCACCCTGCTAATATCACTCGTGCTCGACTTGTAATTTATATATGTCTGACAAGCACCTGAAGGCAGCATCATGTTAATGTTGGAGGCAGACATGTAGGAACACAGCACGCTCTGTTAATGCAGAGTTGAAGAGGTTGGGTGAGCTAAAGAAAGTTGGCAGGAGCAGAAAGATGAACCCACAGAAAGTGACAGCCTCCTGGGCCGACTGATGCAGATCACAGTGGAGCTTTATGACCTTTTTGTTCGGGTTCAGCTGAACTCTGGCAGTCACTCTGCCCACAGGGAGAACACTGGGCTGTAATATTTGCTTACAGGGTTTCCTTCCATTGAGGGTCTGAATGTGATTTCTCATTGAGGCTTATGTGTAATGTATTGATTGAGTAACATCATTTCCCTTTGGCTATCATCTTTCCAGTAATATAACTGTTGACTCTGCCTTCTCCAGCTGTTTGCCTACAGAGTCAAGATCAGGGTGTTAGATTGTAGCTGTTGGTGTGGATTATGGACGTTAGAAATTGCATGTTATCTAATATTAAAATTAAAATTAAACAAAAAATACATAATGGGGACTTTATTTTTCTCTGTTTTGCTTAGAAATAGATGAAAACATTTAACCACTCTCATGTTTGTTTGCTAAATATGAATCTTCAGCCAGGAGCTTGTTAGCTTAGCTCACTGAAAGGGGCCACACAGGAAGGCAGCAAGCCCCAATCAAGTAATAAAGAAAGTCATAAAATCACATGAGCACCTTTAACAGCGCGGTGTGACAGAGTGAACATTTTCATGGGAACCTGGTTTCTGTTACCATGTTACAGCCATCAATAATATCAGAAACAGTGTATCACAGGTTGACTTCCACATTTTAATTATACACTTTTCTTCACTTTTTTTTACAAACTTCCTCAATCTGCTCATATTGCCTCTCTTCTGCCCCCCCAAACACACACAACACACACAGGCTACAAGCACACACCCTGCCCCGCCCCTGTTTGTCTCCTGCTCTCTGTGTTTGCAGTGTTGACTATCTTCATTTGTAAAATGTTTTACATATCAATATTTTTTAAATTTTTCGAGCTGCATATGGACGATAATGTTGTTGATGACGCATCAAAAGGACTGACGATAACGAGGCTTTGATTGACATCACAACTTTTTGCACGCTTTAAGAGTGATAGGAGAGGTGTTCTATTAAACAGAGAAGTTCCAACTCAATCAATGATTATACATTCTAGTGCCTGAAATCCATCCATCCATTTTCTTCCTCTTATCCGGGGTCGGGTCGTTGAGGTAGGAGTCCAAGCAGATCGACCCAGACATCCCTCTCCCCAGCAACACTTTACAGCTCCACCTGGGGAATCCCAAGGCGATCCCAGACCAGGTGGGATATAGGGCTGTCATAATTGCTCCAAAATGACGTTCGAATATTCGCTCTAAGAAAAAACCATAGGTTCGAACCATTCAAATATCTATATTTGCGCAATATGTCAATAACAGGTGGACAAACTAATACAAGGAGACATAACTACTTGTATATGTATTTTTATTTCAGATTTAACATGGCTAAAACATACCTACTAATTAAAGGTCCTGACTCTTGTCCCTAATATTCAAAAGACAGCTAAAGACCCAGCTCTTTAAGAAGCACTATGCACTTAGCTAGACTGTTCTCCACTGTTGTCCCCAGTGGCAGATCATGCCTTCAAGCTACAGTTGACTCACACTGTCCTGCTCTACTCTGGGAATCTGTGTTCAGCTCTTGAGTGACCCAGCACTTGGTACTTCGGTCATTATTGTGGTGATGTTAATTGTTGATGAAGATAATGGAAGGTCTTAAATTGTTTGGTTGCTTCATTGTAGATGTTCCTTATTTTGAAAAAAAAAAAAAAAATCATTACTTTTGTTCATTGCCTTTACACTGCTTGCCAGTACTTGAACCCAAATGGACTTGAAGCACTTTGTTACTCTTACTGATCTTGTTTCCTCTTGTCTAGATCTTTGCTTGTGTTGTTCTTGTTCTCGTATGTACGTCGCTTTGGATAAAAGCGACTGCTAAATGACATTGTAACATTGTAACATTGTAATATAGGCAGGCTTCATTCAGTGATTGAAGCAAATATTATTAACATTAATTGAAGTTAAAGTTACCCTGTGATTGGCTGGCGACCTTTCCAGGGTGTACCCTGCCTTCCGCCGGAAGCCAGCAGGGATAGGCTCCAGCCCCCCGTGACCCCTAACGGGATAAGCGGTCAAGATAATGGATGGATGGATGAAGTTAAAGTTAAAAACGAAAAAGTAGTCCACTTACATTCTTGCAGTTGCATAAAAAAAGAGAGGAAAAACTTCATTTTATCCCAGTGTCACTGATGGTCGGGCTCTTTTAGTCCACTGTCAATTTAAGGTCTTAGGCCTGACAGGTTATTTGCCTAAAACACGAGACAGTCCACATGTGAAGAGGACAGATCTCTTTTTATTCACTGTATTCCCAACGGAGGAAAAGACACGTTCAGAGCACACTGAGGATCCGGGGACGGAAGGATTTCTCTCTGCCGTCTGCTTCACGCTGTGCATGTGTGACTCCTGTGACCTGTCCCTGACCCGTCATGCAGTGCGCCCACTTGCAAAGCCGCCGATGTGTTTTTTTTCCACAGTCGAATATTAATTTTCACAATCCAATCTCCGTTTTTTTAAATATTCGAATATATATTCGAATTTAGAATATTCGTTGACAGCCCTAGAGGGACATATAATCCCTCCATTGAATTCTGGGTCTACCCCGGGGCCTTCTCCCAGATGGACGTGTCTGGAACACCTCTAAAGGGAGGCGTCCGGGAGGCATCCTTATCAGATGCCTGAACCACCTCAGCTGACTCTTTTCGACTCGAAGGAGCAGCAGCTCTATTCCGAGCTCCCTCTGGATGTCCGAGCTCCTGACCCTCTCTCTAAGGCTGAGCCTAGACACCCTTCAGAGGAAACTCATTTCATCCGCTTGTATCCAAGATCTTGTTCTTTCGATCAAGACCCACAGCTCATGATCATAGCTGAGGGTTGGAACATAGACCGACTGGTAAATTGAAAGCTTTGCCTTCCGGCTCAGCTCCCCCTTCACCACTACGGTCCAGTAGAACGCCCGCATCACTGCTGTCGCTGCACCAATCCGCCTGTCGATCTCACGCTCCATTTTCCCCCCACTCGCAAACAAGACCCCGAGATACTCAAACCCCCCCACTTGGGGCAAAGACTTGCTCTCCACCGAGAGAGAGCAATCCACCCTGTGTGCCTGAAAGTTTTTTTTATTTCCAGAACACGTGAAAATCTAACAGTTGTGTTTTTTTTTGTTTCAGAGCCCTTCATGAGGAACGGCCGCCCCCCCACTTCCCACAGCATGCACTCCTTCCTGCACCAATACACCGGCTCCTTCAAAAAGCCCCCACTCCGCCGACCACACAGCGTCATCGGTGGCACCCTTGGGTCCTTCATGGCAATGCCCCGCAACGGCAGTCGCCTGGGTGAGACATACACACATGCTCACACTAACACACACACTAGGAAGGAAGTGAGTAGTGGGAGAACAGATGGCATCCAGGAACAAACAGGAAGCGTGTCACAGTCTGGATATTTCCATTATGCCTCTTACATTCACAAACACACTCCGGGCCACAGAGAGACTGGGAGGCAGCTTCTCTCCTCGCTCTCAGCTGAGTGGTTCTCACATGAGTGACAGCTGGATGGGGGGTTCAGTGAAACATGACGCAGTATCTTGTGTGAACTGATTCATGGCAGTGGATCTGAAGCAGTGAGTCTCATCCTGAGGGTTTGAAGCAGAGACAACGTTGGGATGATTCAAAGCAGCAGCAGATTTCAAACGGGGGGGGGGTCGGGACAGTCCAGAGGGTGGTGGGATGATTCAGGGGACAGTATGAAACACAAGAACTCAGTGTTGTGGGTATGAAGTTGTACTAGCCTGGAGGCTCTCTGAATATTTAGCCGAACTAGATCTGCCGGATCTGACGGGATGAGGACACAACTACGTCTACAGATGATAACATGTGACAGTGCAGCAACTAACTCTTCACAAACTAGCAAGTCTTTCTTTAGCATCGCACTAGTGTACAGCCTGTGTCAATAAAATGGGCAGTAATGGTCTTGTACGATGTTGTGAGTCCACCCATCACAGGTGCGTGCAGCTCTCTGTGCATCCTCCACCTTTTCACTCGTCTCTGCACAGAGCTGGAAACACTCCGTCTTTCTTCTTCTTTGGTTTTAAAAGTGGCGAGCACATCTCATAACTTCTTTGCACGGCTGTTCGACATTATCCTGCTGTCTTCTTTGGCCAATGAAGTTATGACGTGATGAGTGAAATTGGCAAAAAAAATCTGTCAACAGACTCAGCAGACCTGATGGCTTGAGGGATCAAATTCCAGAGGGAGGGGGCGTAGATGGAAAAAGCATGGTCACCTTTTGTTTTATAGTTAGAGTGGGGGATGGATAGAAGGCTGAGATGATCTGAGTGGATGAGGGGTGGAATAAGGGATGAGGAGTTCGAGACCATGCAGAGCTTTGTATGTGGTTAGGAGGATCTTGAAATTAATTCTGAATTTAACAGGAAGCCAGTGGAGTGATGCAAGAACAGGGGTGATACAGGACTTGACAGTTTGTGCAAGTTAGTAATCTGGTGGCTGCATTTTGGATTAACTGTAAGCGGTGTAGAGATGATTGACTTAGACAGGTGTAAAGGGAATTGCAATAATCTAAAGGGGAGAAAATGAAAGTATGAATGAATGTGTCAAGGTCGGAAAGAGAGAGCGTTGGTCTGATTTTGGCGATATTGCGGAGTTGGAGGAAACAGGATTGGATGAGTTTGGAGATATGATGAAGTGCCTCATTTGTGACTTCACACCATGGTATCAGTATTGTATCACACAAGTCGGGACAGCAATATATACAGTAGCTGTAATTGATATTTGTCACACCCCTACTTGTGAGCTATCAAGATGAGCATTATGTCACCATATTTAAAGACTCTGCCATCATCTTAAAACTGTCATGCTTTGGAACGCTAAGCCGCTGCATTCATGTACGAGTCCCTGCAGGGATTCATCTCAGATCTATTTTGGATATCACAGCCTTTTAGATCAGTTATAACAGACAGATGCTACCTCAGAGCTTAAACAAACACTGTCTGATTCTCTCTACATCTCCAGGCAGAAATCCTATGTATCTGTAAAAGTAGTCTTTTAACTTGTAGAGTTTTTATGATCAACAAATATTTTACATGTCAACATACACTATATGGACAAAAATATTTGACCACACCTGTTAATTATTGAATTAAGGTGTTTCAATCAGGCCCCTTATAGCCAGTGAAGGGTGATCTTAATGCTTCAGCATACCAGGACATTTAGGACAATGCTCCACTTCCAACTTTGTGGGAACAGTTAGAGGAAAGCACTTTTTTATTCCAACATGACTGTGCCCCAGTGCACAAATCAAGGACTATGAAGACATGGTGTAAGAGGAATATCCATGTTTTTGGGTCAAGCTGTAAACCCTTTTATTACTGTGCCACTGGGTGGCGCTGTCCTATTGTTTAGGGCAGTGGTTCTCAAAGTGGGATCCTTGGACCCCTGGGGGTCCACAAACCATAGTGTGGGGGTCTGTGAAATAATTATAAAAAATGTCTAATAAATTATAAAATGTGCTGAGTCATTCACAAAAAGCATATATAAAGATGAGGACTATTTGCGCCGATGAAACCAGCATATTGTGCCCAGTACTCCCACCCTAGTTGACTTTGGGCCAATAGAAACTGATATGATTGTGACACTCAATCATCAATCTGTCATGTGTCACTCATTCACATTTCACTCCTTGTTCCTGCCACTACTTAGCTTTCCTAACTACCTTGCGAGAATGGAGCCATTACTAAATCAGTTCACATCGTCAAGTGTTGCTAAGTCCAAGCTAGCTAAATTAATATGACGACAGGTATATATAGAGTTTGGTTTTATTGAGAACAGTGAAGGGAAACCAAAATGCATCATGTGTCTTCAGGTGCTGGGGAATGAAGCTATGAAGCCAGCCAAGCTAAAGCGACATCTGATCACAAAGCATCCGGAATATAAGGACAAAACTAAAGACTTTTTCCAGCGAAAGAGAGAGGAATACATCCGCCAGAAAACCCAGATGGTGAAGTGTTTTCTGTTTATCACTATGGAACAGGTCTGGAGTATTTAGATTGATAAGTTTTACAATACAAATAGTTCCAAGGGCATCTAAGAGTGCAAATGGTATTAAGCATGTGCTTAATCTTTATTACAATTATGAGGGGTCCTTGGGAAATGTTCACACCTGTAAGGGGTCCCTGGCCCAAAAAGTTTGAGAACCCCTGGTTTAGGGCACAGCTATATAGGTACGTCACTTGCCAAGGTATTGTATGTCTTTTGACCCCGGAAGGGCATATGGTTTTTTACCACTGTGGCGGCAGGCGGCATGGAGAAACCACGGCTGTATCGTTTGTTTCTTTTGTTCAATGAATGGAAACTGATGGACGCTGTATTCACTTTGCATGGTGCTGCAATAAACGGATTGTATTGTGCTGCAAACCAAAGACACGCCTGCAGAAATGTTATTGAAACAACATAAAGCAAACGGTATCGTATTGACCTACTTATGACAGTACAGCACGTCAGCCAAGTCACTCCATTCATTCTGTAGAGCATTTATGAGGTCAGGCACTGATGTTGGACGAAACGGTACTTGATGGGGTTGAGGTCAGTCAAGTTCTTCCACACCAAACTCACCAAACATGTCTTTATAGTCCTTGCTTTGTGCACAGAGGCAAAAGGGCTTTCCCCAAACTGTTGGCACAAAGTTAGAAGCATAGAATCGTTCAAAATGTCTTGGTAAGCATTAAGATCACCCTTCACTGGAGATAAGAGGTCTGATTGAAACACCTGAATTCAATAATTAACAGGTTTGGCCAATTACTTTGTGAAAAAGTGTATATATGCCAATAAAATACACCGTCCTGATACGCCCATACCTGCCTGATAATATTGTATGCGATATATACTCTGGTTGTAGTTTTTAAAGAAGTATCAACGTTACCAGTGAGCCTCACATTGGACCCTGGCCTACATAGAGGGACTTGGATCTAAAAACAGGACATTTAAGTAGGACATTGATGTGCCACATATTGCTGCTACACTCTGTGTGCTTATTAACAAAGCAGCTGAAAAGACCAGGGAGGCAAGGGAAGATGAGCAGCAGAGAGATGTAAAAAAAGAAGTGGAGAGTAGAGTCATTTAAGGTTTTGTGGAGTGAGGCAAGAGAAAATAAGACAAATGTGAAAGCAAAAACAATATGGGAAGTTTACAAAACTCCTTGCGGCTGTTTTGAAGACAGGGAATCAAGTTTTGGCTGAAATATTAAAAGTGAAAATATCATCCTGTGAGAAAGACTTGGGGAGTTTTTGGAGAGAATGAGGGAAGATAGGAAATAACAGGAGATAATGGAGAGGTATGTGAAAGTTAAAGGAGGCTGAAGTGAAGAGAAAGTGGGACAGATGAGATCATTTGGAGGCACACATGTTAGAAAAACACAGGTAGAGAAGGAATGTGTTGAAGCAATAGAGAGGGAGTCTGCTTGCTGAATCCTCGCAGAAAGAAAACAAGATGGAGGTGAAGGAGAAATATGAAGAGAGAAAAAGGGGAAGTGAGAGAAACCAAGGGAGATTTTTGAACTCAGGCGAGGAACATGTGAATGAGAACAGAGATGGCGGAGATGTCTTCAAAGGAAGAAAGTGGGCGAAAGTGCAATGTTTGCAGGGTGTTTATTGAGAAAGAGTAACGAGGTTAGGAGGATGAAAGTGTTTCAGTGTGAGAGAAGAGAGGAAGAAGAAAGAGGAAGACTTTTCTAGAAGATTTCATTGGAGGAGTTCTTTGTTTAAATCCTCCTTACAGCACGCTCATCATGTGAGCATTAGCTGCATTCACAAAATACATTTTTATGAAGTATTTAAAAATCATGATTAATCACACCTTTATGCAATAAATGATGATCCATCTCACATGCATCTTTGTGCCAGTGTGCATATGAAGACAAAAATATGTTCCAGATGACATATAGTGTCAGTAATTTAAAGGCACAGGCACATAGTGCCCCGTTGGCCTTGTGGTTTAAGCGTGCATCCTATTTACAATCCTATCTTGTATCGCCAATCACCTTTTTCAAAAGCACCTTTAGGGACAGAGTCTTTGCCATCACTGCCCAAACTCTCTGGAACTCTCTCCCTCCAAACATCTGCAGCTCTAACTCTCTTCACTCATTAAAAAAATCAACTCAAAACCCACCTGTTCGGGGCGCTGGTGGCCTAGCAGTCTAAGTGCGTCCCATATACAGAGGCTACAATCATCGTCACAGAGGTCGCCGGTTCAACTCTCAGCCTTGACCATTTGCTGCATGTCTTCCCCCAATCTCTACTCCCCACATTTCCTGTCTCTCTTCAGCTGTCCTGACAATAAAGGCAAAAAAGCCCAAAAATACAGCTTGAAAAACAAACAAAAAAAAACACCAATTCAAAAAAGCCTACAACACGTGAACTGTGCTCCCTCCCAATCTCAGTTTTTTGTATTCTATTGATTTTATTTTTCACACTTCATGTAAAGTGTCTTTGGGTACTTAGAAAAGTGCTAAATAAGTCTTATCAATTATTATTATTATTACTATTCATTATACAGAGGCTAAAAGTCCTTGTTGTAGCAGTCATCAGTTTGACTCCCGGCCTCGACCATTTGCTGCGTGTCTTCAATAGATTGTATAAATAATTGACGTAGTATCTGTGAGGTCACCCATCTGTTCCTGAACCGCTGTTTTGAAGCCAATCGACGACGGCAGCCATATTGGAAATGTTGAACTCAACCAAACTTAGTGTGACGTAAAGAGGCGGGCTTTGAGCCTCCTAGCCAACAGCTACAGTGTTCCCGCCTGTCAGTCAAGTCAGCTGTGTCTCTCATAATGGAAAACACGTAATCTTAATATTTTCTAGATTGACGCTTTATGAAAAATCCCCCCCCCCCCCCCCCTAACAGTGTGCAATGAACTGCAGTTTCTAACACTTCTGCATTGGCTTCAATTCTCGCAGCCAAGGGTTGCGGCTTGGTGTCTTCCCCTTCTCTCTGCTCCCCACATTTCCCGTCTCTCTTCAGCTGTCCTGTCAAATAAAGGCAAAGCAGTGCCAAAATATAACATTAAAAAAAGCACCTTTATTGAAGCAAACAAAAATGATAAAGACAGAAGTACATATCAGAAAATTAAGATTAGGTTTGAAGTCTATACCTTTCAGCTCTTCCGGTTTAATCATCTAATTGCAGAAATTAAAAATGATGTACAGATAAACAGATCTAGCAACAACAGCTATCATGTTCTAGAGCTCTGGGACACATAAACACTACACAGTAAAAGCCATCCCATGGCTAGCTAGGTAAATGCATCTAATGTGAAGCAGCAGCAGAAAATGCCAAAGTTTTGCTAAGTAGCAATCCCAGAACGGTCCATCATTGTCTGACGACAAGAGGAAACCAATGCCAACTTTTTGGTAAGTCTGTTGTAAGATAAACATGTAAACTGGAGTGTAACAGGTTAATCCCAGAGGAGAGTCATGAAACTCTTTGGACAAAAGAAAACAGCGCTCTGCTTTTAGAAACTAAAGCAAAGGTTGGTTTTCATCCAGACGACCACAGACAGGTTCACGTTCTGGGTGGATGTTTTCCCTCTGGGTTGTGGCCCACCACAGAGAACTGACGTGGGACTGTTTGCTTTTCTTTAATTAAGGTGCATGAATGAAGTGAAGTGTTGCAACACAACATTAACTTTCTTCTGTCATCCAGCCTAACAATTATTACCATCTTTAGTGGGTTATGCAAAGAAGTAATTTGGATTATGTTTGAAATCTAACCTCGATGAAGACAACCTCACAGAGACAGAGTGCTTGGTTTGAGGTGCTGACTCGCTGATCACAGAGAGCCCCCAACCATGGCTACTCATTAACTGTGTGTGTGTGTGTGTGTGTGTGTGTGTGTGTGTGTGTGTGTGTGTGTGTGTGTGTGTGTGTGTGTGTGTGTGTGTGTGTGTGTGTGTGTGTGTGTGTGTGTGTGTGTGTTGGGGAGTGCGGGAGCTGCATGTGGTTTGTTCATCAGTGTGTTTGCCCCCGCTGTGTTATGGTAGTTTTGGTAGTTTTACGGCCCTGGAGGAAGCGATGCAGGTTAGAGTTGTTTAATCTTTGGCCTTGGAGGTTACAAGGGTGTGAGAGGAGAGAGAGAGAGACATTGGCAGAGAGACATTGGCACAAAGAGAGGGAGAAAGAAGATTTGGTTGTTTTAGGAATAAAGATGTGCATTTCAAGAATTTTAAAACACCAACATGTGTGGTTTTATGTAGAGCCAATATGAAGCTTAGGTTCCAATTATGTTTTCATTATCATAACAGTGTCATAACCTGACTCCTGGGCCTTGACAAAAGACGGAAGGAGCACGAGTAACCAAAGTA
Source organism: Notolabrus celidotus (assembly GCF_009762535.1). Taxonomy (NCBI): domain Eukaryota; kingdom Metazoa; phylum Chordata; class Actinopteri; order Labriformes; family Labridae; genus Notolabrus; species Notolabrus celidotus. Next base: position 25,503,440 of record NC_048292.1, read on the forward strand.
AAGAAGTAATTTATTACAAAAGTGAGTTGAATAAACAGAAGGATAACAATGGATATGAGGTTTGTAAAGTCTGTGGTGAGCTCGTGGGTGTGGGAACATGGTGAAGTGAGAGATGTTGAGGAGTGCTCTAACACAAATTGTGCAGACATTGGTCTGGCATGGAGAGAGAGCGAGAGAGAGCGAGACGACAGGAAGCCGGATTTTCTTTCCTGGGTGGAGTAATGGGCCCAGGTGCTCCAGATGTAGCAGGACATAATCAGCTCTCCTGGCACCTCTATGAGAACATATGCACTGTTAGAAGATATCTGCATATATCCTGTATTCCCAATTTACTCAATGTCAGCTCAACATGTACAACAAATATCTCTTCACTTCTGCTGCTGATAGAACAAATATGTTTCCCATGCTCCCCTTTGGAAGCTGAACATATTTACAAGCTGAGTGTCTTTGAAAAACATGCTTTTACCTTTCAGTGATTTTGTGTTTCTTGGTTTTCACCGAGGGAGTTGAAAACACACGTTTAAAGAGAAGAGGATTGAAGTAGGGATGTAAGGATACACTCAACCCACGATTCGATTCGAATCACGATTGTTGGTTCACGATACGATTCTCAAACGATTTTCAAGAAAACTGGATTGAACTCAAACTTTAAATAACTATTATTTTATTTCAATTCTTAGATATGGACAGTTGCAGTATATATATTTGTTCTCTTATATTTATTTGTAAACAAAGTAATCCTTTTTCATGTTTAAGGTGTGTTGGAACTCAAATAAAACCACTGCACACTTTTTTTAAGCACCTTGCAAAAAACTAAAATCACCATACAAAAATACCTTGTTGGAATATTTCAGAACAATTATAGAGAAATGTAAAGTGAACGATTCTCAAATGAAAGTATTAAATATTCAAACAAATAAGGTAAATCTCTTTAAATGAACTAAAGTGCAGCTTATACTCCTGGTTTGGAATTGACATGTTTTTCTTCAGGACTATCAGGAAAGACAAAATGTTGCCGTACCTCAGACTGTCAACACAAAGGTGCATCCTGACCTGCTCGGTCTTCACCTGCTGCCTCCATGTTTGTTACGCTCCACTCAGTGAGTGACGAGAGAGCACCGCAAGAGACTTCATGATGCTGAACAAGCAGAGTGAAATGCAGAGAGCGCCTTCTACTGTTTAAGAATAATATCCAGATTCAAATGTTGTTGAATCGATTTTAATCCACCTTCTTTGTATCGACTTTTTACCCTCTTGTGATATATCCTTACATCCCTAGATTAAAAAGAGGTCTTCTCATTTTAAATTGGCCGACATGTTAACCTGATGAGTTCCATCCTGTTTTCTTTCTCTCTCTCCATGAAACGTCTGTGCATTTTGTTCAGTCAGTAATTTTCCTCTCTCGCTGAATATATCTCAATAACTTGAATCTTGCCAGCCTTGCACTATCAAAAAAATTCCTTCCATTCCCCCCTGAATCTGTTCTCAGCAGCAGAACTGTAGACTTGTCAAATCAGAGAAAGCACAGCTGGGACTCGCAACACCAGTGATAGCGCGGCTCCAGCAGTCAGTGTTCTGTTGTTCTTTCTCACACAGACTAAGTGCAGTGATGACTGAAGTGAGGGAAATAGTCAGAAGTTGAAGCTTTAGAGGATTTTGTAGAGCATCTTCAGTGCTCCTTTGTAGCATTATAAACTGTGTGTAAACTTGTACAAGGGTCGGTGTTAAGTGAGCGGGTGGTTATGTGAAGTAGAATCCCAACAGGGTGAGACAAGATGCAAATTAGGTGTTTTCATGTCAATGGTATTCTTATCAGCCTACTTCAGGGTCAAATTAACATTAAATGTAACATTTTCTGTCACATTGTTGTTATTTTTACGTATGTGTTTGTTTTCTTCTATTTGGCAGCTCCATGCGTCTTTCAACATCCCTCCCTAGCTACTGCGCTCTTTTCTCTTAACTTCTTTTCTGTGCCGGCAACTACACAGTCATTAACCACCAATCTAAAGTTTGTGTTCTCCAAACAAACTGAGAGAAATACTCAAAGATATTCTCAGATGCTAACAGAAACATGTGTTTTTGCCACATTGTCAACAGGAAGAGGTGAAATCCTAAACTATATAATGTGTCCGGCTCCTTTCAGTAGATTGGTTTCATTTGAAGTGTGTGATCTGCCATTCAGCCATTCAGAAACAATAGGGTAATAGGGTTTGACCAATCAGAATCGAGAATTTAAGAGCCAGGCTATTAGTAAGAATGCTGGGTAATAAGTTTTAGCACACACATAAATGATCAGATCAGCAGATGAAGAGTTATTTGAGATTTCATAACAAATGCCCTTTTCAGTCCTCTGCCACAGCAACCACAGTTGTCTTTGGATGTTTGACAACATAAACTTTCTACCCTCCAAAATACTGTGATGAAGTGAGAATGTATTCACTTTGAGGAAACAGTTTTTGTTAGAGCCTCATGTAACACTCCGGGCGTTTTCTACAACAATGAGACCATGATGTGCTTCGTCTCTCTCTCTCGCTCTCCCTGATGGATTCTGATTTCTGTGCGTGCCCGTCTACTGGGGCCTCGCCTACATTCTGAAACACCCACCTTCCAATGTTTCAATCCAATATGCTTCACTCAGACAGACATCAGCAATACAAGGATACTCTGGAAGGGTTGTTTCCATCTTGAATGTAACGTTTCAATAAGAGGAGGCTGCTGTGAAACTTTTTGGGTCTTAACCAAGCGGCAACCTCCCGCTTAAAAATATGAGTCCAATGTGGAAGTGCTAAAAACTGCAGTTCACCGAGGATCCTCTTGAGGCTGGCTCTGGATCTACCGGACAAGTCACATACACATGAATGGGAAAAAAACGATCTTTACAGCAGAAATAAACATGTTTACAACCTGGTACAAAAGACCAGTGTAGTCTGAATAGTTCATTTCTCTATCAGCACACACTGTACGGGGTGAATTTTTTCATAAAGCGTCAATTTTGAAGATATTAAGATTACAAGTCTTCCAATGAGAGGCACAGCTGACTTGATTGACACTGTAGCTGTTGGCTAGGAGGCTCAAAGCCCGCCTCTTTACGTCACAATCGCTCGACAGCAGATCATCCTGCCGACGATTGGCTTCAAAACAGAGCTTCAGAAACAGATGGGTGACGTCACGGATACTACGTCCATATTTTATACAGTCTATGGTCTTAACAAGAGATGCATGAGGCAGGTTGGACCTGGAGTACATCACTGTAAAGACATGATAATAAGTGTTTCATGATGGAAAAGGTTATCTCCTCTTTACATTTATAACTGGACATGTTTGGATCACAGTTGGAAAAGGGGGTACAGTTTGTGGAACATCTTAGCCTGGATTTTGCTGAGACAGTGACTTGGGGAACATCTCTGATTCTGTCATTATTTCATTCATTTCATCTCTGAATATTGTTTGTTGTAATTATTTTGTATATCTGAAGCCAAACAGATAAGTCAGGGTTAGATCTGAACCCTGGTACAATGTTTTTATATACTAACTTTTGTCCCCTGTAATCATAATATCAACATGTCCTTATACAATAAGAATAAAAACAAACCAAAAATGGATTAACATAAGGAACTACAATAAATGTAAACACATTTTTGATATCAGAAGTGATCACTGAAAGGCTCTGATACAGAGAGAGAGATAATTGTAGCCAGATTCATCCTGCAGGAGTTGCATGTTGTGTAAAATGATCCAGTAGCATGTGATCCAGTATATTATATATCTTCTGTTAAATCTAATTATTTATATTTTTATATTTCAGATATTGTGCACGAGAACCTGAAGATGGGCTCAGACGGGGAGAGTGACCAAGCATCAGGGACGTCTTCAGATGAGGTGCAATCTCCAACCGGCGTCTGTCTGAGGAACCGCATACACCGGCGGATCTCTATGGAGGTGAGACACACACACACACACATGCACACACCACACAAAAACTCCTTACACAGCAAGTCTTCCCCATATCATCTCCGTCTGCTCTGTTCTTCACCTCCTCCTCCTCCCTGAGCCTTAAGGGAGAAGGGCTTTTGGGGGGAGGGAGGATTGTTCGTCTTCTAATGGGCTCTCAGCGTCTGGGCGTCATGATACGAGCAGCAGTCAGCGAGCTCCCTGAGGAGCACAGATGAGGCTGGTAAAGAGAAGAAGAGCAGTAATCTGTGCTGTAACCACAGTGGGTCTCAACATGTCAGACATCTCAAGAGCATGCTGGGATAGACATCTGTAGGATGAATAAGATGAAGCCAAAGGCAGGGGTATCATGTTTGTTGTTCAATACCTCCTGGACATCAGATTGTTAGTCCTGCTCTCATTATGTTTCAAATCAAACTAGATGTTTCTGATTTCTCTTGCAGAGCCTTTTCTGCCCTTTAGAAGAAATAACACATTTGCATTCAGTCGCACCAAAAATGAAATATTTAACGTACAGCTGGAAATAGGGCACATTGTTGCCGAAGACTCCTCCAGTCGCTCGCTCTCATGTTCCCAGTCTGCAGAAACCTCTCTCTAACTGAAAGCTGTTTCTGTCCACAAGCAGAAGCTTTTTAATTGACACTGGATCAAAGATGTTAAATTTGCTTTGGTGTTAGTCCCACAGGCTCTCGAGACACAATCGCTTACACAAGCTCAGCAAATAAAAGCCGAGCAGGATAAATTGAAAAAAGTCCTCATGATCATCAGGGGACTTTTCTGCCTGCTAGTTTCAAAGTGTTTTTAAATCATTTTTGCTGCAAGCCTTTTTTATTTCCTCATACTCCATTTTTATCTTTTCCACACAAGCAAGCTGTAAAGGTCCTGAACTCACTCTGTCCTCCATGAAACAATGCTCAATGTTTCTTTGTGTGGGTTTGCCCTACATAACCTGCAGACATTCAAACAAAATCCTCCTCATCTTTTGAAATATTTAACCACGGGGGAAGTTTGAGGCTTTTAAAGTGTGAGCGTCTCTGCCTGGAGGCTTCCTGCCCCCTGCTGGCAGAGGAGTGTATGTGACAACCCTGACCTCGACAACATCCTTGATGCTCCCTTACACACACATGCTGTGACCTATTTTTTTAATGGTTCAGTGTTTATCTTATTTGTAGCTCAAGGATGTGGTGATAACAAGCTGACCTAGAGGACGCATACACAGCTCAGTTCCATGACCTCATGTGTGCTGCGTCGCTCTGCTGTTCTTCTGATACAGACAGAGGTTTTAATTGAACCACGGAGGCTGAGGGCACAGTGTGTGCTCGCTGTCTGACTCACCCTTTGTAGGTCTTTAGTGGCTTGATGCCTCATCAGCCTACACTTATCCCCCCAAAAGCATCAAGTGTTCTGTAGTGAAAGAAGTTGAACAAATAATGAAATACTGCTTACAGTCTTTCCATGCTTATTTCTCTATTTGAAAGCTGATGGTTGAAGTTAAAAAGGACTCCTTTCATATTCTTTCTGACAGCTCAAAGCGCTTTAACAGTGCAAGTCACATTCACCCCTCCACACCACATTACCACCACATACTAATACGAATCCCATTCATTTGCATGAACGCCCTGCTTGCTGTGCCACCAGGAGCAGTTTGGGGTTCAGTGTCTTGCCAAAGAACACTTCAACATGTGGACTGTTGTAGTGGGGAATCAAACCACCAACCAGACTACTGAGCCATAACTACTCCTTCTTTAATTGCAGCCTCTTCAAAACGCAGCCTTTTCAATTATTACGATATCATTAGTTTCATCAGTCTAATTTACTGGCCATGTGATAATCAGTGTTTTAGCTAAGTACTTAAACTATTAGTCAAACTTTCATATGCATTCTAAGATGGCTATGGTAGGGATGTGCATTTCAAGCAGAAAAAGAAATCCATTCCATAGTCTGCTAGTACTGCTAACTATATGCAATTATTCAAATAGTTCTCTGCCCCGCTGCAGACATAAGGAGAGAGAGACACATGTGATGACTGTGCAAAGTTGTTGTAGCTATGCTAGTTAGATATGACAAACGTATTGCTGTGATGTAGATATTCTAGTTTGCAAAGTTTGCACCTAACCTCATTTTATTGTACATTTTTTTGTAGAAGTTCCTCCCAGAAATGTTTGGCCCTGCAGAACTCACTGCTTTTATCCAAGTCTGAATCTCACAGAGACTCATGCAGCAGCTGGCACTTGTGCTTTCCTATGATATTTGTAATGCTGTTATATCATGATGGAAGTCTTTTGTCAAACTGCCTTCAGATGCCCTACAACCACTGTCCAGCGTTTGAAATGCTCTCCCTGTTTCCCACTCTGACCAAACATACAAACCTGAGAAAGTGTGTTCAGCTACGTAATGTTTGTTTCATTCCAGATGAACATTTCAAACTAAGCTGTCTGTACTTGGAGTAACTTAGAGTCTGTTTTTATTCCATGGTATAGTTTCAGAGATTTCAAGTAATGGTTTCTAAATAAACATGATGTAACAGAATGTACTTCTATGTATTCTTGACTGCACTCATGTATTGTGAAAATACAACCCTTTGAGATTTTTTAAGAAGTACTTTGAATACTTCAGTATTTTAAAAGCAAGTACTACAGTACTTTAACTCAAGTAATAATCTGACTGAACAACTTTCACTTGTATTGGAGTGATATTTGACATGAAGTATCTATACTTTGATTTAAGTAATGAAGCTGTGTACTTTGTCCACCACTGTCCATATTGGATCATAACATTACAGCATTAATAGGAAGTGTTCCAGCAAACTCACTGCTGCATTCTTGTTTGTTCCACTTACATTCCTGTAAAGTAGTGAGGGTGATGAAGGTGATGAAGATGACATATTCACCTGAGTCAAGTGTTTTCTTGTTTGATGGTCATTTTAGGGTGGCCCTTCATGCCCCAGCACTGATGGTGCTTAAATAACAGAATGAGTATGCCAATACGTCTGCAAGTATTCTCCATATTACTTTAAACTGTCCAATTAGTTCATTGTTTTTTCGTGACAGAACATCGTTTTTGTCCAAATTTTTATTTTTTTCAAAAGTTCCAAATCATGTCCCCATGTATTACTTTCTCCTGTTTTTCCCCTCTGAAGCTTAACTTTTTTCGCTTTTGAAGCAAAATTTCCACTTTGTTCATTATTTTTTCGCGACAGGTCCGACAGCCATAATCATTTAATTTATTTGTGTAATGTTAAAAATAATTTGTTGAATAACTATTACGATTAATTTGAATAACAAGCAATTCAGCTGTCTTGTATTGTCTTAATAAATGTTCAAAACCAACAAATAATAGGGTTTAGATAATGCTAAAGATAGGAAAATAGAAGATCTTCATATTCAAGCAGCTGAAGAATATCTTGTTTTTTTTAATAAATATCAATTTGATATTTTTCTATGATAGGAAAATCTATTCAGTCTCTCTCCACTTCCTTTAAAACCAGGATAACAAAGTGTCTCAGACTGTGGGAACAGCATGGATTTACAGGAACTGTAATAAAAATAGATGAGATAGCACGGACCAAATCTGTTTGAGACTGTCATTACATGATGAGTTTTTTAAGCAGCACAGTCGCCTTACATAATACCTCTCCTTTTCAAGACACTGATCTGCTTTACATAATCATAGCTTCTATTTGAACCCTTTGTTGTCATAATTCTGGCATCATCTCTGAGCGGCATTGTCACAGAGGGCAGAGGACTACAATACTAAAATGAGAGAGGACGAGTTAAAGGCCCAGATGAGAACCAAGCAGATGTGTTGTCTGTTCTCTGTGTATTTATACTCCGCTCAGCCTCGTGTCTCCACATCAGACAGCAGCATTATGTCAGCTCATCGCTTTTAGATGTGCTCTTATTTGATCCTAGAATAGATACCATCAGTTGACTGCAACAGTAAGACATGAAGAGCAGAGGTATATTTACAATGGCCGCCTGTGGTGTGAATACAGACTGAGAATAAGAGCTGTAAACATTATTAAACACACGTGATGTGTTTTTCTTCTCGCCTGCGTCTCTCGCCGTTTTGTTCAGACAATCAGATTACTCACAAAGGTTTAGCTCTTCAGCAGCAGTCACGCTTCGACACACTGCCGCCTCTTATTTTTACCCTCCATGAGATGGAGATCGACCTGATCTCTGTCTCCTCTCTCTGGGAGTAGGAGGAGATGAGAGCGAGTTATTTTAGACTGTGTTTGTGTGTGTGTGTGTGTGTGTGTGTGTGTGTGTGTGTGTGTGTGTGTGTGTGTGTGTGTGTGTGTGTGTGTGTGTGTGTGTGTGTGTGTGTGTGTGTGTGTGTGTGTGTGTGTGTGTGTGTGTGTGTGTGTGTGTGTGTGTGTGAGAGAGAGTGGGTGGGTGTGTGTGGGCGGACTCAGTAGCCTACATTGTCTTAGGCTGCCTGCTTCTTTAACATGCCCCACACCTCATTCAACACATGCAGCAGAATGTCTTTTTCACAGTGTGTGGATTGCAGAAGAGCTAAGTGAGGCTGACCTTCAGTCAGACAGTCAGACAGTGAATGAAGAATGTGATAAAGTTTGAGAAGTATGATAAGAAAGAATTTGGCCTTGCAATGGAGCATTTCAGCTTTTAATCCCAATGTAGAGCTTAAAACACGTCTTGCACCACAGCTATTCCACAAACACACTTCACGTTCTGAACATTGTTGAATCTGTGTGTCTTTCAGGACCTCAACAAGCGTCTGTCTCTTCCTGCTGACATCCGAATTCCTGACGGTTACCTGGAGAAGCTTCAGCTCAGCAGCCCCCCCTTCGACCAGCCGCTCAGCCGACGCTCCCGCCGAGCCTCGCTGGTCAGTGTGTGTGTGTGTGCGTGTGTGCGTGTGTGTGTGTTTTACAGTGTCTGCATTTTCCACCTTTATTGTTTTTGTGTTGCCTTTACCCAAAGACTCCTGCTGTGCAAGTTACCATAGCAACAGGCCCAGTGTGAGACCGGGATTGATTAATCTGGAGCCACGAGCGCTTCCCCTCCTGACTATAGTCCCATCACATCAGATCATAACACTCTGTTGTGGTGTGACTATGCAAATCAGAGAGCAAAGAGGCTTGTGTACATACACGTATTATTGTACAAGTTACCAACAGTGAGACCATTGAAGTTAGATGTTTTTCTCAGGTGCTACGTTGATATTTTTTTATCAATTGTTTTTTATTTTGTTCAATTATATTTATTTTGTCCCAGCCAATCACAGAGGACGCATGTCACCTCAAGAAATGTCTTGCAGCTAAAGCTGTAGGTCTGCTCCAACTCTCACCTCTTTTAAATCAAAGACTAAGACTTTCTTATTTACCTCTGCCTTCCTATCTTAGATTATTTTAACTCACTTTAAATTAAAATTTTAATGTAATTTTTAATATATTCTAATTTTCCTTTTCTTTTCTGTTTTATCATATTTGGCATTTTAATTATGTTCTTTCATGCTTGTCTGAATGTCTCCAATGTTTTTAATGTTTTAATGTAAAGCACATTGAGTTGCCCTCGTGTATGAAATGCGCTATACAAATAAAGCTGCCTTGCTTTGCCTTGCCTACAATAAACGATATGAGTACAAACTTTATGTTGATGCAAAGTAGAGCTTTTCAAATAAGATATTACTTTATTGATCCATTGGAGGGGAATTTCAGTACTTACAGCAACCCAGACATAAGTATAATCAAGAAGAAGTTTCAATAAGTAAAATAAAATAAATTAAGATAAGTGAAAATAAAAATAGATAAATAAAGCTAGAATACAATTTAGATATATACAATGTTACAATGGAATTTAGATTAAATAGCAGTAATAATAATAGTAATAGTAATAGTGTAATAAATAATTACAGAATTGTATTTTGTCCAAAATAAAAAAATCATGATCATGCAGAAAACATTTAGTAGTAATTGATAGAAGTATACAGGCAGGAAATATTACTGCCTCAATTCTAGACTGAAGAAAACTTGAAATCATACTGATCTGCCAAGTTCTTAAATCACAAGATTAATTTTTTCTGTTATCTAAAAACATGTTTTGGAAGTTCTTTCCCATTAGACGTGAGACTTCATTATTCCTTTATAAAGTCTTAATCATGATATTTGTCATATCTGCATAGAAGGCGATTTTTTTAAGAAAATTGCGCCAACAGGAGGTCACATTGAATTTTTATGTCCATTCATTGCCCTGTAAAGGATATCTTACTGTTCGTAATCTTCTGACTAAGAACATCAACTGTACAAGCTAGATTTTAAAAAAAGCTCTCTTAGATGAGTTTTGTTTAAGTATAGGTGCAGGGTGGTTAAAACCACAAATACAGCAGCTGTTGAATCCAGAACGGTGGACTTCCATGGCTGCAGAAAGAAGTGCAAAAAAAAAATGCAGTCTCTCAAGTGTCCACTTGAGACTTGCTCAAAAAGCAATAGAAACCCTGATGGAGCCCATATCAACATTATACACTTTATAAAACATGGATGTAGTTTCTGTTATGTCACCATGGATGTAGAAATCTGTTCTGTTTTTGTAAATGTGTTACAAAGCCCAAAGATGGCGATGACGTTTCCAAACTTTAGATCAAACTGGAAACGTCAAAGAGGTGGAGCTGAGGCAAGCTTTTACCCTCCTTACAAACAGCTACAGCACACCCACTTTGCTTCTTATTATGCAGATGTAAGCTGAACTCTTAGTCTACTATAACCAGAGTAGATGTCTATTAAAGAAAAGTACCCTCTGTGTGGTAGTCATTAATACAAAAATGATCTATTAAGACCCAAATATATATTATTTATATATTATGTACCAGACATTGTCCACGTTAACTTCTGCTGTCAGGGTGGATATTTGAGAATGAGGACTAATGGGGGGGATTCCTTGGCCTTTGGAGCCAGCCTCAAGTGGGCTCTGGAGGAACTGCTGCTTTTTGCACATTTTACAACACCGGAGTTAAAAGGCCCATTTTTACAACAGAATTCAACATCTTTTCAGCTTTAGATGTTAATTGGAGTCAGCCAGTCATTCTTGTTGACTTCATAATGCACCTCCAGAAACCAATATGTGACGTCCCTGAGACCATGTCCGGTCTATACATAACCTTGTTTTGTTGATGCTTATTTATCATGACATAATCTGAGCTTCATTCTGACTCTTCCCTCTGTGTTCTTTTCCCAGTCGGAGATTGGTTTTGGAAAGCTAGAGACGTACATTAAGCTGGACAAACTGGGAGAGGTGAGAAAGTAATCCTGAAATCCTCTCTGACTGCAGTAATGGAGGTAAAAATGTTTAACAGTTCATGTCAGTTTTTGTAATATTGAACCAGTGTCTTGTGTCTCATTCAGGGAACTTATGCAACAGTATTTAAAGGACGCAGTAAGCTGACAGACAACCTGGTAGCACTGAAAGAGATCCGGCTGGAGCATGAGGAGGGAGCACCATGCACCGCCATCAGAGAAGGTCAGCTCCTGCTTTTTGCCTTGTTAACAAATGAATCATTCATTTTTCTCTTTTTTTTTTTAGTGTTGTATGTTTTTCTCTTTGTTTATTGCTCTCTCTGTCTTTGTCCCTGCAGTGTCGTTACTGAAGGACCTCAAACACGCCAACATCGTGACGCTACACGACATCGTCCACACCGACAAGAGCCTCACGCTCGTCTTTGAGTACCTGGTAAGACTCCCAGCTCTCCCATCCTCTGTGTTCTCAATGTGTCACCAATTTGTTTAAGAGCTTTCCAGGCAACATGCTTCTCAATGATCAGAAACTTCATTAGCATTTAGATGGAGTATATCAGTTTATGTATTTTAAAATGCCCCTATTCATGATCTGAGATGTTAATTGAATGTTCTTCCTCTCTCATGGTGTCATGTCTTCCTGCAGGACAAGGACCTGAAACAGTACATGGATGACTGTGGAAACATCATGAGCATGCACAATGTGAAGGTGACTCTTCTTCTTATTATTATGAATGATCTATTTATTCTGCTTTATGTTGTCCTTCGTTTTATAAAGTCTATAGACATATCGTGTCAGATTTTTTATTAACATGGAGTCTTAACCCATCCTTCCAGATCTTCCTGTTCCAAATTTTGCGAGGGCTGTCATACTGTCACAAGAGGAAAGTCCTCCACCGGGACCTGAAGCCTCAGAACCTCCTCATCAACGAGAGGGGAGAACTCAAACTAGCTGATTTTGGTGAGAGGAACCTCCACAGCAGCAGCAGCAGGCCGAAAAACTGTAGACATGTGATTACTGTCAGCTAATGCTTCTGTCCCTGCAGGTCTGGCAAGGGCCAAGTCTGTCCCGACTAAAACCTACTCCAACGAGGTGGTGACTCTCTGGTACCGGCCTCCAGATGTTCTCCTGGGATCATCTGAGTATTCGACACAGATCGACATGTGGTACGAGACTCACAACCATCGTACTGCTCACACCTCAGACTCTAAGTTCAGACATGATTAACAAATGATTCAACGTGGTAGACGACTTTGATACGTATTTTATAGAGGAAACATTTAACGATGATACAAGTTAATGACAAAAAGAAGTGTGTATGAGACCTCACATTCATTTGTCTAAATATTAATGTCTGTTGGTATGAGACTCAGGTTAAAAACTTAGCCAACTTTTGATTGGTCAACTGACTGTAAATAATCAGCCACAGTTTTCAACTTCTGTTTATGATAACGTCACGTTTTCAATCGGTGAGATCTGTGAACTCCAAGGAAAGGTTTGATGTTGTAGAAGCAATAGCTCTGTTGAAATGGACCACTAATAAGTGGATTAATTGACTGGTCTGCCCTTCGTGACATGACTAGCTTTAGGCTTGGTTATTACTATATAATAATAATAATAATAATAATAATAATAATAATAATAATGCTTTTCTTAACAAAAAATGCAGAAAATAACAAAGCATAAAAAACAGTGCAGACAGGGAAAAGGAAAAAAAAAGCAGCAAAACAGGACGTCTGAACGCAGAGCAATATTAAGGATTTAAGGGCTGAGAAATGTCTTTTTATATAAAAAGGTTTTTAGTGAGGATTTAAAAGCAGTTAAGGTTGTGGACTGTCTAATAGGCTGTGGCAGGGGCCGCCAAGGCACATATGGGGTTAAAAGGTCCCTTAAATAGTTTGGTTAGAATGGATAGAGAACAAGACTTTTCCATAGCTGACTTCTTCTTCTTTTTTTTAGCTGAAAAAGAATCAGGGATTGATAAACACTCCAATAGTCAAAGATAAAATAAAAATGTAAATACAGACATTCAAAATCACAGACGTGAGAGTGGAGGAGGATGAAATCTCTGGTTCAGGGTCGAGGAGGCGAGCAGAGGAGCAATCTGTGGAGCTGTGCGGCAACACTGGTGTATTTTTTGTTTTAACATTATTTGTAACATCTTTTTTTGTATGATGACACAGCAACAGCTGTGTTTGTTCACATCAGAAACTCACAAGCGGAACAGTTTCCTCTTCTGCTATTTCTCACATTAGACTGTACGTCATACTTAGATCCTATTATTCAGCATCCCTCATGAACGTCTTCAAACGATCATCTATTACTCAACTGATGAGGATATTTTGAAATCTTTTTTTTAGAACATTTTTGTTGCACAATATCATTGTATACAGTTCACATTGACATATAGAAGCAATCTTATTTTTCCATATTCTTATAGTAACATAACAGCAGCCTAAAAGAACATACAATCATGGTAATAATAGTTCATATTATTTAGTGGATTTTGTAAATAATAATGGGTAGCAAAAGAAAAGACGGAAACTCAAGACTCATGTTAGATGTTAAAAGTAGATCTAAAGATAATTCAAGTCATTAAATGACAGAGTGAAACAGGTAGAACACACAGCCATTAGTGTTGATATTTTGAAATCTTGATAAAAAAATAGTTTGCATCCCCAGGATCTCCCTCTGTGTTTCAACAACTGTGTAAACTCATTAAACACCGTTACCGAGATTATCTACCCCTGAACTAAATTTAGACCCAGGGCCCATCGCTCGAAACGCACATAGTTCCGGGGTAAAGTTCCTCTGGTCGAAAAACGCCTCAAGTGAAGAATGAACCTCTAATCAGAATGATTGTAATCAGGTTGAAGAAAAACTGCACATTCAACCACAGTCTTTGTAAGTTTGGTAAAGTTGTTACACAGCTGATTTGTCCTGTGTGTTATCATGTGGAGCAATCAGAGCTGAAGCCCTTTTAGATGGGTTCCTCATATTTACATCCCTCTGTATCATTACTTAGTCATATATAGACACAAATTATAATTGCGTCATGTGATTCAGTTTGACTCAAACATCATTATCTTCTAGCTCATAAAGAAAAATCCTTCAATCTGCTAAAAGACAGAAAATTGTACTTCAGTAGTTTATCATACATCCATGGAGAGATTACAAAGACAAAGTCAAAGTCATACTTCCCTATTTTCATCTCACATGTCCACAGTGTGAGAGTATGAAAGACCAAGGTCTTAGTGATTCTCAAGGGCAATGACGTGACATTATTCCCTCTTAGAAAACCTGTCATTTTGCTGAGACAGCATTTAGTAACTCTTAAACTTACTGAAACTATTGAAAATTTAACTCACAGGAAAAAATGGCAACAGTTGTACAACCACCAAAACATGTCCATAGTGCCTGACTATTAGAGACCCTGGTCAATGTAGTTTTTAAGCAAGAGGACTGCCTTTATTGCTAATTCTGTAAAGGAAAGTAACCATTTGTTGCAGCCTTTAAATTAAACTTATCTCCTGTGTGTGTGTGTTGTGTGTGTGTGTGTGTGTGTGTGTGTGTGTGTGTGTGTGTGTGTGTGTGTGTGTGTGTGTGTGTGTGTGTGTGTGTGTGTGTGTGTGTGTGTGTGTGTGTGTGTGTGTGTGTGTGTCTGCAGGGGTGTTGGCTGTATATTCTACGAGATGGCTGCAGGTCGGCCGCTGTTCCCCGGCTCCACCGTGGAGGATGAGCTCCACCTCATTTTCAGGTTACTGGGTGAGTGTTTCCCGCCTGGACTGATGAGATGACCTCAAACAGCTTCACCAGTTTAATGACACATGCAAAATCTCTTCTTTGATTGGCTGCGACTTCAGGCACACCCACAGAGGAGAACTGGCCGGGAATCTCCTCCATTGAAGAATTCAAATCCTACAACTTCCCCAAATACAAACCACAGCCGTTAATCAACCACGCTCCCAGGTACTGTGGTCTGTCTAGGTGTGTGAGCGTGTGTGTCTGTATATGTGTGTGTGTGTGTGTGTCTGTATGTGTGTCTGTATGTGTGTGTGTGTGTGTGTGTGTGTGTGTGTGTGTGTGTGTGTGTGTGTGCGTGTGTGTGTGTGTGTGCGTGTGTGTGCGTGTGTGTGTGTGTGTGTGTCAGCCTGCACCTTCATGTGTGTGTATGTGTGCTTGTTTTCTGCACCCATGGTTCTATTTTTTGGTTTCACTTCCCTCTCTGCGTGTATACAGTAATTGTGTGTGATCACGTGCAGTGCGTGTGTTTTTACCACAGGCAGGATATCCTGTGGAACATTTCACAGGCGGCCGTCCACTTCCTTCCCCCCATGAGCCCCTACAGTCTCATCAGCCCTTGCTGCAGGCAGACAATAAACTGTTGCTCTTCCTTCCTTTTGTCTCCTTTAGGTTGGACGGTGAAGGCATCGAGCTGCTGCTGTCTTTCCTCAAAGTGAGTCTTCACTTTTCCACACACACAAAAATGAATCCTAAGTATACTCATCCTCTGCTTGACATTTAGGAACAGTTTCACCCAAACCCCAGTGGTCCACTTAAGCCTCTTTCACACTGACACTCCTGAAAGTTTCCCAGCTTCATGGTCCAGGCTGCATGCTCAACTCTATCCAGGCTTTATTCCTAGAAGCCTCCTAGGACAATTTCTGCAACTAGCCAATATGAGTCAGTGTCTGAAGGTAGCAAGTAAAAGTCAGAGAATTCACAGGTGCCATATGACCCGAGTGAGGATGTTGTGTTGAGTTTTCTCCTCTCACTGCTCTCCTCAGTTGTCAGTATATTGTCTTCAACTCTTTGTGTGGAATACAGATGTTTACCTATGGTGTTGTAGTGTTAACACAGACATAGTCTCCATCAAAGGGGTCTTTTCTTCTTCCTCCTCCTCCTCCACCTGCGTGCCCTTTCCAGCTTCCCCCTGACCTACACCAAAGTGCACATTTCTAAATGTGACAGTGTGTCTGACAGAGATAATCCCTCGCTTTGAGGTGCATGTGTGAACAGCAAGTTCCTGAAAATTGTCAGGAGCTCATGTGTGAAAGGGGATTTAGTGAAGTATAGGAAGAGGTCAATGGAGGTGGTGAGTGATGATCAAGGAGACTATATATCAACTTCAAAGACTGTTTTAGACTGAATCAGGAGTTATTATCACATGACTGTAAGATATCATAAGACCACGTACTCGGGCCATTACAGCGGATCCATTTGCTAATAGAGACTGTGAGATGCATTTGAGTTCCACAAACAAGTGAATCGACTTTTTGTCTGTCATATGGAATAATTATTTACCAAGCTACTGTTAGTAAAATGATGATCTGATCACTTCCCACAGCTCATAATGGCTGTTGGGAGCACAGCAGTGAAACAAAATGTGAGATGTAAACTAGTGTTGTAGTACTAAAGACTGGTCTTGGTCTCGAGACCGCTTATTTAAGGTCTTGGTCTCGTCTCGGAATTGAAAGCATTTTCACTCTTGTCTCGGTCTCAGACATGGCAGACTCTGTATTTTATATCTAGACTGGTCGAGACCACCACTGATGCACATTACTGTGATAAGAGAAAAAACTAAACTTAAGGAGTCAAAAGAAAGGCAACAAAGATCAAACCAAACCTTGTTTGTTACTGTCAATAGTTTTCAAAGAAAACTTAAATAAAATTAACAGAAGTCTTTTATTTTGTTTACTCTCATGATGATTTTTCATTGATATATATGGTCTTGGTCTTGGTCTTGGTCTTGGTCTTGACTCAGTCTCGATCCCTAAATGTCTTGGTCTTGTCTTGGTCTCGGTGCACTCTGGTCTCGGACATGTCTTGGTCTCGGTTAATGTGGTCTTGACTGCAACACTACTGTAAACATAATATAAAATGAGAAGATTCCACATGTAACAAACAGATAAAAGAGTAGAAATGTTAACGTCTTCAACACAGTTTCATGAGAGGCGGTGTTGTCCATGAATAGCATGATACCCTTTGTTTAAATCAGACTGTAACATAATGCCTTTACATTTCCATGAACCCTTTGCCATTTTGAACATGAATATTAATGTGACATTTCATCCAGGGTTGATTTACATCTTTCTGAAGCAGTGCATTTTAAGAAGAGAGAGGTGGAATAATCTTATGACATAATGTACTACTGTCTCTCTGCACAGATCGTGTTAAAGTGATATAACATTTAAAAGTGCATCAAACATTAATGATCATAATTTAGACTTAAAGTATAGAAGCACATGTCAGAGTGTGTACTTTGATTCTAACAAGAAAAAGGAATCAGCATCAGACAGCACTCATGTTCTGTACATCAGAGCCCTGCTGTGCAATGTGAAAGTCTGGCTTACCTGAAATGCACAGGTGTGTTTGTGCACAGTTCAACATTTGTATTCAGCTAACACACGTATTTGAATCTATAAAGGTGTTGATATTGAACTGTTTTCTGTCAAAGACAAATGCTCTGCAGTCCTCTGATGCTGCTGAGTCTGAATCAGTTCCACTTTCAGACACTAGGAGGCATTGCTTCACCAGTGTGTTCCCCTGCTCAGTATTTTCCTTATGAGACATACACTCTTCAGTTCCTGTTTCCAGTCTGTTTCAGTTTGTCACAGTGAATCACTGATTGCAGACACAACATCCACACACATCATCTGCTGAACCCACAGGGTGGCTGATACTTCCTGTTTCTGTCTCCACAGTTTGAATCCAAGAAGAGGATTTCAGCTGAGGAGGCCATGAAACATTCCTACTTCAGGCAGCTCGGGATGAAAGTTCACACACTGTCTGAAGGTGGGCACACACAAAGCTGCAATCAGTCTGACTTTCTCTCTGTGTTTTTACTTGGATGTAGACTGAACCTGTCCTCTGTTCTGTAGGTGTTTCAATATTCACATTAAAAGAGGTGCAGCTGCAGAGGGACCCTGGCTACAGGAACTCCTCATACCCAGAGTCAGGTCAGTGGGGGACACATCCACATGCTTTCTAAATCATCAGACATGTTAGAAGTGGCAAGCTTTAAAAACACCTGTTCTTACATTTCCCATAATGCAACTGGAACGACACTAGAAAACCTCTGCCTCATAAATGCTTCTTCCTTATCAGCCATGCGCCTTATCCAATATTTTTAGAGACCATCAGTGATGCAATAAAACTCTTTTAAGGGCTTGAGCCAATACCAGCTGACCCTGATGACATCATCAGACATCAGTTATTAAAGGGATATTTCAGGTTTTTTTGAAGTGGGGTCGTATGAGTTACTACTTTTACTGATTCTTTGTTTTTGTTGTTTTTATTACACTATGACACAAACATTGTTCACATGATGTTTACCTTATCTAATACACTGTCAGCTGTTGAAGAGTAAGACTGAGCTGAAATGTAACAAACTCAACAGCCATTACTCCATGTCAACCGATCACTCATTTTTGCAGTTTGTAGTTTTTGATCCTAAAAGTGCAGGCAGATCCAAACAGCTGATCGCACGTGTATCCGTGCTCATGCTGTGGAAGAACACAGGTCTGCAAGGTGCGTCCGAAAAATAGTGCCAAAATAAAGGGGGTTTCTGACGGCAAAGTCAAGAGCTGCAATTTTTTCTAGTAGAGCATGTAATCGCACCGTGATGAGTGCCTGGATCATACGCAAAATAGGTGTCTCTGTCTGCAGAGAATTGTAGCCTAGCTTGCCTGCAGGTCCTCTGGGAATTTTCTCATTAAAGGGGAAGAGCTCACGACACTCATTGAGGCTAGCAGAAGCAATAGTGTAATATAACTCGTGCAAACCCACTTCAAAAAACCTGAGATATCCCTTTAAAGGTCACACCATTAAACTGGTTCAGTGTTAGAAGTAGCTGAGTATTATGAATAGTAATGAGCTGACAGCAGTTACAAAGGGGATTGATGAGAGTCCAGCAGAGGCATTATGGGTATTGTATTTTGAGCGTCTCCTTTCTCTTCCAGGTAACGGAAAGATCAACAGGAGGCAGAGCATGCTCTTCTAGAGTCAGATGAAGACGATGATTGACTGTCCAACTTCAACATCACTTCCCACCGACCTCTCGCATGAGCCCACCTCCCCTCAGAGTGAACCCACCCCCCAACCTGCACACACACTTAAACACACACTCACACACACCCCTCTGAGCGAGTGACGTTGGGTTGAATCTATAAGAAGACTGTGTTTATTTATTGGGGGGGCGGGGTGAGGTTATATTTTTTGCTGCTAAACTACTACTGTCTGTATTTAACACACCGTGAGAGTGTGTGTGTGTGTGTGTGTGTGTGCGTGCGCGTGTGAGAGCGTGTGTGTGTGTGTGTACACGATGTGAACTCATGACGCCGTGCACAGTTGAGCAGTCAGTAAGGTTAATATTGTTTTTCTGCTGACGATTCTCCGGCTTTGTTTGAGTTTAGAATCCCACTGATGTTAATGTCGACGCTGTGATCCAAGTTGTTGTTCTCGTTGTCGTGCTTGGAGACCGAACTCTTCAGTATCTTCAATTTTTTTCTTTTATAAATATGTAAATCTATATATATTTGAAGTTTATGTTCTGTTTTTCTTCGAGCTTCCGTGACTGAACTCTACAACATTTCCAGATTTCAACAGTTTGGGACGGTTCAATTGTGTTTGGTTGAGGGGAAATACAAGTTATCTGGGTTCCTTTTCGTACTCTTCTTCTGGAGGCCCTGACGCCCTCAGGAGGTTTACACTGATGGGGGAGAAGCAGGAGTGTGAGTGGACTGTAGGAACAGTTTTGAGCTGTGATTTAAAGAAGCACACAAGAGTCCAATCAAACAGGAAGAACATGAAACCAGCTTGCAGATCTTTTTGTTCTTGCTCAGCAATGGGACCAAAACATGGAGGAGAGGAGAGGAGTTGGGATGAGGAGCAAAAGCACGAATGAAAGAAGAGGAATACTGGAGCTGAACAGGAAATCATGTGATGTCCCACAGGAAGCCAGCAGGCCTTTCCTAAACCCCTCACAAACTGCCAGGACTTCAGTGCTTTTTAAGAAAATAATGCAAGCTTCACTCTCTCGCTCTGTGTGTACTTGGAGATCTCACTGCAGTAATTCTTTTTTATTAACTTGCACTTCAGTGTGGTTTTTTGGAATCAGGGACCCTGGTCGCAACATGGCCGAGTTTACCCAACAGTATTAAGACGTGTTCTCTGTGTCTGTGACCTTTGACCTCTCCTTGTGAAATAACAGTGTCAGTATGGCATGTTTTTCGGAGGTGGGGGGCGGCGGGTGGGATCGGGGTGGGATCCTCAAAAAGTAAACTTGGTGTCGGACCACTGCTCCAGCGTTTGTACACAGGAAACAAAAAAAGATTTCAAATTGAAATTTTGGATTGAACTGCCCGCTGTGTTGTTTGCAACTGACAGTGATGCTAGAGATGAAGCCTGTTGTGAAGTCTCTCTTCTGTAACGTGCATGTTTACTGCAGAAGATGAAAAAGTTTAACTCACAGACTTTCAAAATGTTGTTTGGTGTGCTTTGCATTCCTGACTTTATTAAGGTCTAGTACGCATGTCTTATTCCAGTGAGCCAACACACAGTAGGTGTTCTCACATCAACATATTTTTTTAGCTATGAGATCTCAAAACATTTTCAAGTAGTTTGGGGATAAAAGTGTTTTCTCTTTCGTGTGAAAATTTGTTGAGAACTTTGATTCCACTCAGATGTCTGTACTGTAAATATGGAACGAGCTCTGGGAGCCTCATGCACAAATATTTAAATCTATGACACATCACTGTGTCTGGAACATAACCAATCTGCCTTTCAACACCTCTGAACTCACAAACTCAACACTATATTTATTTTTACAGATTTCTTAATGCAGAAGTGGCATGTTGTGGTTTCCTACAGGGTGACATCCTGGATTATCTCTTAGCAAGGCAAGGTGCAGAGACTTCTTGAAGTCTTGTAGACACTGTGGGGTTTCTGTGCCAGCCATGAAATAGTCCTGGTCTTCACCCCTGTGTCGATTAGTGAGCTAGTTCAGAGGTGCTGGCAGGCAGATTGTTCTAGAGGGAACCAGGCTAGCTGCATACTCATTCCAGTTTCATGCTAAGCTAAGCCAACCAGCTGCAATGTCCACCTGTGTGTACTGAGCAGACATCAGTGTTATCAAGTTTCTCTCCCACATTCTAACAGGAAAGGGAACCAGCCTGTTGTAGTGTCGGACCCTCAGAATCAAAAAGCACAGAAGAGAAATGCATCATGGAAAAGGCAGAGAAAGCAACTTCTACACTCACTGTAGCAACAAAAAAAAACCGAGTGCAGTGCGTCAGCTCCTGAACTTAATAACATCAGGAATGCATCGAACACAGGTCCAACATGTAAGAATGTGAGAGATGACTGAGGAAGTCTGAGGAGGATTTGCTTGTTTCTGTTGCTCAACATTGACGTGAAAATGTCACCTTCATCGTCTGAAATGTAAAGTGAGTAAAACTGTCTCTATGTTGAAGAACAGCGTTCAGGTAGAGCATGAGAGGAACGTGTTGGAGGAACTACTAATGCTTGATAAACTAAAACAGCTGAGAGCATTGTGTAACAGACATTGACTTGAACACAGTTTGAAGCTAAAATGTGACAATCCTCTCCACATACTGTAATCCTCTGAGGTGAAAACTCTTCATGAGTGTACTCACTGTTTCAGAAAGACAAACTGTCACCACAGAACAAACTGCAGCTGGAGGTCCTGTCAGGATTTGCATCCCAAATGAAAATGATGTTCACAGTAAGAAGAGTTACTGCATTGATGAAAACATCCTGAAGAACACTGACCAATCACCTTTGACTTCTCCCCCGGTAGCTTTAAATGTAGGAAA
Source organism: Notolabrus celidotus (assembly GCF_009762535.1). Lineage (NCBI taxonomy): Eukaryota > Metazoa > Chordata > Actinopteri > Labriformes > Labridae > Notolabrus > Notolabrus celidotus. Next base: position 25,525,482 of record NC_048292.1, read on the forward strand.
CCTTCTTCTCCTCTAACTGTATCTCACAGTAATCTGTATCCCCTCGGTGATCTCCCACACATCTCAAACATGGAGGATCTTTGCATTCAAAACTTCAAACTGTGTTTCTGCTTCAAGCAGTTTTTGACATGCACAGCAGTGACATGCATGAAAGGAGATTTCAACAACGGCTTACTATTTATCCTTGTAAAACTGTAAAACTTTTTCAAATGTATGAATGACCTGACTTTATGTGAACATGTCTGAGCGCGTATGTGTGTGAGTGTGTGTGTGTGTGAGTGTGTGTGCCTGATGCATGGAAGGCCTGCTGTGTTGTGAATTCGACCTCTCTGAAACACTGAGCTGCCAGTCAACAGTTGGTGTGTGACTCTTTTTACTGGAACTATTTATTTCTCATAACCATTGAAAGTAAATTTAATCTGTTTCATAAAGCGTTTGTGCAGCAGTCATTCTTTGTGTGGTGAACATGTGAACACAGACACTCTAAAGAAAGTCATTTTATTCCAAAAAATCAGAAACAATTCTCTCAACATACGACCCAAACACAAGCAAACCACAGAGAATATATTCTCATCCATCTCTCTATAAAAATAACCAGGAGCTATTTTACAAAAAACAACAACAATGCTTTTGTGCAGTCTTGACCTGGAATGTCTATTAAACATGGTTTAAAGCTGAGCACATTTACAGAAGTCTACACTATCAAAGGCACTGCTGGTAGAATACGAGCCTTAAAGGTACAGTGCATAAAAAAGCATGAAGCTACACAGAGTTCAAAATAAAAGGTTCACAGCATCGAGTCCAAGCATTAGAACAAATTAGAGACTTCCACAGCGTTTCTGGTGCACTTGCTAGCAGGTGCTCTGCTAGGAGTCAATGACAAACAGGAAAGAGGACACACTTCACTCGAACAATGATGATCTGGAGAAATGGTACGTCAAGTTTGAGGGTTGAAAGATTACAGTCGAGATGTAGCCGTTAGTTGAATGTTGTGACACTCCAGGTTTTTGGCATTTTGGTCATTTTTAGGGTAATAAAGACAGCATACACCACCTGCCTTTGATATTACACACAGTTCTGATCGTATCAGATGTTTAATTTAAAGCTAAGTCTTAACACTTGTGGAGATTTTGCCTAAATCAGATGAGAAGATTGACACCACACTCCTGTTTGTCAGATGATTACACAAATACAGCAAACAGACGGTACAGATGTCATAGCATGAAGAGTGGAAACAGCTAGCATAACAGCTAGCACCAAAATCTGCCATCTCCATGAGTTACCAGAGACACAGATATTGTTGTGTTTTTGTTTTGTCTGAACAAAAAAATGTAGCAATACAAAACTGTGTTTTCACAGATTTCATTCGATTTCATTTGTTTAGCGCCGAGTAGGGTGTCCACCTTGGATTTGTGGAAAAAAAGGAACATTGGACCAAATGTTTGGGGCGGAGGGCTCGGCCACTATTACCAGTTCAGACTGACCAATTGAACATCAAATTGGGACATAGGACACTGGTAAGCTCTGCCGCTGCAATCTTGTCTTCTTCTGGTGAACCTTTTTTGGTTATAAAAGTTCAATGGCTGCCTGTTTTTGTTTGTTTGATTCCACAGCTTGATGCTTGTTTGTTTTTGAGTGGATTTCCAATGCATATTTTATGGAGATTTTCGCCGGACACAAAACGCATGTGGAGGAAAAATAGTCTCCCTGGGTCGGCCGTACCCATTCACACTCTGACAGTGTGGCCCAGTCAGGATTGTAACTAGTATATGTTTTTTTTCCGTGCTGGTGGCTTGCATGTATTTGCTCCATCTCCTTCCTCGTCAGTCGTCTCTCCTCCCATTTCAAATGGAGATGCCAAAAGTTGGTGAAAAGAAGACCTCAGCGTGGAGTACTTCGGTCAATTCAGCTTTCTGTCTCTCTTCGGTCAAGTTTCCATCCCTGCTTGAGCCGCTTTGAGCACTAGGGCGTGCGTGTGACGTACGCATAGACGGGAAGAAAACAGAGACAATTTTAAATAGCCGCAGAAGCACGGGGGACCTTTCTAGACTACAGGACGAAGGAAATCAAATGAGGTTTTTGCATTTCCCCAAAAAATGGGACAAATTGTGTCCCAGGAGAGATTTTTATTTTCCCAGGACAGCTGGTGAAAAAAGAGAACAATTCTGGACGGGTGGAAACTCTAGCGCTGATCCATAACAAATGTAATGTCATGAAATTAAAAAAGAGCAGGTCTAGATCATACTCTGTGTTATATTCTTTACAGAGATTCAACTTAAAACCACCACAAGCAAACACTTGGCCTTGTTCGCCATGTAACAGTAACAGGGAGAAACTTTCTGCTAACAGGCAGAAACCTTGAGCGAAGCCGGACTCGTGTAGAACAGCGAGCTACCACGACAGATGGGCCAAATGATTTGTTGACTGGGTGAATAAACCTTCTTGATTTGTGTTGTCAAAGTTAGTGAACAGTCTCTTGTCTTTACATGTTTGCTGTCATACACTAATTTAAAAAAGTGACCCACTACATGTTAGTAGTTTGTCAACATTGACGATGCATAGCGAGCTATCACCTGATACTAGTCAGTGTGCTAATCATGAGCTAATCTCCTGTCTGCATGGGCAAACAAACAAACAAACAAACAAACAAACAAACAAACAAGGGCGAGGTATCAACATTCTCATCTAAGGCTAACTCTAGATCAGAATAGTGTAAATCCTTGAATTTGAGCATAGCATGGTGAATTGTTCAACTTGAAGAAGCTGTATTTGACTTTATGAAGTGAAGTGTCAATCGTTGTTTCACACTAAGTGACTACATTTTCCCAAATCTCCATTGTTCTAGCCAGCTGTGTAAACTCTAATACTTAAAGCGCAGGGAGGAAAAGACAGAATAACATTTCTGAAACTATAACCAGCCTGCATCACTGAAGTGAGAACCAGCTGGACTGAGATGAGATATAAAATGAGATGATACATTTGGCCTTTGCATGAAAAGAAATGAAAAGGCTTCAACATCCTGAAAAGAAGAGAGCACCACAAACAGATAGAAGGAACATGAGTAGTTAAACTGCTGTAAACACTCAATGAAATGTCCAATGCAATCACTCCTCTCAGAGAGCAGGTCTTCCTCCTCTTTCCTCCAAAGGAACAGATTGAAAAGTGCAGTCAGACTGAAAGCACGTCTGACTCCTGTGGAGTTCATCTGTAGAGTTTAAGGCTGATTGGCTGGGTCCTTGTCTGTGCTGCGGTGGCACAGTTCCCTCTTTGGTATCAGGACTTGTGGGAGTGTGAGGAAAGCAGCAGAGGAGAGGAAGCATCCATGCTCGGGAAAGGAACAGGGATGTGTCCATTCATCAGTGAGGGGAACTGTAGGGGGACAACAGAAAATAATACCATTTATTCTGATCTCTTACAGCTCATTGGTTAATAATCCAAAATGTGTATTGAGAATATAATGTAATTAACACATCATTCACACACATTTAACCTACAGTATATCCATTGGCACATTATGCTTATACTTATATCTAACTACATGTGTTTACAAATATAACATGTGCTCTACAATCAAACTCATCATATAATACAATGGAATGATCATTGTTGTTATTTCATCTTAAAACCATTCATCCAAAAGTGTTTCTGTTTCTGATACGATGTGGGGACTTCACTCTGGTTGTGCACCAGTCTTGTGAGGACTATCAAACCTGGGGACCAAAAACTAACAGTCCCTAATAATGCAAAACAAAATAAGGATTATAACTTCATCTTTGAATCATCAATCAAAGTCCTTCCTGTTTATGGTACAAAGTGAGGACTCACTGCAAAAACTCCAAATCTTACCAAGTGAAATTGTCTCATTTTTATTCAAAGTGTCTTCTCCCACTTGATTTAAGATAAATTTACTTAACAAGTAACATTTGAGCGAGATAGAGGGACTTGTTTTAAGACATCTTAAATATCTTGTTAAGTCAAACAATCTTGAAATGATCTTGTTTTGAGTTTTAATTTAGAAGAAACAAGGTTTATTTAACATTTCAGACATTTTTCAAGCTGAGGTCTTATTTGTAGAAGATGGATAATCTTGATTTAAGACAAACCCTTTACTTGATTTAAGTAAATGCATTTTATTGGAGAATCTATCAGAAACAGCTCCATTGATAAAAGAAAGAAAGAAGTTGTTGTGTTTAAGGGTGGGTTACAGTTTTCAGACACTGTTTCTTCTAAATCAGATAAAAATATACATCCTCAAACTACATGCACACAATGAAACACCTACTTTAGAGCATAGCTGGCTTATCCTAAAAAACAACATGACTGAATATTAGTATATCCAGCTCACTATGAGAAGACATTATATCTCAAAATGCTCAAATTAAACTTTGTCATCTTATTTCAAGTACAAGATGGTCTTAAACCTAGAGAAGTGCCGCTATAATACAACTCAAATTAAGGTGAATATATCTCAAATGAAGAAGTTGACATGAAATGTATTAGTGCAGAAATCTTTTTTTGAGTGAAAAAATACTAATTGTTATCATTCCTGTCTTATTCTGAGACACTAAGATTTAAAATACTGGTAAATATTACTTCAAATAAGTTTTCCTGCTAATTTTAAGATCACAGTTTTCTAAATATTACGTCTTATTTTAAGAAATCTTACCAAGCAAATTTTCACTTCTTCTGTTGGCAGATGCTTTAGCTTATTTGAAGGTAAAAGGACCTTGAAATAAGATTTCTTTCTTGTTTTTGAAGGGGCATTTTTTACAGTCTAAGCCTGGTAGTAAACTTCAGTTCTGGGGACTCATCGCACATTGTGGCTGAAACAGCTTCATTTTGAGTTGTGAGTGTTTTCAGGTTTTTTCGAGGGGGAAGTTGATACCGATGGGAGGGGCTCCCGACTAACCTGCCCTCCCCCTTCCCTCCAGCCATCAGGAAGTTGCCCCCTCTTCTTGTCCGCACCGGAGCGGAAACATCTGTAGCTTATTTTGAAACCCTAGCACACTGTGAATCACACATAAACTAACACACACAGAAACTTTGTGAAACTTTGAGGTGAATCCATGAGAGAAATGACTGAAGATCCTGTTTTTGTGAGACAGAAAATGACTGTAAATGACGACGCTACAGGAAAACAGTGATTCTGTATCTGTCCCTACCTGAGTTAGCCAGTGTGTCTTTGAAAGGCGTTAAATAAAAGTCTGACCCCAAACCCCCCAAAATGCCTCCACTACACAAACAATATATCTGTGTGTGTGTGTGTGTGTGTGTGTGTGTGTGTGTGTGTGTGTGTGTGTGTGTGTGTGTGTGTGTGTGTGTGTGTGTGTGTGTGTGTGTGTGTGTGTGTGTGTGTGTGTGTGTGTGTTCTAACATCCCAGCTAGCAATTTTTTTGATCTAAAGACATTCTGGTAATGTTTGTGTAATGTTTTCAGTGGGAAGTTTGCTTTCTGTGACCCAAAGAATATTATCAAAACATCCTTTGAATGTTAAAGATAAAACATTCTCTCTTTGTTGTAATTAAACCTCACCAGAATATTCTTAAATAAAACAGTTTGTGATTTGAGGCGTCAGAAACATCCTGAAAACAGTTTTTACATGTTGCTTTGAGAATGTTGCTTCTCTCTTATTAAAGAACATTATGGGAACATTTTATAGAAAACATTCAAAGATCTGTTACCTGAAGAATATTATCAAAACATCATCTGTATGTTAAAGACAAAATGTTCTTATTTCATTAAAAGTGAACAATAAAGGAACATCATTTAAATCAATGAACATCCTTAAGATGTTCTTTGAACATTAAGTAACATAACCTTGTCTGTTACCTAAAGATTATTATCAAAACATCATCTGAATGTTAAAGACAAAATGTTTTTATTTAATTTAAAGTGAATAATAAAGGAACATCATTTAAATCAATGAACATCCTTAAGATGTTCTTTGAACATTAAGTAATCTAACCTTGTCTGTTACCTAAAGATTATTATCAAAACATCATCTGAATGTTAAAGACAAAATGTTTTTATTTAATTTAAAGTGAATAATAAAGGAACATCATTTAAATCAATGAACATCCTTTATAGGGAATGTTAGCCAATGTGTTGAGAACATTCCCTGCTAGCTGGGATCCCATGTGAAAGGTTCTCTTTCTAGAAGAAACAAGTCACCTCACAAAGATACAGTAGAAAGTTCAGAAAGATCCATCAAGCTTAGGACTTTAGTACTCTACTGGCCTTAAAGGAAGGAGAAGGACTGGAGCTATAAAAGTTATGAGTATGAAAATGTGTAGGGTGCATTAATTGATTTTTGAAATACTTTTTAATTGGTACGTTTTGTAAGGATGGACAACAATTTTCATAAATGCCACAGGCTCACTTTACTTAGGTTGAAGGCACGGGTTACGGGTTTGTTTGGGAGATCCTTTGTGTGTTTAAGAGTAACTTTTACACAAACCGTGTCAAGCTTCAGATGTCACAGATGTCTCAACAGTCTCCATCATCTTTTTAATCAAAGCCAACCGTCATGGCCACTTTGCACAACTGTCAATGTGTTCAAAGACGGGGAGGAATTTGAGCCTCTTGCTTAAAACCTGTTCAACTACTTTTGTTTTTGTTTTTAGAGGTGCACGCTTATTTATCACCATTCATTCCTTCCCTTGAAGATCGTCTAAAGCTAAATCTGTGTGCAAAAATACAAAATGAATGCAGCTCCTACCTGAAAGAGGGGGGCATGGCTCTGCAGATGGGCAGGACTCAGGGGCCCCACTGGACTCAAGCTGGACCAGAAATGCATATTGGAGAGTAGATGGCTGGGAGTGAGCAGCAGACCAGACGGAGTCTACATCCAAAAAGCCCCAGAGTTAAATGTTAGAGGATAAATACACCAGAATGGAAGTGATGCTGTTTATTCTGGCAATCAGTCCTGAGAGCTGCTCATACTCTGTGGTGGAGTTGTCATATCCCTCAGTCTCACCCAGAGCTCAAAGCAGAGTCTGCCCTCTAGTGAACTCACGTCTAGCAGACAGATTAACTTGGCAGGCGGACTAGATGCGGGTCAGGAAGCTCCACTCATACAGAATTCATGAGATGTATTTCCCTCTGTCTGGACTTTCTAATGTCTCTCCATATTTAACAAAGGTCAGTTTGGTTTCTCTGGTTTGTCAAGGGCCAGCCAGGGAATAGACAAGTTCAGCAACAACAGTTTCTACACTGGGCCTGTGTCTATCTTTCCCTGCATAAATACGTACAATGAATCACTGATTTTTTTCCTGTTTTAAAAAACAGAATTCATTTATGCTTTCTGGCAAATCCTCCCATAATGCTCTGAGACTAATCTACAGAGTCCAGAAAATCATTAAAAAGGCACCCTGGTGGAAAAAGGTTTGGCCTGTGATGCATTTCATTCCCTATCTTTTCCCCTCTTCTTACCCCTTATCTCTACTCTCTGCACTCTTAAGAAAGCCTTACATTACTGAGTATTTTACATTATATGTTATCTTTCACAGTTCCCTCTCTCTATCCCCTCGTTTCTGAGGAATGATAACTCTAGTCCAAAACAAGGATGTGCATTCCTTTACAGATGGATAATCCATAATCCAAACACTGTATAAAACATGGATAAAGTCTCTGCAACATCAACCATTGGTTTCTGACGTGTAGTTCTGTTGGTGATCAATGGCGGTCGCCATATTGGAATTGCTGACTCAACCTAGCAAGAGGCAGGAGTTGAGGCGGGCCTTTGGCCTCCTGGCTAACGGATACAGTGTACCCTCCTGTGCCTCTAATTATGCTAAATTCATAACTTTAATATCTTCAAACTAATGAATAACAAAAAAAAATAGACATCGGCTTGACATATAATGACAATCTGAATGTTTAAAACATACAACTATATTTTAGAAGAACAGCATTACTCAGATTGACAATGTGTTCAACTAGATTAACAAGTTATTTCTAATCCTACAAACTCCCTGACAATCAATAAAGGTGGCTGAAATAAAGAGATAGCCTCATAGCTCGATAGCATTCTGTTAGCTAAGCTAGCACACTGTAATACGGCCTCTACGAAATCCACATCAAAAGTTGAATTTAGTTGTTTTGCAGGCACTTCAGAAATCATGAAGATTCCTGTAGGAACGAGTGGACAAATACATGAGTGGGACCTTAGACCTCATCTCCTGATCAATCCCATCTTTGACTTACTTTGTCTAACTGCTGACGGATACTTGTTCATCTAAAACTGGTTACATTTTTTGATGGTTGTTCCTGATTATGATCCAGACTGAGTTTAAGGCTTTGACATGACGTCAGTTTAGGCCGCTAAAGAGCAGCAACCCCCACAACAGAGACAGCTTCTTTAAGGAACTCAAATCTGGAGAAAATTCTTCACATTTCTAAGTTCTGATAAAAGATTGAGCTGAATAAGGTACTCTGGAACCTTTGCCCACAACTCAGGTGTTTCTTGCAAACACTTTATCATGCAAAGCTCTCAGAGATGAGTTACAGCTTCAGCATGCAGTTTTATTTCCTGTCACTCATGTTATCTAAACTCAGCAGCCGATGGTTGCTCATGTTGGATGCAGGGTCGGCTGACTGAGTGGAGTCAGACAGTCCTGGTTTGGTCAGCGTGTTGTTGCCAGTGAATCAGGAGCTTCATGAACATATGGCTTCACTTATGAACCTCCTCCCTCCCTCCTTCGCCTCCTCCCCGGTTCCTGCTCACCTCTTTCCATCTCCTCCCTGTCTACATGTTTAACTTTCCTCATCCCTAAAACACATCTCCCTTCTCTCTCTTTCCCCTCCTCCTCTGACTTTTTCCTGCCCTCATCTAAACCCCCGTATCTACAGGACCCTGAGTGAGTGCAGTGGTTTCAGTACGTGTCATTTGTCATGTTGTACCTGTGCAGTGAGGAAGGCAGGGGTCATGGACCCTGAAGGCAGCGCTGGGCTGTTGAGAGCTATGGAGACGAGGTCACTTCCTGTCAGGAGGAGAGAGGAGGTGGAGATTTCCAAGCCTTTGGGTTTCCTGGATCTCAGAGGAGAGTTATTCGCCAATCCCCTTCTCTCTGGCGTCGTGGTGCTCTGTGACCTCACTCTCTCCCTCTGACCAGATGACAGGTTGAGAGGTTGAGCACTGTACTCCAACTCGTCAGTGTCTATGCTCATGCACCGCTCCCTCCACAGTTTGTGGGCGGGGCTTTGTGGTGGGGAGGAGGAGCAGGAAGAGGACCGCGCCTGGCGAGGGGATGGCCTTGAGGAAAAGGAGGTCTCATTGAATGGGGGTGGGGTGGGGGGAAGGGAGGAGTGACCTCGGTTGGTTATGAATCGGATGACAGAGGAGCTGTCGTCATGTCGATCAGATCTGGGCTCCTTTTTGATTGGGTGCTGCGGTTCTGATGAGTGCTGCAGGGAGCTGACAGAAAAGGAGGAGTACAGGCCTGATTGGAGGTATTGGTTTCTTCCTCCCCCATCCTCATCTTCAGCCTCAGGCTCTGACATCACACCTCCGCTGTCCTCACTGCTGCGACCAGACTCCACCACTGCAGGGTCCATCTTCAGAATCTCAGGGAATGACACAAACTTGTAGACAAACTTCTGTCCAATCACCTTCTTGATGATATTCTGCAGAAGAAATGAAACATTAAGCTCTGTTCTAAAAACTGAGCATTAGGACTTCATCAAATAAAGGTATTTAAACACTTCTAACAGGTACACGTTGCCTACTTTGTCATAGTAGTAGCGCAGAGCTCTGCTCAGCTTGTCATAGTTCATGTTGGTCTTGTTCTTGCGCAGCCCCCACAGCTTGGCAACTTCCTCGGACTTAAGCAGCTTGAACTCGCCGTCATTTGACGTCCAGCAGATGAGATGTTTGTGGCTTTGGTCGATCAGCAGCTGCAGCAGGAACTGCCAGAGTGTGATTGAACTCTCCATGATGGGGTGGCAACAGTGACAGGTGATCTGCAGAGCAGAGATAAGACTTAAATAATCAATTCAATAACCATGCATTGATGTTTTGCTCTGAAGAAATTCATTTTTTGCTACAACTGCTTTACAGCACAAATCAAAAAAGAGGATGATGCACTGTAAAAAATGCCCCTCCAAAAACAAGAAAAAAAAACATAAGCAAAAAAATCTGCCAATAGAAGAAGTGAAAATTTGCTTGGTAAGATTTCTTAAAATAAGACGTAATATTTAGAAAACTGTGATCTTAAAATTAGCAGGGAAATTTATTTGAAGTAATATTTACCAGTATTTTAAAGCTGAATGTCTCAGAATAAGACAGGAATGATAACAATTAGTATTTTTTCACTCAAAAAAAGATTTCTGCACTAATACATTTCATGTCAACTTCTTCATTTGAGATATATTCACCTTCATTTGAGTTGTATTATAGCGGCACTTCTCTAGGTTTAAGACCATGTTGTACTTGAAATAAGATGACAAAGTTTAATTTGAGCATTTTGAGATATAATGTCTTCTCATAGTGAGCTGGATATACTAATATTCAGTCATGTTGTTTTTTAGGATAAGCCAGCTATGCTCTAAAGTAGGTGTTTCATTGTGTGCATGTAGTTTGAGGATGTTTATTTTGATCTGATTTAGAAGAAACAGTGTCTGAAAACTGTAACCCACCCTTAAAAAAACAACTTCTTTCTTTCTTTCTTTCTTTCTTTCTTTCTTTCTTTCTTTCTTTCTTTCTTTCTTTCTTTCTTTCTTTCTTTCTTTCTTTCTTTCTGTCTTTCTGTCTTTCTTTCTTTTATCAATGGAGCTGTTTTCTGATAGATTCTCCAATAAAATGCATTTACTTAAATCAAGTAAAGAGTTTGTCTTAATTCAAGATTATCAGTCTTATACAAATAAGATCTCAGCTTGAAAAATGTCTGAAATGTAAAATAAACCTTGTTTCTTCTAAATTAAAACTCAAAACAAGATCATTTCAAGATTATTTGACTTAACAAGATATTTAAGATGTCTTAAAACAAGTCCCTCTATCTTGCTCAATGTTACTTGTTAAGTAAGTTTATCTTAAATCAAGTGGGAGAAGACATTTTGACTAAAAATGATACAATTTCACTTGGTAAGATTTTGAGTTTTTGCAGTGTGTTCTCCAAAATAACAATGAAGGTAGAGAGTTTTTGGTTGAAGCAAATGATGGAATAAAATATGAGTAATGTTAATTAGGCTCATTCTCAAGAAGGTGACCGGAGGCATGGAGTCCAAGGTACATTCAACCATCTATTTTCTTCACGCCATCTTAGGTGAAATCAAGGGGGCAGCAGGGTGAGCAAGCTATTCCCGCCATACCTCTTTCCAGCTTTATGCTTTTGATTGGAATTCCATGGTGTTTCCAGGCGAAACGAGACCTTCATCATTTTTCACTGGACCTAATCCTTGGCTCCCTACCAGGTCTACATGCCAGTAAAAGAAAGGTGCCCAGAAGGCATCCTCAATGACCTCAGCTGGCTCCTTTGGATGTGGAGCAGCAGTGACTTTACTCTATGCTCCCTCCAGATATCTGAGCTACTCACCAACCCTCACTGTGGCAGCTTGCATATTTGCATCTCATTCATTCGATCAGTACTATGAAAGATGGACATAGTCTCAGCAATGTCACCCATTGGTTTTGATGCTCAAGGATGGTGGACGCCATAATGGAAATTCTGACTCCAAACAACTCCCGGCTAGCCTTCAAAGTGGAGTTGAGGCAGTAACCCAGCCACTTGGTATACAGCTACCATGTGCCAACCTTTCAATCAAACATGTAGAGATGTTAAAAATAAGACATAAGGTAAAGAGGTAACAACAATAACTCAGACCAAGCAGTCAAAATGTTTGATTCTGGGCTCTTTAATATGGGCTCCAATGGGGTTTCCACCCTCAAGTGTCTGTCATTATTTTTAATATCAGGTGTAAAACTCCATGTTGTACAATCTAAAGTAAATCATCACAGATTTGTTGGAAACTTCAAAGAAACCATATTATAATGGTGTAGGATGGTTAGAGATAGTTTAGAAATCAGAGCCCACCAAAGGCATAAAAATATGGAGGAGAGACAAAAAATAGATGGGCATGGAGAAGCAAGAATCCTCAATGTCATAACATATGCAAACATAGACCCTCTGATGCAAACTCCACCAAAAACCACAAGAAAAACAGAGCTGGCCCTGCCCTCCTTCTCCTTCCCTTCTCTGACTGGGACTTTCCTGACCCAAAACCCAAACCCACAACAGAACAAACACCTGGACAGCACCGAGGGGTGTACTGAGCAGCGTGTGGATGTACGCTACGTTCCTTGAATACAATTTGTCATTCGTACCATGCACATATGAACTCATGCTCTTTTGTATCATGGACTCATGTACCATAGCTAACTATCAAAGGAGGCTGCCAAGAGTAGTAAATACAAGTGTTAGGGAAGCTACTGTAGATAACCAGGGTTCTAAATGTCCTTTCTTCACCTCCTGAACCCTTTTAAATCTTGGAAAGAGAGGGATTTGTGCACATTTAAGTTACAAAAAGAAGCCATGTGCACTCTGCAGAATTCATCCATCCAACCAATACCTATATATCTTTTTTAGTTTTTGAAAAATGTGATGACTTAATGTGTTTTTTTGTTATATCCAACTATGTTCCCGTCTTAGATGTCTGAGGCTATCTTGTGACATTGAAGGTCATAGCATGAGATATTTTTCATACTGAGAAGTAGACGTAGCCCTTTGGTTTCATAAGTGAAGCAAATGTGTGCACAGAAAATAGAAATGATGACTTTGTGGGACTCCCGGGACCCCATACTTTAAAGTAATCATCACACTTTAAAAATATCACAAAGACCTATTCCACCTTTACGTTTGCCTCTCTCTTGTGAGACAGAGAGAAGCGGTAGAGAGGGCCAGACATTGGTTGATGTTCAGGGTGTTTCCATGGTGACAAAACAGGATGTGGTCAATAACCTTCTGCCAAGACAAGCACAGGTCTAACCAACATGTTTACCTGGAAACCACTGACTGTCTGTGAGTGTCTGTCTGTCTGTCCATGTCTCTGTCTCCTTTGCTTCATCTCACTCTTAAGAATCACAGACAGGAGAAAGAAAACAAAGGAAAACAACAAAAACCTCATTACCACTAAATTTAATTTGCAGCCATGACAATATGACTGCAGAGACTTTGCAGCTGCATCATAAATCCCCATGGCAACTTATCTGCCTGGATGGGGGGGAATCATAGGAGCCAGTGCTTAACACCTGAGGCTATCATTACTTACCCTCACATTATAAAAACACATGGTCTGATATACCAAAATAACCTCTGCTGTATCATATGTGTGTGTGTGTGTGTGTGTGTGTGTGTGTGTGTGTGTGTGTGTGTGTGTGTGTGTGTGTGTGTGTGTGTGTGTGTGTGTATATATATATATATAAGTCCTGTGCATCTTTTTGTCTGTCGTTCTATTCTAACAGAAACCACCTAGCTGAGAGAGGAAAGTGTATGTGGTGCAAACAATGACCCTTCACCATGCTCACAAAAGTAAATGTGTCTTTGCTTCCTTTTTCCTGCATGGGTGAGTGTGTGTGTGTGTGTGTGTATGTGTGTGTGTGTGTGTGTGTGTGTGTGTGTGTGTGTGTGTGTGTGTGTGTGTGTGTGTGTGTGTGTGTGTGTGTGTTAGGACGAACAGTAGTGTTGTCTGTCTGTCTAAACGAGGACTTCCTGACATTCAGCTTCAGAGGCGTCTTCCTGGAGAAAGGCTTTCCCTCTGTAGGAGGTAGGACTTCCTGTCACTGGGAACCACCAGGAGCGCGTGCATTCTCTCTCTATCACACACACACACACACACACACACACACACACACACACACACTAACACAAACACACACACACATTCACACACATGATTTTTTTCATATTAGTTCCCATTGTCAACACTTAGCGACGGAAGCAGAAGTTGTCTTCAGAAGAGCAACATCTGCATCCCCCACTACACACACACACACACACACACACACACACACACACACACACACACACACACACACACACCAGCATATGGAAAATGCATCTATATCCTGATGTCATTCTGTGATTCATTGATCTATTCTTAACCTGTGACGTTTTATTTTCACTAAAGTGGACTGATAAAACCGTGAGAGGAAAAGTAAAACCATCACATACAAGTTTGAGTGTACTGAAGACTCCTCATGTCCAATCCAACAGAAGAAAAACCTGACCCAAAAAGTGTGCATGACTGTACATGCATTTTCTCAACTAATTATTTCTTATTTTTGGAATCATGTGCGTGTGTATGGAGAGGGAGAGGGGATCTGCTGGAACTCAAACGGTTCTTTGTTTTGTTCCTGTGACTCATTTTCAAGATGTTGTCTGCTGCCAGCTTCAATCCGGAAGCGCATGGCAATTAGTCTGCGAGGTCCAGACAAACCAGAAAGTCTACTACTAGATATTTAAAGGAGCCACTGCTAATTCTTTCCACAGCAGCCGGTACACTAACCTCTATTCATTATTTCTATTTAAATGTATCCAGACAAAACTAGGGCAACTTTACGCACAGAGTCTGTGCCAATGCCAACAACCCCCAAGGCTCTTACACCTTTTACGCACAGGTTAATCACTTTACGCGCGGCTTCAATGTGATTTTTAACATGACTTGGTGTAACTGTACTCGCTCATGCTTTAGGAAATACAACTATTAACACTATGAACCGGCTAGTTTCTTTGTTGAGTATGAATTCGTTTCGGAAGTTGTAGGTTGAAGGAAATGAAGACTTGCACCTACCTTACTGTGGATGTACGCAGCTCCTCTGTCCGTCTACCCTGCCTGATGTGTCTGTCTGTCTGTCTGTCTGTCTCTTAGAGCGGAGTGTGTGTGTGGTGTTGGGGCTCCATGCTGCTGCTGCGGTCTGAAAGCGGATCCAAAGCTTTGCTCTCTCCTGCCTCAGAGCAGGAAGTCGGGACGCTCAGACGGAGAACCGGCGCACTTCCTTTGGCGCAGTATTCCCGTCTGTGTAAACACACACTGACACGCACGTACGCGTGCGCGAAATCTCTATTTCCCGAAACACCCCCTCCCTTTTACCACTCCCGCACGCGCAAAACACTCAAAAAACCACGCAAACATACACACTGACACACTTATTTCGGACTTGAAGACACACGCCTTTATTCATGGACTACTTAGACACACACACACACACACACACACACACACACACACACTCACACACACACACACACACACACACACACACACACACACACACACACACACACACACACACACACACACACACATAAATATTGCAATTCCGACAAAACTCAGCACTGAGCCAACTGACAACTGACGTCACCATCTTCCTGCTCACCGGGAGGTGTTCCTGTTCCTTTACAGCACAATCACACACACACACACACACACACACACACACACACACACACACACACACACACACACTTAACTTACATGCACGAAAATCACACGCACACACACAGTACGGGTCAAGTTTGGGCTTTTTGGTAATTTAGGATTGTTTCTCAACTTTTGTTTTTTCTACTATGAAGCGTTTTACAAAGGCAGTGTTATGATCTGTTCTGGTAGCCACATACAATTCTGATCTTCACATCTACAATAAATTGGTCTTTTTCAGTCTTCTTACTCTATTTTTCATGTTTCTTCCCCTTATTGTTTGTGTTTTATTGTCCTTCTCTTTTCTTTTTAATCTCAGTTGCTTTGCAGCAATTGTCCCTTATAGCATCAAACCTCTTCTGGTCTTTTACAAATTTGTTTGTATGAAAGACAAAAATAGTTCATGCACGACATTAAATATTCTGTTTTATTCTGGTCTGTAAAAATTGTATCTGTACCGCAGTCAGCGAATAATGACTTTCTATATGAGGCGATGAACCGAACAGTACAATACATCACCCACTCCTAGTTTTGATAAAATCGTCCATCTCCAATTCAGAGGGGGAGAAATGTGCTTACCAGTGAGGCACGTGACCTCGCCTAAGAAGCCATTACTTCCTTAAAACTAGGTATAATCCATAATGTTGAGTTGTAGTAGTTGTGTTGTAGACACATGAAAGAAGAAGTAGCATTAAGTACACATGAAGAAACACAAATCTTTGTCCTCACTGATTGATATGGACTGTGTGACAGAAGTCAGGAGCTGATGGAAGTCAGACTCATGCGTTTAATAAAACTTTGTACTATGGACCATCCTGATTATTTTTGTGCATGTCAGCATGGGCTCAAAGGCCATGGCAGCATGTGATGTTTCCTTGATATGTGACCTTTCACATAAAAATAAGGTTGGATCTTTAAAATATCACTAAGGAATTTAGTCTCACACTTCCAAGAGGTCCTCAAAATCAGGACACATGTTAAAATGGAAGGGTCAAAGCGCACAGGGCAGATAGCAACTATCTTTTATAAGTCAGTTATTGGTTAGCGCCCTCATGTCTAGTTTGCAACACATGCTTTCCAAAGTTGTTGGTCCCTGAACCCAAACTGGGAAAACCTTGAAGATATGATCAGATGTACATTGAAGAAAGCAGAAAGGCTCCCATCAGAGCCATCATAGAAATAAAACACCTCAACATCCTTTACCCCATCTATTAAACTGAACTTAATGTGTATCATTAGTGAAAAGCACAGTTTCATCTGCCTGTTATCTTATTGTAAAATTAAATATTAAGGTATATATGCAAATCAAATGGTTTCCTCCCTCTGTGTCATACTTATTATTCAGCAAACTCAGCAGCCATATTGCTGCTGTCGAGCGATTGTGGCGTAAAGAGACGGAGTTTGAGCCTCCTAGCCAACAGCTACAGTGTTCCCGACTGTCAATCAAGTCAGCTGTGCCTCAAATTGGAAGACTCGTAATCTCAATATCTTCGAAATTGCCAAGTGTTCCCGACTGGGAGTCACGTCAGTCATGTCCTTATTTGGGCAAAAACTCGGAATCTTAATATCTTCTGAACCGTCATGTTAGAAATAAATTCACCCCCCGTACATTGTGTACCGATAGAGAGATTAGCTTCGTAGAGCTAAAGCAGTTTTTTGAACCAGGCTGTAAACATGTTTATTTCTGCTGCAAAGATCGTCTTCTTTGAAGTGGTGTGTATGTGGTTTCTGCAGCCGGCCTCAAGCGGATTCTCAATGTATTGCAGTTTATAACACTTCTGCATGGGCTTCATCGTTTGAGACCAGATGCAGCTTGGTTTGAAGCCTCCTAACCAACAGCTATGTGTTCCCGTCCGGGAGTCAAGTCAGTCATGTCCTTATTTGGGCAAAAACTCATAATATTAATATCTTCTGAACCGTTGCGTAAGAAAAACATTCACCCCCGTACAGTGTGTGCTGATAGAGAGATTAGCTACTCAGACCCAAGCCGTTTTGTTAACCAGGCTGTAAACATGTTTATTTCTGCTGTAAAGATCGTCTTCTTTGAATTGGTGTGTATGTGGTTTCCGGTAGTTCCGGAGCCAGCCTCAAGCGGATCCTCGATGATCTGCAGTTTTAGCACTTATACATTGGACTCATATTTTTAGACCGGAGGTTGCTGCTTGGTAATTTAATATCTTTTTTCATAACAAAAATACACACCAATGTTTTTTTTTTCATATTGCAATTTTACCCTGTAAATTAATACAATAAATAAAGAAGTAATTGAAGATGTTCGTAGATTGGGCAGTGAGGGGAGAAAGGATTCCCTGTCCCTGACGTTCAATCAAGTCTGGATACCGAATAAACCAGACGGAGTGGGACATCTTCTGCTTTGCCACTCTCTGTTCGTGTTTCCGGGTTCGTCCATGGCCCCGACCCTTGTTTGAAACGTCACAGCGCCAAACTTTGTGTTCCTCACGGGAAGATGAAGAGTGATTCAGAGGAGCCACAATGGAAGAAAATACATTCTGTAGCAGGAGTAGTTCCTCGGAGCAGACACGGACACCGGGCAGCTGCGATCCGAGAGCTGATGATTGTGTTTGGTGGAGGAAATGAAGGAATATCAGAACACCTCCATGTTTACAACACTGGTGAGCTAACGCTAGCTGAGGCTAACTAGCTGCTAATGTTTTTAGCGTAGCCGAGTTTAAAAGGAGAACTCCAGACAACATGTACTCTACTCTGACTTAAACATTTACTCACAAGAATGGTTCTTTGTGTTTAAAATCATCATTATATTCATGGTACATAGAGTTTATTATTCTAAACTAGCTAATAACTTGAGCTAGAGTTAGCCTCAGCTGCATTGGCTGTGAAGTTTGTTGTTCTGTGCGCTCATTAACCCTCCTGTTATCCTTGGGGTCAATTAGACCCCATTCAATGTTTAACGTCTCTAAATGAATGACTAACATCATTTTTTTGGCTTCATATTTCATGACTTTTCCTAATGTAATGGGGAAAACTGGGAAAACTTAAAATTAAAATATTGATATGTTCAAATTTCCTGTAAAATGAATTGACGCATCGGTGTTCCTTGGGGTCAATTTGACCCCAGGCTGTTTAAGCTGTATATAACATAAGCAATTTGGGGTTCAGTTTCTTGCCCAAGGACACTTCCACTTGTGACTGCAGGAGCTGGGATCGAACCGCCAACCTTCAGATTGAGATATAATATTTCCAGTCACCATGTCTCTGAAGACATTCAATGATGAGTCCTGTGTCATACGTCTAGATAACATAGAAACAAGGCAGGGCCGACGAGAGCATGACAAACTCACAGCAGTTTGACGTTCTGTTTTATAAGAAAGTCCTTCTAATGCTTTCAATTGTGTTTATGCTGAAATATGTTTTATTTAGAGGTTATTTAGGTAGTCAACAAAGAAACATAAAGTACCTGACACATACACCTGGGTAACCATCAGTTTCTGGAGGTTTAAATTGCTAGGGTCAAATTGACCCCAAGGACAAAAGGTGTTAGTAAATGAGGTAACAAGGATTCAAGTTTTTTTATTTTCATATCAACACAAGCTGTCGCATGATATTGAACGAATCATGAGTGTTAATAACGAGCAGAATTGTCAACTCAAATAAAATATTTGAATGCATATAGGATAGAAATTAATAATCTGCATAAGAACATAATGAAGTCTTTGTTGATGTTTGGGAAGGATTCGTTTAAAGTGTTTTAATGACATTGTGCAACAAATGTCATTAATAGCATTACAACAGTATTATTATATAGGTTGATTATTGATTACATATCCATAAAAAGAGCTATTGTTGTATTTTAAAAAAATTGATGTGTATAAAGTAATAAAGGCAGCTTTCACCTGGTTGTACTCAACTCAACTTTATTTATATATCACCTTTCATACATATAAACATGCAGCCCAAAGTGCATCACAGAATAACAGAGAGACGGAAAACAACAGTAATGGTAAAATTATAAAAGGCATGATTATGAATAATATATTTTAAAATAAAATAAAATCAACACAGTAAAATTAATAAATAAGTAAGAGTGGAAAGAAAAGTTAAAAAATAAGGTTGCATTAATAAGTTCAGATGAATACAGGAAATAAATAGATAAATAAATAATTAAATAATATAAATAAATGTTAAAGTAGTGATTAAAATTATAACAATGCAGTCCAGGGCTAACACTAAATTACTCCAAATTAAAAGCTAGATTAAAAAGGTAAGTCTGAAGTTTACTTTTATAAACACCCAGAGAGCTCGCCGTTCTGATGTCCAGAGGCAAAGAGTTCAGAGTTTAGGGGCATAAAAATAGAAAGCTCTCTCTCTCTTTGTGAGACACACGAGGAACATTTAAAAGGGAAGCATTCAAGGACCTCAGTGATCGGGCTGGAACATAAAATGACAGGAGATCAGTGATGTGTGGAGGAGCAAGGCTGTTAAGAGCTTTAAAAACAAGTAAAAGTACTTTAAAATCAATTCTAAAAGAAACAGGGAGCCAGTGCAGAGTTTTAAGAGAGGAGTTATGTGGTCTGTTTTTGGATCTAAAACAACTCCCAGGTCTGTGACCTTTGATTTAATTTGCCTGTTAAAATCTCAGAGTGGTCTGGAGTTTTCCCTGGCTGCTTTGGCTCCTACTAAAATAATTTCAGTTTTGTCTTCGTCTAATTCTAAAAAGTTCTTACTGTCAGATGCTAACTCAATTCTGACCCCTCTTACAGTGTCCAAGCAGTGGTTCCTGCCTGCAGTGTGGGGTGACATCCCGCCTGGCTGTGCTGCCCATGGCTTCGTCTCTGAAGGCACCAGGATACTGGTTTTTGGGGGCATGGTTGAGTTTGGGAAGTACACAAACAGCCTCTACGAGCTTCAGGTAATGCTTTCTGTCACCTTCCTTCAGCTGTGATTCCAGCTCTGTTGCTGTCATGTACACTATTTCCTATGTTGATTCTGGTCTCATGTGGCTCAGGCTAGTCGCTGGCTGTGGAAGAAGTTGAAGCCCAGAGCACCAAAGAATGGCCCGCCTCCCTGTCCTCGGATTGGTCACAGTTTCACGCTTGTGGGAAACAAATGCTACCTGTTTGGAGGGCTGGTCAATGACAGTGAAGACCCCAACGGCAATGTACCAAGGTACTGTGAAAGAGCTTTGCAGAGAGATTGAAGAGAAGGGGAATAAGAGTATTAGATGTTTTTTTCGTGGAACTAGAGGGGTGAAGCTGTGGATTTAAATTTGTTTATAATGCAGTCAAAAAGCAAAACAGCGAATCATCATGTATGACCTCTAGGTTTATTAGCTCTGTTTAAGAGGCGCATCTAGAATGAGTGTGACGGTTTTTCTTTTGCAGATACATGGATGACTTGTATGAGCTGGAACTGCAGTCAGTTTCGGGGGCACGGGGGTGGAGCATCCCAGAGACGAAGGGGGGTGGTCCTTCAGCTCGGGAGTCTCACACTTCGGTCGCCTACACTGGTCCAGGCTCTCCGAAGCTCTACATCTTTGGAGGGATGCAAGGGTCCCGGTTGGATGACCTCTGGCAGCTCGACCTTGGTGGGACATCATTTGTTTTACTGTTACAATGTTACAATGTCATTTAGCAGACACTTTTATCCAAAGCGACGTACGTATGAGAACAAGAACAACACAAGCAAAGATCTAGACAAGAGGAAACAAGATCAGTACGAGTAACAAAGTGCTTCAAGTCCATTTGGGTGCAGGTACTGCCAAGCAGTGTAAAGGCAATGCACAAAAGTAAGTAAGGAACATCTACAATGAAGCAACCAAACAATTTAAGACCTTCCATTATCATCATCAACAGTTAACTTGTCATCACCACAATAATGACCAAAGTACCAAGTGCTGGGTCACTCAAGAGCTGAACACAGATTCCCAGAGTAGAGCAGGACAGTGTGAGTCAACTGTAGCTGGACAACATGATCTGCCACTGGGGACAACAGTGGAGAACAGTCTAGCTAAGTGCATAGTGCTTCATAAAGAGCTGGGTCTTTAGCTGTCTTTTGAAAGTAGAGAGGGACTCTGCAGATCGAATGGAGTTGGACAATTCATTCCACCATTTAGGGGCAACAGAAGAGAAGAGTCCAGCTAGTGATTTTGAGGCCTTATGTGCTGGAGGCACTAGGTGCCTTTCTGAGGCTGAGTATAGCAGGCGAGAAGGGCAGTAGACCTGGATGAGGGGTTCCAGGTAAACTGGAGTGGTTTTGGTGACTGCTTTGTAAGTCATGATTAGAGTTTTGTATCTGATGCGAGCTGCAACTGGAAGCCAGTGTAGCGAAATGAGCAGGGGAGTGACATGAGCTGTCTTAGGCTGGTTGAAGACCAGACATGCTGCTGCGTTCTGGAGGTTTAACTGTGCATGCAGGGAGGCCTGCCAGTAGAGAGTTGCAGTAGTCAATGCATGACATTACAAGAGCCTGAACCAGGAGCTGTGTTGCATGTTCTGTCAGGTAGGGTCTGATCCTCTTGATGTTATAGAGGGCAAAACGGCAGGACCGACCAATTGAGGCCACATGAGGTTAGCTGGTCATCGATCATGACACCCAGATTTCGGGCAGGCTTAGTGGGCATGAGGTTTTGAGATCCAAACTGGATATTGATCTGTGGGTCCACATCTGGAATGATAATAAGCTCAGTCTTGGACAGGTTGAGCTGTAGGTGACGTTCCCTCATCCATTTAGAAATATCAGCAAGGCAGGATGAGATTCTGTGTGCAAGAGACATGGAGGGAAACTAAAAACCTTATATGTGTGCTTGTTGATAAATCTATGTGTATCACAAATGACAAGAAGCAGGTCTTTGGAATATGTCATCCTTTTTATCATCTTTCTCCTGTCTCCAGACACCATGGTTTGGTCCATGCCTGAAACCAGAGGTTCAAAGCCACTTCCCAGAAGCCTTCACTCTGCAAATGTCATTGGGAACAAGTAAGCGATCCTTCATCTTTGTTGGCAGATGTCAGATTGTGACTCGACCAGACTAGCCGTTTATAAACTCCAGAGTGTCTCTCTGTTTGCAGGATGTACGTTTTTGGTGGATGGATTCCCGTTCCAGAGTCTGAAAAACACAACCCTTCAGGAAAAGAATGGATCTGCACAAACTCTTTAAGTGTGCTGAACTTAGGTCAGTACATTTCTCCGCACTTTCATGAGCAGTTTTATGAAAGCTAAGTATTAGGAAGCGTAGGTATTACTTCAACTTTGGGAAGATGTGCTGTTTGAGCTCCAATGTAGCGTAATTGAGGCATCTCCCTATTTTTTAATCATTAATTTGAGGTCTACATGACTTACACATGCATAGAAATTGAAAATCCTCTCGTTCATTCATTGCATCAGGTGGCAGCTGCAAACAACCTGTAATAAGTGTAACATAATGTGTTGGGCAAATGTGCCTAAACAAAGAACCTCTTGAGTCTGTTGTTCCAGAAATAGTGTTAGCATAAGATGCTATTTTAAATCAGAAACACTTCAATGTCTCTTTAAAGGCCCTGTGAGGAGTTTTGAACTGGCTGAGAAACAGACTGAAAATGATACCGATGCCTCTTTAAGACCTTCAATAGCAAACAAGGCCATGAGCAACAACACTAACACCTTCCCTGTTGTCATTTTGAGTGTCTGAAACCGCCCTGAGGGGGTAGGTGTCAGACCAGATGATGGACATCTTGCTTCAGAAAAAGCCTTTGACTGTTTTCATGGAAAATAATCACATTCCCTGATAAAGTTGACTGTTAAAAATCAACAAGATGAGGTTTTTGTTGAAAACACTACTTTTGCATGTATAGCACAAGAGATAAGAGGTATCACTTTGTCCACAAGGGGGCGCCAGAATCGATACAAAACAAAAGTTCCTCACAGCAGCTTTAAGGCCAGCAGACCTTAATGATAGTAGGGGGTGACCCCGACTAAGGATTTGCCACGTCGAATCTGATTCGTCGGTTCTTGCCATAGTCGACGAATCATCAAATGTTTGGGTTTTTTTCTTCACTGACTCAAAGTCTGCATTATGGTGACCGTAAGACGATAATACACATAACCATTTACAATTAAGAGGATCATAGCTTAAAATGAAAGAGACACTAGAGTAGACAGGTATGAAACTTTGATCTTTTTAATCTACTGCACGCAAAAACAAAGAGGTGATGAACGAGAAGAAACTCATGAGGCCACTTTTGGTTAAACATAAACAAACGTGACATTTTAAAATAAACATGTATAAATAGACATAATGAGCTCAGAGCAGTGCACATGATTTATCTGAACAATGTTTCAGTGTCTGCAAATCAAATTAATAACCACTTAAATTACAACAGTCTTAACACCTGCACACACATCATAATGTTTAAAATCTATTCATCCATGAAAATAAACAAAAACACATCATTATATCAGTCAGGAAAAAAAGACCTGAATATGTTACTCATGGCTTGAATGTAAAAAAAAGGAAGTACATCTGGAGATATTTAAATATTGTTCACTCTGCAGAGAGCAGCGCTGCGGAGGGTAGTTTGTATAACTTGAGACTAAACATTTCTATAATGTCCATTTGAGTTGAATGTTTAAATGTGGGATTAGTCATTTTGGTTGTCTGCATCGTCACTCAGCTCACTGCTGCTCTGTTTTTCTCTCTCAGACACGATGAGCTGGCAGGACCTGGGCCCGGAGCAGCAGGACGATATCGAGTCCCAGCTCCAAAGCCAGGGACCCCTGAGTGATGATCCATATGCCTGTGGGCCTGGAGCCAGAGCGGGCCACTGTGCTGCCACTGTCGGGTCCAGGCTTTATATTTGGAGTGGCCGGGATGGATACCGTAAGAGCTGGAACTACCAGGTCTGCTGCAAGGACCTATGGTACCTGGAGACCGGTGAGAGCTGACAGAGTCACAGATTATAAAGTGAAAGATGAGGCTTTTGTTCTTTGGATTGTTGTGACTTTGTGATATTTATAGAGATTATTACTGAACAACAAAATAAAACTCTGCAATCTGCTCTCAGACCGACCTGCCACCCCAGAAGCCGTGTTACTCATCAAATCCACAGTCAGCATGCTTCATGTAGCTTGGCGCCCCCTGGCAGCGGCAGACTGCTACATCCTTCAGATCCAGTCTGTGCGTCCTCCCAGCACTACCACCAGTGAAGCTATAGCCAAACCAGCAGATCGAACTAGAGCAGATGGACAGCAGGGGAAGGAGAAGGACTCTGCTGGTAGGAAGAGTGCTCATTATTAGTTCTCTGTATCCTGATTATTAGAGTGGGATTCTTCACTTCTCATGTCCAATAACTGTCTTTGTAAAATTCTGCTTTATTCTCCCCTCTCAGGTGTCCAGTCCCAAACACAAACTGATGGAATCACTAATAAAGAAGCAAAAACATCAGCACAGGTACATTGGACTGACTTTACACTTTATCTGACCATAGATTGTTCTATGGAATAACAAAACTGTGTTTTAGCAACAGACACACTGAACAGATTCAAGCAGACATCAATAGATATGATTTTTGACTGGATTCAAGACTTCTGTCAGAATGCCGAAATGTGAGTCTTTGGGTGGATCACAAAGCTCTTAACTTCAGTCTCCTCTCTCCTCCGCCGAACCGGAAGTAGATACTGACCCGCTATCTTAAGTGGCGTCCCAAGGCTCTTAACTCTGCTGGAGGAAAGAGGAAGGAGGAGACTGTGATAGACCGCCCCCTTGGGCGAATACCTCTTACGCTACAGGACTTCTCTGAAACTTCACGTCACTTGAGTTTCATAATAATAAAAAGACGGGCCTTAAAACAGTCACTCAGGGTGCCCTGAAGCAGACTTTAAAACAGTCACTCAGGGTGCCCTGAAGCAGACTTTAAAACAGTCACTCAGGGTGCCCTGAACAGACTTTAAAACAGTCACTCAGGGTGCCCTGAAACAGACTTTAAAACAGTCACTAAGGGTGCCCTGAAACAGACTATAAAACAGTCACTCAGGGTGCCCTGAAACAGACTTTAAAACAGTCACTCAGGGTGCCCTGAAACAGACTATAAAACAGTCACTCAGGGTGCCCTGAAACAGACTTTAAAACAGTCACTCAGGGTGCCCTGAAACAGACTTTAAAACAGGCACTCAGGGTGCCCTGAAACAGACTTTAAAACAGTCACTCAGGGAGCCCTGAAACAGACCTTAAAACAGTCAATCAGGGTGCCCTGAAACAGACTTTAAAACAGTCACTCAGGGTGCCCTGAAACAGACCTTAAAACAGTCACTCAGGGTGCCCTGAAACAGACCTTAAAACAGTTACTCAGGATGCCCTGAAACAGACCTTAAAACAGTCACTCAGGGTGCCCTGAAACAGACTTTAAAACAGTCACTCAGGGTGCCCTGAAACAGACCTTAAAACAGTCACTCAGGGTGCCCTGAAACAGACCTTAAAACAGTTACTCAGGATGCCCTGAAACAGACCTTAAAACAGTCACTCAGGGTGCCCTCTCTGGTGGGCAAGGCTAAGATGTGAGTCAACGACGCAAGGATGGACGTTAAGAGTTTGAGATCCACCCACTGTCTGTCTTCAGACCTTATCTGTCCTGCAACACTCAGGTTAGATAAAGTCCGGGTAAGAAGGTGTATTGAAGTGAAAACTGGCTGAACTATTTATGCATTGCTACAAATTTAGGAAAAGTACTTATTTTGCTTCAATCAATCAATCAATCAATTAATTAATCAATCAATCAGTCAATATTTGTATAGCGCCTAATCACAACAAACAATATCTCAAGATGCTTTTACAAACAGAGCAGGTCTAGACCACTCTATGTCAAATTATGAACAGAGACCCAACACCAAGACAGGATACACTCAGTCTGACCCCAACTTAATCAGCCATGAGCATTGCACCTCACAGTATTTAACTAGTTCTTAAAAGTAGAGGATTTAATTGTTCTTTTTTTTTCAGGTTGCTTCAGCCCAGCAGGAAACTACAGACAAATCCTCCAATGGAACTGCAGAGAGCAGAGCAGAAGGAGGGAGGAGTACTGAGACAAAGGAGGACAGTAAGTCGTGATGCCACCTGATCAAAGTGCATTACTCAAGATTTGTGTGCTTTAGCAACCTGGACTCCATCAGGATTGTAATATATTTTTAGTGTAGCAAAAATATACAGTAGTCCTATCCAGTGTGCCCCACATATTATTATTATTAGGTTAGTTGTCAGATTAAATGTGCTTTGTTTACCAGTGTATTTATGTACATACACAAACTACTTTAATTTGCTCACCTTGTTTTTCCTTTCAATTCTGTTAACCCCCTACACACACACACACACACACACACACACACACACACACACACACACACACACACACACACACACACACACACACACACACACACACACACACACACACACACACACACACACACACACGCCTTTTCTTTTATGTTCTATTTTTGACAGGGGGAACTCAGTTTTTAGACACTGGGAAAATTATTAAATTCTGAAGTGACAGCAGCCTGTGTGGCAGCAGAGGCTGAGGTGACAGCAGGCTGCGTGGTGACAGGGGCTGAGGTGTCTGCAGGCTGCGTGGTGACAGGGGCTGAGGTGTCTGCAGGCTGCGTGGTGGCAGAGGCTGAGGTGACTGCAGGCTGCGTGACGGCAGAGGCTGAGGTGACTGCAGGCTGTGTAGGGACAGAGGCTGAGATGACTCCAGGCTGTGTGGGGACAGAGGCTGAGATGACAGCAGCCTGTGTGGCAGCAGAGGCTGAGGTGACAGCAGGCTGCGTGGTGACAGAGGCTGAGGTGTCTGCAGGCTGCGTGGTGGCAGAGGCTGAGGTGTCTGCAGGCTGCGTGGCAGCAGAGGCTGCGGTGACTGCAGGCTGCGTGGCGGCAGAGGCTGAGGTGACTGCAGGCTGCGTGGCGGCAGAGGCTGAGGTGTCTGCAGGCTGCATGGTGGCAGAGGCTGAGTTGTCTGCAGGCTGTGTGGCGGCAGAGGCTGAGGTGACTGCAGGCTGCGTGGCGGCTGAGGTGACTGCAGGCTGCGTGACGGCAGAGGCTGAGGTGACTGCAGGCTGTGTAGGGACAGAGGCTGAGGTGACTCCAGGCTGTGTGGGGGCAGAGGCTGAGGTGACAGCAGGCTGTGTAGGGACAGAGGCTGAGATGACAGCAGCCTGTGTGGCAGCAGAAGCTGAGGTGACAGCAGGCTGCGTGGTGACAGAGGCTGAGGTGTCTGCAGGCTGTGTGGTGGCAGAGGCTGAGGTGACTGCAGGCTGCGTGGCGGCAGAGGCTGAGGTGACTGCAGGCTGCGTGACGGCAGAGGCTGAGGTGACTGCAGGCTGCATGGCTGCGGAGGCTGAGGTGACTGCAGGCTGTGTAGGGACAGAGGCTGAGGTGACTGCAGGCTGTGTAGGGACAGAGGCTGAGGTGACTGCAGGCTGTGTAGGGGCAGAGGCTGAGGTGACAGCAGGCTGTGTAGAGACAGAGGCTGAGATGACTGCAGGCTGTGTGGCAGCAGAGGCTGACGTGACAGCAGGCTGTGTGGTGGCAGAGGCTGTGGTGACTAAGCCGGAACATCCATGCATGGTGTCATGCTCACCCATGGCTTCATGCTTTTTCGATGCCATCTGTGATTTAAATCAACAGTAAAATGATGACAATATACCAGCTTCCTCATACTGCATTTTGCTGTATCCAAACCACAAAGGATGTAAGGATTTAAAAAAACTATTATACATCATGGAATTAACACATCCCCATTAACTAACCCTAATCTACACTTTGATTATTTAGAAGCACCTTTTTACTTTGTGCAAAGGGGTTTGACGCTTCACTGTGAAACCATTCATTTACCATGACTACTACCTTGTCCACCGATAATTAAGTTACACGTCTTTTCATTATGTTTTATCTGACTTGATAACACGGGACATTTGCCCAGAAGGCAGAAACATGACGGTAAATGTATAAACAGCGACTAACACTTCAAGTTGATCAAAACACGATACGGTACAGGGCTTAAAGTGAAAAAGATCTTTTGCACAAGGTCTGAAGTGCAGCATCCACAGTTCAGACTTGTAGTCCTGTTCAGATTTCTTCTTCTTTCTTTTTAACTTAGATAAAACAAAACTTAAAAAATATGAATGACATTTTTTTTTTTAAATACAATCATGCACCCCAAGTATCAAATGCAAGCATTTTCATCTCAGACCCCCTATTTGTGTCTCGCGACCCCCCCGGGGGTCCCGACCCACACTTTGGGAACCCCTGCACTAACACACAAACACACACACACAGGAATGCCACGCGCCACTGTTTACTACTCTTTAGGTCAGCTCCTCCGCTGAACCCGCTAATAACGGAGAGGCTAGCTGAACACTCATCTTAGTTTAGTTTACTCTGAAACCGGAAGAGGCTTGAGCTGATTTTTGTCCGCAATATTACACTACCTACTCAGCACTGAGTGCACGCTCTGCACTGTACAGCCGACACACACGACACTCCTCACTAACACACACACTGATGATCACTGGATCTGTTGGAGCTCACAGCACAGACCCGATCACAGGTGAACAAAGAAACTAAGCTGTCAGTGTGGGGACCCTATGGTGGGGACCTTGGATTTGCATTAGCTTTAGGTCTACGCCGAACCATTTCGGTATGCGCCTGTACACATTTCCATACGCCGAAAATCCGGCCCCATGCCGGAGTACTTTAAGCCGGGGTTACGCTTTGTAAAAGTGTTCTGGTTGTAGTTTTTTCCCCGCGATCACAAATAGTTTCTGTCATCATCGATCAGCATCACACACTGTTGTACCGGCCATAGGAAAACACTGTGTGAGTGAAGTGTCAGAAGGTGTTTCACTACGGAACATGAGATCCAGACGAAAACAATGTAAACAAATTAAAAACCTGGAAACTCATCAAGTCCAAGCGATAAAGTGAAACATAAACCACAATAATGTGAAAACCCTTTGAATGACCTACCGTGAAGGATGCCGATGTGTTAGCCTTGATGAACTTCCCGTTGTTGTCGGCACTTGCGTAGCAGGAGGCGGGAGTTGAGGCGGACGATTTTTTGAATTTGGTAAGAAATGGAGATTGTCAAGAAATGGACAGCAAAAACGTGTGAGGCAGAGGGACTTTGCCGCGTTAGGCAGTCACCTGAACATGCAGGGTTAGCCAACACCCATGTCGGTGCACCACGACCAGGATGACCTGTGCTTTCAGCAGTATTAGCCTCCTCAAACCATTATGAGACACACTGGTGAAATACGCAGTCGCGCGGGCCGAGTCCCCCATCTGCCTCACACCTAATTATACCTAGAAAACCACCTTACTTATAAATAACGGCCTGCAGCTTCCCATTTCTGTCACGGTGTAGAAAATAAAAAATTTGCTTATGGACTCAATACACTTATTAGGATGTCTCCTTAAACACCCAGTACGAGTTACATCGAAAAGACCCGAGAAATGAGTCAAAAACCGAGAAAAGACCGTGTTTCTATGCAGCTCCGGGTGATGACGTCACGTATCCCAGCGCGAAATCAAAACACCGCCGCCATGTTTGCAGGAAGTGAGCACTGTGAGCAGTGAGATCGTTTCTCCGGGGCTGTTTCCGAAACGGCCTGCTACATACTACTTAGTTATGTAGTAGGCAGTAGGTATTGCCTACTACATACTGCGTTTGAATTTAGTATGTAGTATGACTGTTCTGTCCGATCTGTCATGCAGCACGCTGAGCCAGACTTCGCTGGATTTCCGGTTTCGGAAAGCGGAAGTAAACAACGGCGAAGCCGATAAAAAAAATGCTTATTTAGCATCCATTTATGATTTAAAAAGTTAGGAAGTGGTTTATATGTAATTTGATAACTTTCACAGCACCCAAAAACAGATTTCCTCCCGTCAAAAAATGAGGAAAAAGAAAAAGCAGAACGAGCGCTGTGCATTATGGGAAACAGTACGCGAGGCAGATACTATACTGCTAGTATAGTAGGGGATTTCGGAAACAGCCCGTGTCTTTCCCAGTAGGTCAAACTCAACCAGGCTGCAAAAGACTTGAGACTGGGGCCGAGGTTCACCTTCTTCGCAATAGAGAAGGACACTTAAGATCCACACAGCTAGAAAGAGTAGGCGCAGCTGGTCGCGGACTTAGCCGAATGGTTAAGTTGCGCGCCCATGAAGCAGTTGGTCCGGGTTCGAGTCCAGCCTGCGGCCTCTTTCCTGCATGTCTTTCCCAAGCGGTCTCAAACTATGAAGTGGAAGTGAAAAATATGAGTCTAATGTGTGCTAAAAACTACAATTCATCGAGAATCTGTTTGAGGCTGGCTGCAGAAATACCGGAAATCACATAGACATGAATGGGAAGAAGATGATTCGAAACTGCGACTACATACTGATTTGGCCAAAATTCAGTATGTTGTAGGTAGTATGTGAACAAGAGCAAAATCTACAGTATGCCAAACCTACCCAGATATTTACTGATTTGGGAAAATTTCAGTGTGCATCGGACCAGTCTCCCTTGCGTACTGTTTCCCACAATGCACAGCGCTCGTTCCGCCTTTTCTTTTATCTTCTTTTTTTGCTGGGGGGAACTCCGGTTGGTCTCTGACCACCTGTAGAGTGTCAGGCGCTGCAGGTGATCAGACGCAAGGGGCACAGAGTGACGAGAGATCGTCTAGTAAGGTCCATATCTGATTGTGCTACCTCATCTAAATCACCTGATTGACTACTCTCTGAATCCCCAGACTGAGTTGACTCTTTTACTCTCCAAGTATTTGTTGTTGGGGGTGTAACTAGGGTCATATTGGTCTTCATTGAAGCTCTTGTCACATCCCTCAGATTCACGATCATCTCCCAAGATGACCTCCGGTACCTTCTATAGAGTGTAGAGCTTATTCTTTTATGTACTAAAAATGAAATATAAATAAAAAGTAATGAGAATTAAACAAGTACATTAAAATGGGACTAGTAAAAATATGTTAATTTTAATTTACAGATAAACAAAATGTTATCTATTTATCTAATATCCACATAATTTGACATTTTTCTTTTGTTTTATTTGTTCAAATTTACTTTGAATTATAAAACAGAACATATTTAAATTAAAAATGATTAAAACAGCTAAATTAATTGAGTGGGTTATTAGCATTTTTGTTATTGTGACACAGAGGTCACATGAGATTTTTCATGAAATTTTAAGGCTAAAAGCCCGATGTGAGGTATATGTCACAGCGTTTTTTCCCCAACTTGTTTGATATTATGATCAGAACTGGATAACTATAATACAAGACTTACTATTAAAGCATTACAATTGTTAAATGGCTTTAAACTTACCTATAGCATCAAAAAAGAAGCTTTTCAAAATGAGCTAGTTCCTTAACTTTTGTTTACAAGTCACACCACCATTTTTGGGAAGTCACATCCTGTCCCAGTCACATGACTGTCACATGACAACCACACCAGGATGTTTAGTACATGTCACTTAGGGACTTAATGAGTTAAGCTGAAGCATAAAGTTGTATGAGGAAGATTTCAGAGTATTTAAAGTGTATGTGACACCCGTGTCACCGTGGGTCCTTATGGGATAGGGTGGTATTAGTGGGATTTAAACCCACAACCATCACAGTGAAAGGTAGAAGCTCTAGCTGTTGTACCATAGGGCTGATTGGATGAACTAACTTTTACAGCTGTTTTCAATTCACCACTTGTATATTGTACTTTGAAAAGGGGAAAAAGCCAATGAGAAAACCACACCCATGGTATGAGGTGGTGTTAGGCTATTTCTACAAAGTCTGTTGTCTCTCAGTGCCGATAAATTCCTTACACTTTAACTTTAATACACTCTCATCACACACTTTGTACATGTGAACATCAAGAAATATTTACATTTGGATTTTTACACTGCTCAAGCTAAACCTTATTTCCAGTGCAGGGGAGGCAGTAGATCCCAGGATGCATCTCTTCAGACTCTACACACCAGAGTGAACTCAGCCTTTTTTTCTTTTTTTTTGGTGATCTGATCTTTCCTGCTATCAGCCTGTCCTGATGCCTGGTAGCACATGTCACTTGTTGTTGGTCATAGGGCAGCAGGTTCTGCCAGAGACCTATGATTTTGCAGACCTCTAGAGTTCCTCATGCTGACCACAAACTTTGATAGTAGGTCCACACGATCCATGCCTGGCATGTCATGCTCATCCAACGCCTAAAAAAAAAAAAGACATCAGTCCATCACTTATTTCATTTAGACATTTATCTTTGAATCATTACCTTTGTGGGGTCTTATTTTCAACTAAATGTTAGAGCCCACTTACCAACTGTCCTTCCTCTGTAGTAGTACCAGGCTGGTGGCAGAGGCTGAGGTGACTGCAGGCTGCGTGGGGGCAGAGGGTAAGGTGACTGTAGGCTGCATGGGGGCAATAGCTGAGGTGACTGCAGGCTGTGTAGGGACAGAGGGTAAGGTGACTGCAGGCTGCGTGGGGGCAATGGCTGAGGTGACTGCAGGCTGTGTAGGGACAGAGCCTGAGGTGACTGCAGGCTGCGTGGGGGCAGCGGCTGAGGTGACTGCAGGCTGCGTGATGGCAGAGGCTGAGGTGACTGCAGGCTGCATGGCTGCGGAGGCTGAGGTGACTGCAGGCTGTGTAGGGACAGAGGCTGAGGTGACTGCAGGCTGTGTTGGGGCAGAGGCTGAGGTGGCTGCAGGCTGCGTGGGGGCAAAGGCTGAGGTGACTGCAGGTTGTGTGGCGACAGAGGCTGAGGTGGCTGCAGGCTGCGTGGGGGCAAAGGCTGAGGTGACTGCAGGCTGTGTAGCGACAGAGGCTGAGGTTACTGCAGGCTGCGGTTACTGCAGGCTGCTTGGAGGCTGAGGTGACTGCAGGCTGCGTGGGGGCAGAGGCTGAGGTGACTGCAGACTGCTTGGCAGCAGAGGCTGAGGTGGCTGCAGGTAGCAGAGGCTGAGATGACTGCAGGCTGCATGACGGCAGAGGCTGAGGTGACTGCAGGCTGCGTGGGGACGGAGGCTGAGGTGTTTGCAGGCTGCGTTGCAGCAGAGGCTGACGTGACAGCAGGCTGTGTGGTGGCAGAGGCTGCGGTGACTAAGCCGGAACATCCATGCATGGTGTCATGCTCACCCATGGCTTCATGCTTTTTCGATGCCATCTGTGATTTAAATCAACAGTAAAATGATGACAATATACCAGCTTCCTCATACTGCATTTTGCTGTATCCAAACCACAAAAGGATGTAAGGATTTAAAAAAACTATTATACATCATGGAATTAACACATCCCCATTAACTAACCCTAATCTACACTTTGATTATTTAGAAGCACCTTTTTACTTTGTGCAAAGGGGTTTGACGCTTCACTGTGAAACCATTCATTTACCATGACTACTACCTTGTCCACCGATAATTAAGCTACACGTCTTTTCATTATGTTTTATCTGACTTGATAACACGGGACATTTGCCCAGAAGGCAGAAACATGACGGTATTGTATAAACAGCGATTAACACTTCAAGTTGATCAAAACACGATACGGTACAGGGCTTAAAGTGAAAAAGATCTTTTGCACAAGGTCTGAAGTGCAGCATCCACAGTTCAGACTTGTAGTCCTGTTCAGATTTCTTCTTCTTTCTTTTTAACTTAGATAAAACAAAACTTAAAAAATATGAATGACATTTTTTTTTTAAATACATAAAAAAATAAAATCATGCACCCCAAGTATCAAATGCAAGCATTTTCATCTCACGACCCCCTATTTGTGTCCCGCGACCACCCCCGGGGGTCCCGACCCACACTTTGGGAACCCCTGCACTAACACACACACACACACACACACAGGAATGCCACGCGCCACTGTTTACTACTCTTTAGGTCAGCTCCTCCGCTGAACCCGCTAATAACGGAGAGGCTAGCTGAACACTCATCTTAGTTTAGTTTACTCTGAAACCGGAAGAGGCTTGAGCTGATTTTTGTCCGCAATATTACACTACCTACTCAGCACTGAGTGCACGCTCTGCACTGTACAGCCGACACACACGACACTCCTCACTAACACACACACTGATGATCACTGGATCTGTTGGAGCTCACAGCACAGACCCGATCACAGGTGAACAAAGAAACTAAGCTGTCAGTGCGGGGACCCTATGGTGGGGACCTTGGATTTGCATTAGCTTTAGGTCTACGCCGAACCATTTCGGTATGCGCCTGTACACATTTCCATACGCCGAAAATCCGGCCCCATGCCGGAGTACTTTAAGCCGTGGTTACGCTTTGTAAAAGTGTTCTGGTTGTAGTTTTTTCCCCGCGATCACAAATAGTTTCTGTCATCATCGATCAGCATCACACACTGTTGTACCGGCCATAGGAAAACACTGTGTGAGTGAAGTGTCAGAAGGTGTTTCACTACGGAACATGAGATCCAGACGAAAACAATGTAAACAAATTAAAAACCTGGAAACTCATCAAGTCCAAGCGATAAAGTGAAACATAAACCACAATAATGTGAAAACCCTTTGAATGACCTACCGTGAAGGATGCCGATGTGTTAGCCTTGATGAACTTCCCGTTATTGTCGGCACTTGCGTAGCAGGAGGCGGGAGTTGAGGCGGACGATTTTTTGAATTTGGTAAGAAATGGAGATTGTCAAGAAATGGACAGCAAAACGTGTGAGGCAGAGGGACTTTGCCGCGTTAGGCAGTCACCTGAACATGCAGGGTTAGCCAACACCCATGTCGGTGCACCACGACCAGGATGACCTGTGCTTTCAGCAGTATTAGCCTCCTCAAACCATTATGAGACACACTGGTGAAATACGCAGTCGCGCGGGCCGAGTCCCCCATCTGCCTCACACCTAATTATACCTAGAAAACCACCTTACTTATAAATAACGGCCTGCAGCTTCCCATTTCTGTCACGGTGTAGAAAATAAAAAATTTGCTTATGGACTCAATACACTTATTAGGATGTGTCCTCAAACACCCAGTATGAGTTACATCGAAAAGACCCGAGAAATGAGTCAAAAACCGAGAAAAGACCGTGTTTCTATGCAGCTCCGGGTGATGACGTCACGTATCCCAGCGCGAAATCAAAACACCGCCGCCATGTTGCAGGAAGTGAGCACTGTGAGCAGTGAGATCGTTTCTCCGGGGCTGTTTCCGAAACGGCCTGCTCCCTCATTTTTTGACGGGAGGAAATCTGTTTTTGGGTGCTGTGAAAGTTATCAAATTACATATAAACCACTTCCTAACTTTTTAAATCATAAATGGATGCTAAATAAGCTTTTTATTTATCGGCTTCGCCGTTGTTTACTTCCGCTTTCCGAAACCGGAAATCCAGCGAAGTCTGGCTCAGCATGCTGCATGACAGATCGGACAGAACAGTCATACTACATACTAAATTCAAATGCAGTATGTAGTAGGCAATACCTACTGCCTACTACATTAGTAAGTAGTATGTAGCAGGCCGTTTCGGAAACAGCCTATGGTCTTTCCCAGTAGGTCAAACTCAACCAGGCTGCAAAAGACTTGAGACTGGGGCCGAGGTTCACCTTCTTCACAATAGAGAAGGACGCCTAGGATCCATCCAGCTAGAAAGAGAAGGAATGGCTGGTCGGGGACTTAGCCGAATGGTTAAGTTGCGCGCCCATGAAGCAGTTGGTCCGGGTTCGAGTCCAGCCTGCGGTTTCCTTCCTGCATGTCTTTCCCAAGCGGTCTCAAACTATGAAGTGGAAGTGAAAAATATGAGTCAAATGCGGAAGTGCTAAAAACTACAATTCATCGAGAATCAGCTTGAGGCGGGATGCAGAAATACCGGAAACCACTTAGACATGAATGGGAAAAAGATGATCTTTACAGCATTAATAAACATGTTTACAGCCTGGTTCAAAACGGCTTGGCCCTACGAAGCTAATCTCTCTAATGGCACACAATGTAGGGGGGATTTTTTTCTAACGTGACGGTTCAGAAGATATTAATATTATGAGTTTTTGACCAAATAAGGACATGACTGACGTGACTCCCGGTCGGGAACACATAGCTGTTGGCTAGGAGGCTCCCACTACGTCACACTCTGCCTGGTTGAGTTCCAATATGGCTGCCTTTTTCATCTCTTCCTCCTTGGACTGACAATAATATACAAATAGATTGTATTCAACTAGATGAAAAATTACAGTCAGTGAGCTAGTCAGTAGCACCTTGGCTTTAATATTAACACATGCACATGACACAACAGCTAGCTTCTCTCATTCCAATTCAAACAGAGGACGGTGGTTCTGTCTGATCACCTGTAACGTTGCCTAGCTAGAATAAAAGTCAGCTAACTCCTATCTAACAACATAAACAGTGACCTACGATTAAATGCAACAAAAAGAGGACTGGTAATGAGAATAATGTGTTGGTATTGAGTGGTAGAAGTTAAGAAATGTGCCACATTTCCTGGTTTAAGCCAGGTACTTACACCACTACTGTTTATCACCAACTCTGGAAGGCAGCGCATTGCTCTGTGGAGATAGAGCGCTTGCGCCTGTCGGGAACACATAGCTGTTGGCTCGGAGGCTCAAACTCCTCCCCTTTACGTCACACTCTGCCTGGTTGAGTTCTGCATATCCAATATGGCTGCCTCCATCGATTGGCTTCAAAACAGCCCCATCCAGTCCCATCTTACAGACAGGACTCAGTCTGATCTCAGTCTGATCTCATCTTAATCCACCATGAGCAGAGCACTTTGCAGCATTTAGCAAGTTACAGTGGCAAGGACAAACTTCCTTTAACAGGCAGAAACCTCCAGCAGGACCAGACTCATGTTAGACACACATCTGCTGAGACCGTGTTGGAGAGAGGGATAGAGGGAGATAATCCAGGGCAGCCTGCAGTGAAATCATCTGTGTGGGAAAAATGACAAAATAATGAGCCAAACTTCAGTTTCTCAGCTTTGATCCACTGACTCTGTTTGTTGTTGGAAGGTGCTGGACAGCAGACATCTAAAGCAGAAGTCAGCAGCTCAACTCAACAGCAGACAGGTAACGATCACTCTCAAGCTCACACGCAGTAAAAAACACAGTATCAGACTGAAAAGTGAAGCTCACTGTGGATGTCTCTGTGATTTTTCAGAGAAGCAGACGGATTCAATCGACAATACAACAGAGATGTACACCCACGCTGATCAGGTCAGACACTTAGGAACAGATGTTAACAGCTCTGTAATCTGATCTGATCTAACTTTAGACTTTAAACTTTCATCTCCAAATGCAGAAGAATCCAGAGGAATCCGTCTGGTTTGATGTCGGTGTCTTCAAAACACTCTTCTCAGAGGTCCATCATTACTTTCTACCTGCTGAGAGTGAGCAAGTGACTGCTGCCCTCAGCAGCCGGATCCCAAATCCCAAAGAGGTAAAGGAAAAACTTTCACACTGCTGGAGTGTGTCACTTATCACAGCCTGATTTTAATGTCACTTTAATTACGGTGGGTATTCATTGGGGCAGTCTTCTTGTTCAGTGCCCCCTTTTCATCATGAGTCTTTTTGCTTCCCCATCCTCCAGAAGAAGCTGCCCGGGCCTCAGGACTACGATAGCAGAGAGAAGCGGGACCTGAGTCCGGGTCAAACCTACAGGTTCAGAGTTGCCGGGATCAACTGCTTTGGACAGGGAGACTTCAGTCCAGTCAGTGAGTTCAAAACCTGCCAGCCTGGCTTCCCTGGAGCGCCCTCTGCTGTCAGAATAACCAAGGTGAGACATCAAGTATTTTCACACTTGGCAAGAAAAGTAATGTTGTGAACGCAATGAGTGAACTCAGGGAAAATGTGTTATTTTAGATCATTTCAGACCAAAAAACTGATTTTGAATGACGAGAGAGCCCCTTTGTTCTTCATATTTAGGGCAACGATTCAGTCCACATCACGTGGGAGGCTCCCTCCTCTCCATCGGGACGGATTCTTGAGTATTCCATGTACATGGCGGTGAAGAAGAGCCGCTCTAGCAGCTCAGAGCGTCCTGGTCAGATGGCCTTCATCAGGATCTACCGCGGCACCAAGATGTCCTGCTCGGTCAGCTCCTCCCACCTGGACAACGCCCACATCGACTGCTCTGCTTCCAACCGGCCAGCTGTTGTTTTCCGCATAGCTGCCAAGAATGAGCAGGGCTATGGCCCAGCGACGCAGATCCGCTGGATTCAAGGTGGAGGAGTTTTTGCTCTTTTTTCTTTTCACTTAATGCATCAAACCAGATTTTTTACAACCTCTTGTTTCTGTCTTTTTAGATCCCAGTAAAATAAAAGCATCGGCATCCAAAGCAGACAAAGATGAAGCTGAGCAGGATGCTGCTGACAGGTGAGCACAAACACCTCTCATAATGTAAGCTCACGCTCCTCCTCTCATGCATTTTATCTCAATTGTCTCTTGCATCTCTCACTCTTATTTGCAGCTCCAGTTGAAACTGTCTGGACCAGTGACAGCACGTTTTGGAGAAGACTATATGTGCACTCAGGAAGTTGGCATTGAACACCACTCAGATATTGTATATTTCCTTGATAGTTTTGTTAATTTATTTTTTTTATGTATTTAATTATCCACTTGTAAATAGTTAATTTGCATAGAACCATAACCACTTAAATGAGCTAATGCTTTTTTTAAAGTAATCTTATGTAATAAGATGTAGATGAAACTACAAGTGCGATTTAAAACCTGTCAAAAGGTGGAGGTGCCTTAGAGCTTTCATGGAGTTCGTTGTGGTTTTAAAGAAATGCAGACTGTGAAATGAGCCCACAGTCAGGGACCATCAGAGGGGACATCTAACTTTTATTTGAACTACTTTCACACTGAGATTATGAAATACAGGTGTATCCCAATCTCTAAAGTGGACTTTTGTTTTATAACCAGCTCATTGCTGTCATCCTTGTTTAGTTGAAGAAGTTTGTTTATGTACCAAGCCTTATGTGACTTCACACATTGTCAGTATTATTAACATTGCTCGTTTCATGTTTGTTCGTGTTGCTTTTCCTTTGTTGTCATTTTATCACAAGATTGTTGACATTGTTAACAAATTTAAGTTAAAGAAAATCAGATGTAATTTAAAGGAAAGGAATCTAAATTGTTACATATACTACATGGAAACATCTGCATGTTAAGTTTATTTTTGGTTCTGGTTTATCCATTAAAAGAGCAAGAAGTTGAATCATCATCTTTATTCTTCTCCATCATTTCATCTGGACTCAGATTATTATTGTAGTGTTCAACTCACTGCAGCATTTTCACCATTCTCTTTCTTCATTTTACTCTTTTCCATGGGATAAGGTTTAGGTAAGGGTCTGATGTTTGTTCTGAGTTATGTGGAAAGGTTCTAAAGGATTTTAGGCCAAAATCACTGAAAAGTACAGATATGACCATATAATAAAGGTATTTATAGCATTTATGGTTGAGCAATTATGTTAGGGATCAAGCCTTCAACTACATTTTGTACACTTTTTGGATGTGCTTCTCCTCTTGTCTGTCTATGAAACAAGTTGAAATTTGGCGCTCCCTTTGAAACAAGAAACAAACGGACCCTGCAATCCATGAGTAGTGAACTGTACAGTGTAACAAGACTAATGTGTGCAGAGGTCACTGCAGAAAGTTAAAAGGGTATAATGTGTTGAACTCAACAAGCAACATGCACTTAAAATTCTTCAAATCTCTACAGGGAAAATGTTTCATGATAGAAATTCAAAGAGGCAAATTAGGAACATAGGAAGGAGAAAATTGTTTTCAGGCTCTGGATGCTTTTTACATATCCATGTGACACAATTGAGCACGGATGATAGAAAAGAAAATAATTGGATATTGGATATCGTTGCAGACATGGCAGAATCGTGCAGTGGGTGGCGGTAGACACAATGGTGTTGTTTGCGATCTGCGAATATAAGGAAAAGAAGCAGAATCTCCCATGATGCCACAGTTTGTAGTCCACAAGTCAACTGGCTAGCTCTTGCTAGCAACGCTAGTAGTTAAAGAGAAACTAAGGCGTCCAAGATCAACAAGACGTGAGTGGCTGCAAAGTTTAGTGAAGAAAATCATCATCTAATCATCATTCATCAATACGGCGCTGGAGTGCAGTGTGTGACCCGACACTGAAGTATGAGCAGGGTAGCACCAAATATAGCCGAATTATGAAGCTACTCTCAGTTTTCCCAACGATAACCAAACAGAAGCTGCTAACGTTAGCTTGTACTTAGTTGTGAAGCTTCTAAGTCCCTCTGTTTGATGTCTTAGTAAAGAATAGGTGTATCTGAGCATATTTAGACAACTTGCCCGCAGTATCATTAAAGTTGCATTTTTAAACTCCTTTTCACTGACTTTACAAGGAAAATAGCGAGTGTCCGATAACGGGCGCAGTAGAACGGCTAACCAGAAGTTAGCTTGAGAATTAGCATATTAGTTCACGGGGCACGGGGCGCGATATTTGAAAACAACTGGGTGCTTTAGACAGTTTGGGACTTCAGTAAGCAGTGCTAATGTAGAAACACGACCAACCTAATGTTAATACTGTTATTAGGACTCTTTAACACGTCTGTTGACCGTTAGCAGCAGACTTAGCATATCAGCAGTCTGGGTTATTATGGACGCGGCTGTGTTGTGTTTAGATGTCAACAGACCTCACTCAGCAGTCTTTGACATTAATCTATACATCTGTTTTATAATGTGTGTCTTTTAACAATGTAAACTGTGATAATATGTATAATTGTATGATGGTTTAATCCTGATTGAGTGACACTGATTTAAATAGCCACAGATAGTTGAGAGGCTCGATGTTGAGTAGCCAAAGTGATTAGTTGCAGCAATCACAGACCACACAGTGAGGCAGAGGAGTTAAATAATCACTTGAGATTGACTCGAGTCCTGTCCTGCCTGTATAGTGGTTGTGATTTGTGAGTAGTGGCTGTGGGACTCCCCTTAAAGCCACCATGGTAACTAACTGACAACAAAGTCAGCTCCAGCTTCTCCTCCTTTTTAAAGGGAGGGCACCGGCAGTTTCTCTCACTGTTAAAAGACAGCAGGACAGCCAACACACCTGTTTCACAGACACAGACATATCAGCTCATTTGCGTATTTCTAAATCTTTTCCTGTCTCAAGATCTTTCCTGCAGAGGTGAGATGACTTCCTCAGCCCTCGGCCAGTCAGTCCCTCTAGCCTCAAACCTGGAGCCTGGGATGGGGAGGTCTGCTGCCATGCTGGGGTTGTCTGCTGGACTCGGGGGAGCAGAGCTAGAGCTGCAGAAGATGCTGATCGATGAGAGGATGAAGTGTGAACACCACCGGACCAATTACCAGACACTGAAGGCTGAACACACAAGGTATTTAAACAAATCTGCTTCAGGGAAAACGTTTGCTCTGAACGGCCTAAAAACAGATGATTATATTCCTCATAATTCTTCATAGTTTCCAGCTTGATTCAGCTGCACTGTGCTCAGTCTCAGCAGTACTATCTTTTCTTTAATGCAGTTTGCAGGATGAGTTCACACGGGCGCAGGGTGACCTGAAGCGCATGCTGAGTGACAAGCAGGTTCAGCAGGAGCAACTGCAGCTGCTGTTGGCTGAGCTGCGAGGAGATCTGCTGGACAAAACCAGAGAGCTGGAGGAGCTTCGCTTGCAGGTAAACCAAACATGTGACGTAGAATATCTCATAGAATGACACATGAACGATGGAGAAATTCCTCCTCTATAAAAACATCAAACTTTTTCCACACAAAGCGAGTAGAAGAGGCAACCAGGAGATTGAATGAGAGAGTGATCTGTGTAATTGAGAGCAATGCAATAAGTAAAAAAACAGGCTTTATTTCTGCCTCTTCTTTTTAAGATATTTTTGGGGGTTTCAGTCTTTAATGAATAAGACGGCTTGAGACAGAGACAGGAAATGTGGGGAGAGTGGGGCAAGACATGCACTAAATCATGTCTGAACTGCAAGTTAGTCCTACAGCTTGTGCAACAAGGTCTGTAGCCTCTGTCCATGGAGCGCCTGTTACACCAGCTGAGCTAAACCAGTGCCCAGTTTCTGCCTCTTCTGAAATCTATGCAGCAAACTAAAGATATTTGAACATTAAATCAGAGAAGAAGAATTGCTTTTTGAAGATACATATTTATTATTATTAGAAGGTCTTTCATGGTTGACAGGGTTTTTATAAGCTTCCACAGCCACAACACCTACCTAAATTTGGCAGATGCTTGTTGAACTTCCTGTTCTAAAGCAGAGATTGAGAGAGATCACAGTTTGAACATCTTAACTCTTGCAAATGTACTCACTAGGGATGTAAATTTCAAGTATTTTCCGTGATTGATCTTTGAAAATGTTAACGATAAATTATTGATTAATCATTTAAAAAACGTAAACATTTTCCATGTCAAATGCGTATTTTCCCCGGAATCAAATTTTCACAGCACAATATATGTAACTGACAGTATTGAATATCTACGGATCATATTGAGGTGTTCAGAACATTAAACACGCTGAATATCAACATGTGGAGCAGGCTCATAATCTCAGCGGACACACAGTCATAAAAGTGAAGGCTCAGACTTCAACAAGAGAACTGAACAGAAACATATTTCAGACTCACAGTGTCCAGTTTTCTGTCTACATCATTCTTATTGAGAAAAATAAGC
This sequence comes from Notolabrus celidotus, assembly GCF_009762535.1. Lineage (NCBI taxonomy): Eukaryota > Metazoa > Chordata > Actinopteri > Labriformes > Labridae > Notolabrus > Notolabrus celidotus. The sequence continues at coordinate 25,568,511 of NC_048292.1, forward strand.
ATGTGAACGCGGTCAGGTGTCAGCCGGGAGAGCAACCGGGTCAGAATCAGTCCAGCTCGTGGAGACCTGCCACTCAGCCCCCAGCTGAGCGTCTCCGCTGTGAGCAACACCTTCAGTCAGCTGATTCACATCCAAACATGCTTTAAACTTCAAACACCTCCCTGATAGCTGAACCAAATATGAGACCTCATGATGTTTGTTCCACATGATAGACCATCAAATCAAAAAAATGTGTTGGAGTAAGTTCTTAACAATCAATTAATCGATACTGGATTAATTGTTAACATCCCTAGTACTCACAATGCTTTAATGATTTAGACTAACATCATAAAGAAATGTTTTGAATATATTCAGTTACTTTTTGTGTTCCAGCACAGTAATAATAATAATAATAATTTTATTTGTAGAGCACCTTTCAAAACCAGGTTACAAAGTGCTTTACATGGGCAGCAAAATAAAACAGGCAGATTATAAAATCACAAAAGTCAAGATAAAGAAATAAAACATATTTTAAAAATACATAAAATTCCCCTAAAGAACTCTAAAGAAATACAATTCTTTTAAAATGTATTTCTAAAGACAGTTAAAATAAAATTAAATAAAATTCAGATAAAATCCGGGAAGGCTATGTGATAAAAGTATGTTTTAAGACTGGATTTAAAAGAGCTCACTGACTCAGCAGACCTGATCTCCTCGTGCAGAAGGTTCCAGAGTGTCGGACCCCTCACTGCGAACGCCCTGTCCCCTTTTGTTTTCATTTTAGTGTTTGGAATGCACAGTAAACCTCTGCCCGAGGATCTCAATGTACGTGTCGGCTCATAGGGTGTTAAAAGGTCTGCTATATAGCTCGGTGCAAGACCATGCAGGGCTTTAAAAGTAACCAGTGAAATCTTAAAATCACTTCTAAAACATACAGGGAGCCAGTGCAAGGAAGCTAAAACCAGAGAGATGTGGTCAAATTTTCTGGTTCTAGTTAAAACCCTCAGACAGTGTGATGGTATCAAAGAAACAAACATTTTATGTTTGTTTCAAGTATTATATCAATGTTCTTGACGACTCTAGTTGCCTCAGTTGCAGCAATATGTAGATAAATGTGTTTTTTTTGTATGTGTTTGTTGATCAGGTGATGACCCCTCAGCGGCTGGAGCTGCTCAGAGCTCAGGTGCAGCAGGAGATGGAGGTTCCGGTCAGAGAGAGATTCAGTAAACTGGAGGAGGTGGGATGGGTTTTTTTCCTCTGTGTTATAAGTCAGTTATTGAAGACTTTGGTTCCATCTGAAAACATGTCCTCACTAAAAAAGCAGAGGCAAGGCACATCATTAATATGATTTAAAGATCCGAAAGGAATATAATGAAATGTAGCTTCTTGCATGTATTTTATGTACTAAACAGAAATATTCTTGTATTAAACCGTAATAACTGCTGCGAGTCGTCATTAACGGTTTTGACTTTGAGTCCGTACCAATGGTCAAGAGATTAGCGTTGATTGCCTTTTGAAAATCAGTCAAGTGTTTCTGCTTTCAAGAGGGTGTTATCTCCTTTTAAGTCTGTCTGTCTGATTGCCCCCTCTCTCTGTCTCTCTCTCTCTCTCTCTGTCTCTCTCTCTCTCTGTGTGTGTGTGTGTGTGTGTGTGTGTGTGTGTGTGTGTGTGTGTGTGTGTACTTGTGTAGGAGGCAGAGAAGTACAGGTCTGAGTACAACAAGCTGCGGTATGATTTCACCTTTCTCAAGTCGCAGTTTGAGCACCAGAGAGAGGAACACTCTCGAGTCCTGGAGGAGCGGAAGATGTGCTATGAAACAGAGGTATCTTTGATGATTGGTTAGGTCAGCAATGAGGTAACTGAAGCTTCTCAATGAATTGTAACAGTGATAAGATAATAAAAGACAAATCTAAATTCCTCTCCTCCTTGTCAGATCTCTCGTCTGGAGAAGGACAGGGAGGACTTGATGGCTCAGTACCAGAGCTCAGACCCGATGCGTGATGGGAAAAGAGTTGAGGCTCTGCTGAGAGAGAAGGCTCAGCTCCACGTGCGGCTGAAGAGCCTGGAAGCGGAGGTGTCCGAGCTCCATGCACAGAAAGAAAACTCGGGGCAACAGGCCGAGAGCGTCCAGCGCATTCAGATCAGACAACTGTCAGAGTCTCAGGCGGTGGTGAAGTCTCTGGAGGTGAGACCAGTTATGGGTTACTGAGTTTTAGACTGGAGTTAATTAAAATGTACCCTCAGGACTATGACTCAGCAAACATATGTATATTTGTGTCATCATTTGATGTTGATATTACAGGCGGAGCGTCAGTCGTTGCGTCTGAAGTTAGAGCGGATGGAGAGCGAGCTCAATCAAACCAACGAGCAGAACAGCCAGCTCACAAGCCGCCTGCACAAAGCTGAGAGAGAGGTGAACTCCCTCAACAGCCAGGTATGCCACTCTCTGACCTCTGACCTTTTTAATAAACACAAAACATAATTCCACTTATTACTGATCCACAAAGACCCATGCCTGAGTGTGTTTGTGGTAACAAATCAAAGCATGTTCATCTTCTCTTCTCTGGTTGTCAGGTGGAGAGTCTGAAGCATTCTCATAAACTGGAGGTGGCAAACATCAAACTGGAGTGTACCCGCTCGAAAGGGGAGTTGGAGAGGGAAAGCGACAAACTGCAGGGACAGATTGATGGTATGGAACACACACATGAGCACACACTCACTGTCTCTCGATTAATCAATCTTTATTTATAAAGCGCCAAATCACAACAACCCTTATCTCAAGACTCTTTACAAACAGAGCAGGTCTAGATCGTACTCTATGTTCTATTATTAACAAAGTCCCAACATCAAGACAGGATAAGATCCAGTCAGGAACTGAGTCCAGTTACAGACAGGACTCAGTCTGATCTCATCTTAATCCACCATGAGCAGAGCACTTTGCAGCATTTAGCTAGTTACAGTGGCAAGTACAAACTTCCTTTAACAGGCAGAAACCTCAAGCAGGACCAGACTCATGTTAGACACACATCTGCTTTGACTGTGTTGGGGTTGGAAAGAGGGATAGAGGGAGATATAATACATGATAAACAGAGGCTCAGTTTTTGGAAGCTAACAAGAGTCACCACAGGACAGCTTTTGTAGAATACATTTCTACTGTGGTCATCTCCAAAGACAAGAACTCAAACAGCTTGTTCTTCCTCTTTAAGGTGGCAGTGCATTCGTATGCAAGTTACAGTGGCAAGGACAAACTTCCTTTTAACATGCAGAAACCTTGAGCAGAACCAGACTCATGTTAGACACACCTGCTGAGACCAAGTCGGGGTTGGAAAGAGGAAAAGAGGGATAGAGGAGATGAAGAGAGCCAGAGAGATGATAGTGGTGAGAGGCAGAGTAATAGTTGTAGACTCCTGAAATTGAATATTCAGTCAGGGATATATATGCCTTGTAATCTGTGTTTTCGTCTCATCATTTAATCTTCACAACTGGAAGCAGACAGTTCAGAACTTGTTCAGTGAGTCTCCTAAATTAAATTCCGGTCCAGTCTAACTTTTACAGTGAATGTGAACCCGTTTTCCTCTGCCGTGTGTCTCAGGTCTGCAAACAGATGTGGAGTTGTTAAATGCTGCGGTGGAGCAACACAAGGAACTCCTGGTGGAGAAGGAGAGAGAGATCGTCCGGAAGGTGCAGTCTGCCCGTGAGGAGGAGTTCTGCAAAACAGCAATCCTGCATGAGGAGAAGTGAGGATGGACTTTGTTTTGTTTCAGTGGCTGATATCAGTCATGTGATGGCATTCTTGCACTTCATTTTCTTATTAGATTTAAACTTTTAAGTTGTTTTTTTGGGCATTAGATAAGACAGCTGAAGAGAGACAGGAAATGCGGGGGAATAGAGAGCAGGGAAAGATATCCAGCAGATGGTCGAGGCCAAGAGTCGAGCCAGAGACCACTGCAACAAGGACTACAGCCTCTGTAAATTGGGCGCACACTTAAACCACTCAACTCAACTCATTTTTATTATGTAGCTCCTTTCAAACATTCAAGCATGCAGCCCAAAGTGCTTCACAAAATAACAGAGACAGACGACAGCAATAGATAAAATGATACAAGACTAAAAAAGATAGAGAAATGTGATATGAAATACTTAAAAATAAAAATTAAATAAAATCAATACAAATAAAATCAATCAATTAAATAAAATCAAATAAATACCAGAAAAACAAAACCAAATAATTAGAAATGATGACAAAACAATCGTCACAAAAATAATAATGCAGTCAAGGGCTAAAAGGAAATTACTCCAAGTATTAAGTTTACATTTAAAAACACCCAGAGTGCTTGCCTTTATATTGCCAGAGGCAGAGAGTTCCACTAGGTCAGCAGCGCCCCTTGCACTCTTAGAAAAGTACATTTGTATGATCAGGGATGCTGATCATTCTAGAAAAGTTTACTATTTGAATTCCTTATTTATTTAAAATCAATGATAAAGATTCTGATACCACTCCCTCACTGTGTCACTTTCTTTTCCTGTCATCTTTACGTTGATGTCACTGAAGAGGAGTTTCTATTGTTCACATTTTCCAGGCTGGAGTTGGAGAATCGTCTCGCTGCTCTTGAACAGCAAAGAGCGCTGAAAGACGTTGCAGGAGACGCTCAGAAGGAGGAGTGGGAGCAGCTTCTTCGTAGCGCCAAACAAGGAGAGGAGTCGGCTCGCAGGGAGCTGCAAAACCTCCGGTCAGCTTTACTCTGATTGTTTATTGTGCTCTGTTATATCAATACATAAAACTCTATAAATATGTAAATATATATGACAAGAAACTGGAGTTTAGGAAAGTTTACTCTACCTATAGAAGACACTGTGGTCTGTGGTTAGTCCTACCAAAGTTTCAGTTTCAAGCTTTTGTGGTGAACTACTCAAAATAAGATACCCAACATTGTGAAGGTTGTCACGCCCCCTCTATGAATCTAACACCTTTATTTAGTCATTATTTTGATTGAGGGAAATTTGCCACACACTCATCTTTGTTAGTTGCAAATCTCCATTTTCTGTTAAACAAAAAAAGGAATAATTCATCAAATGACAGACCACCAAAGAGCTTTTGTTTTAGAGTCCATGTAGTTCTCTCATCATAAATCTCTTGTTTCACAGAATTAAACTACAACAGCAAAGCTCACAGCTGGACGAGCTGGAGAGACAAAAAGCAGAAGTTTCTGACCTACAGAAGGTAAATCAACACCCCTGCTCAAAGTGTCTTCTGTCTTGCAGCCTATTAAAAGACCCAGAGGGGTTCTTAAGGCTTGAATAAATGTGTTTTGTTTGTTTGGCCCAACAGCAGAATCAGGAGCTCGGCGTCCAACTGGGTACGCTGTCCCATTCTGAGAGTGACCTGATGGAGACAAACCAGAGACTGAGAGAAACCCTGGAGAGAGCGAGGGAGGAGCTGAGGTCAACCCGAGGACAAGCTGAGAAGAGCCAACACGAGGCGGAGAGGTAACATCTGCTGTCCATGAATCAGGTCATTTAAAACAAGCATTTAAGTGTACTCTCAGTTCAAACACTCTCCATCTCTTCTTCTGTCTGCTCTGTGTGGATCCTTCATAGGATGGTGGAGGACCGACGGGTGGAGTGGCTGGAGGAGAAACACAAGCTACAGGAGCAAGAGGCTGAGCTGCAGCAGAAATACTCTCAGGTCAAAGAGAAGCTGCAGAGGGCGGCCGCCGCACAGAAGAAGGTACTGCTGCTTAGAGCTGGGCGATATTGAAAAAGATGTTACGATAAAAGATAAGATAAGATACTCCTTTGTTCATCCCATAACGGGAAAATTCATGGAGTTACAGCAGCAAACAAAAAGCTGTACAGTACAAGAATTTCATTAAGAATATATATATATATCTAAAAAAAAATGTCCATCAGAGACGACAGCTTGGCCATAATCCTCCTGTCAGCCACCTCCTCCACAGGGTCCAGGACTGAGCTGGCCTTCTTCCCCAGTTAGTACAGTCTTGCTCTCCTGTATCCTGTCCGCCCACAGCAGGTGAAATCCTTCCAATGTGGCGTTTGTGTCCGGTGTTAGCATGATGCTACTCTGCCAGTATTCCCTCTGGTGCTGGGTCAGCTTGTCCACCTTATCATGATAGATCTTACGGCCCCATAACGGTGGGTGGAAGGACAGGTCGATGTCGTCTTTTCTTAGCTTGCTAGCACGTCATCCTTGCCTCCTTCTCCTCAGCTCGCAGGGAACATCGGGCCTAGTATCATTTAGCATCAACATGCTACAGGCTGCTAACAGCTGATCTCGTATGTAAACATGTTACGCAGGATCTCCGGACACAGACGGGAACAAAAATAGTAAAAACACCGCTGCAAACGTAGCCAGTTTGGTGTCGATGGCCAACAAATAAGTCATTAAAAGACATGACAGGCTCCAAATACAAAGAGAACTAAACAGATATGAAAAAAGATCAACGAAGAAAGAGCTGCTGCAACAAGCAGCCACTCGAGCGGCGCTAAGCAACGGAGAAAAAGAAGGTTACATATCAGTCGTATCAAATATTAAATCATTATTTCACATCATTTTCATTATTACTCACCCAGTATTAGTCTACTTCCATACAGCTCTGTAGACTAGTTTGACCAAATATTTCATTGTTCTAATTTTATATTTTCAGCATGTTTGTGCGTTTCGTCTCGTTTTCCTCTCTCTCTCTTTTTCCTCTCTCTCTCTTTTTCATACCGCTGCTCTGTGGCCTTTAAATGCCCACACTGAGGAATATGTTTTTAATTGCATTGTGTTAAGGTCAGTTGTCCATATATTATGTTTTATATCACATGAGGACAAAGTGCTTGAGACATTTTAACTGATTAAAACAAGTGAAGGGATTTACTCTGTCAAATACAGGATGAATAGAATGTTATAATTAACACTAAACACATCAAAGTGATTAAAATCTTAAGATGACTTTATTCAAACTGACCTTTATTATGAGACAGCTGCTGTAGCTGCAGTGAAATAAAGTCACACGACTTTTAGAAGAATGAGTCACAGTACGTTTAACAGGTGTCCCGGTGTTTATCACGGTTTAAGCAGTGAAGGAGTTTTTGAAGGTTAATATTCAGGCAGTGGGGACTTCTACTAAACATTTGTGGCATATTGGAAAGCTCTACTAATGGTAAGAAGTCAAATTTACACCGGTGTGGTCATATAACAACAATCAGGAGGCATGCTTCTACCTATGTGTGTGCGCACATCTTTACTGATTGCCACTGTCAACATGGCAGCGACGTTGACGCACGACTCAGCCAGTCAATGCAGCGTCCACGTATATATGTCTATACATGGCTGTTCAATGTCGTCTTCTTCTGGCATCTAGCGTTTAAGGCACATTAGCGCCCCTTCCCTTTCCAGGGGTTGGGGCATGTAATTACATGTTTAAATATATCAAACATTTGTTATATTTATACTGAGAAGTATTATATCACAATAATTATCATTAGCGATTTATCGCCCAGCCCTACTGCTGCTCCTTACGCTACCTTCTTTCTCAGCAGTTTGTGAAAAATAGTCAAAACAGTGATACGGAGTGAATATGTCCTGAGAGGATTGTTCATGCTGCACATTTTGGCTGCAGGAGAAATGCTTGGTTCACTTATTATCATATTTGTTTGGTGGACTTACACAGCCTGTAGTAATACCTTGATGTTCCTTTACCCACTGATGCTTCATTGTAGCTGACATCATGTCTGTGTCTTTGTGCGCGTGTGTGTCTTTGTTTGTGTGTGTGGTATAGAGGAAAACGCTGACAGAGAACAAAGAGAAGAAGCTAAAGGATAAGGTCCAGCTGCTGGAGGCTAAGATAGAGGAGCTGGAGCTGGAAGCTGCTGCAGCGAAGAAGTGAGCTCTGAATTTTTGATCTCGAGCTGACACAGTCGAGTTCATCTGCTGGGTCAAAGTTACTCTTTTCCATGATAACATGTCACCCCAGTCACAAGAAAACTATGACCTATTTAAAAATGTCCCTCTCTCCCTGCAGACGTTCGTCATTCTCAGAGGAGCAAGCTCAGCTCAGCAGACGATTAAAGGAGCTGCAGCGACGACACAACGAGTTTCGGCGCCTCCTCATGGGCGGCCAAGGATCCTACAACGCCGGGCCCTCCTTCCTCACCTCCTCACCCACTCCGTTCCTCCTCCTCGGGTCTGAGGGACCATTATCAAATATACCAGTAAGTACAGCTACCACTGAAATGTCCAGTTTTAATAAGCTGCATTTCGACCAAGAGTTCCAGGGTCTTTTAGCCCACAGAACTACTTTCCCCTGAACTAAAAGGTTCCTGTGCCCCCATTGTTGTCTGCGTTTCGACAGCGGGCTGAAGTCCCGGGTAGATTGTGCAAATCAGGCCAGTGACGTATGGAGGAAAAAAAAGTAAATGCACTACACCACCAGACCAGTAGAGGGCAGTAAAACAAAGACGAATGCCATTCATCACAGATGACACCATAGAAGCAGACGGACAGGCAGGTATCATTATGAGCAACACAACAATTAGCCTGTTAGCATGAAGAGACTCAGCTGGCGCTGTTTTAGATGGTGCTATATTTCATCACAGATGGATTCACTGAATCAACACGTGAGAGGAGATAAGCGTGAGTAGCCAAGACGTTTCAACACGGCTTTAAAATCCTTTTGAACTCAAAAAGCCGTGGCAGAGATCGCCCGGTGTTTTGGTTTAAACAGCGACCCTGTTAACTGGAGACTTTCAGCCGGATGCATCCCTCATAAACGTCTTTAGACGATCATTAAATATCTGATGAGGACATTTTGAAATCTTAATAAAAACTGAACTAGTTTGCATTCCCAGGAACTCCCTCTGAACTAAATTTAGACCCTGGGTCCACCGGTCGAAACACACGTAGTTCCGAAAAATGCCTATACAAACATCTCAAGTACAGGCTTGTTATTTAATTGCTAAACGTTACTGCAACATAAAGGTTGCGTGAAACGGATATGAAATCTCTCACCTTCTCTTCACAGCTGAGTGACAGCTGCAGCCCCCAGCACTTTTTTTCTCCGCCGCCTGATTCTGACCGTGGTGAAGGAAAATTTGATTCAGGGGAAAAAACGCATTTGGCATTATTTTTGACATGGAAAACGTTCACATTCTGTAATGATTAATCGATAATTGATCGTTAACATTTCCAAAGATCGATCACAGAAAATACTTGAAATTTACATTCCTTATTTAAACAGATTGACCTTATTTATTTTAATATTTAATACTTTCATTTGAGAATTGTTCACTTTCCATTTCTCTATAATCGCTCTGAAATTTTCCAACAAGGTATTTTTGTATGGTGATTTTAGTTTTTTTGCAAGGTGCTGAAAAAAAGTGTGCAGTGGTTTCATTTGAGTTACAACACACCTTAAAAATGAAAAAGGATGACTTTGTTTACAAAGAAATATAAGAGAACAAATACATACTGCAACTGTCTATATCTGAGAATTAAAATAAAATAATAGTTATTTAAATTTTGAGTTCAATCCAATTTTCTTGAAAAACGTTAGAGAGTGAATCGTATCGTGAACCAAAAATTGGGATTCAAATCGCATCGTGGGTTGAGTGGATCCTTACATTCCCATTGCACACGTTACAAAGACAAATGAAGGCTATTCTAATAAGGTTGTCATTAACCGTGCACCTTGTCCTCTTCCCTCTGTGCTGCAGGAGGAGCAGCAACAGAAGGAGCTGTCTCTGCTCCGTCGGAGGCTGGAGGACCTGGAGAGCGCTCAGCAGCAGCAGCTGGAGGAGCTGGGATCTCTGGTGCAGAGAGACCGGGACCACACTCCCCAGCCTGACCTTTGACCTCCCCACCCTGACACTACTGTCGCATATAGGACTTGCATTTTATAGTTGGTGTTCATTGGTTTAGTTTTTCACATCAAGGCCAACAAAAGCACTGCAGCTTTTTTATAGACTGTTTACTGATGCATTTCCACAAACTCTGATGTTTTGATGTAGTAATATGAAATGAGACAGCACCTTTGTCAAAAAGGTACGAGCTCCTCAGGGTTGATTATGCATTGAGATGTTTTTGTTTACACGTTTTCTTCAAACACTCAGGAAGAAAAATAAACATCTGAGTTGATACAAATTGCACAATGTTGATAAAATCTTTTGTTGTAATAGAATTGTATTGCAAAAAGAATATGTACAGATAAATCTTTTCACTGTGGTTTGTGTGTGATCATGAGTCATTACGGTCAGTATTATTGTGCATCACATTGGCGTAGTTGTGAAGCCTCAGAATAGCACTACACATTCATCCAGTTCAAGTGTCCTCTCATATCTGCTACAGAGTTGTCCGTTTAAATGCCAAGAACTGCCAATACTTCAACAGACCTTCACCATGTCAGGGCAGAACAACTTGAGATTTAAAGACACACTGAATCATTCGGTTCCCAGCATGGTTAGCTGCCCCTTTGAGCTCATCTTCAGTTCTTCATTTCTTTCATAGTTCATCTGAATAAAAGGATGCTGTTCAGTCCCAGGAGCAGCTTTTTAGTCCATCAAATAAGTTTTTAACTTCATGCAGCTGCTCTGTCAGCTCAGCAGGAGCTCCGTTTTGGTCCAGCTTCTCTTTGATCTGCAGGAGATGCAAAATAAGATAAGATTATAATACACATTTCACAGACAGGATGACTTTCTTCCCTCAGAGTACGGTCCACATCTTTGGTCTAAATGTCAAAAATATATATATACAGTTGTGCTTATAAGTGAACATACCCTGGGAGAATTTGTGATTTCTTTGGCCATTTTTCAGAGAATATGAATGATAAGAGAAAATCTTTGTTTTCACTCATGGTTAGTGGTTAGGTGAAGCAAATTATTGTCAAACAACTGTGTTTACTCTTTTTATATCATAATGAAAACAGAAACTACTCAAGAAGTCATACATTCTGCCAGGGTATGTAAATTTATGAGCAAAACTGCATATGGCAACTGCCGACAACTGCTTACTTTCAATGTATGCTTCAGGCTTTGTAGATTAGATCAAACACTAGCATAAAAAGAGTTGGCAAAGAACCATATAAAGCTCTGATGTCCTGAAAGGTAAAACTATTGCTTTAATCGATACAGTCAAGTGTGTGTGGTAGAGGAAGTAGCAGTTTCTGCTCTTAGTCTTAGTCTTTGTTAAGTTACAGAACAGGTCCCTACAGAGACAGACCTTCTTGTTCAACACTTTAAATAATAATGTGAGCCCTTGGCAGCAGAAAAGAACAGTGTTGCTGCTCTTACTTTAGCAGATCTGCATGCAACCAAAGATAAGGTTTAAGCCATTGCAGCCCCCTTTCATGGTCGCAGTTCCAGTTCTTTGTTCCGAGCTGTCATTTTCATCCCAAAATTGTTTAACCCTCCTGTTATGTTGCGGGTCAAATTGACCCTTTTAAAAGTCTATTTTAGGCATGCTTAAAAATCTGGGCAGCATGTGACAGAAGAGGTGTCGTGTTAATTTATGAACATCACTTCAGAATTAAAAAAAATCAAACTGTAAAATAAAATGAACAAAATCAATGTCATGTACAACTATTGTATTTATATTTAGGGCTTTTCAATGTACATTAAAAAAAGTTTTAACATTAATCGTATTGAAAAACGATTGAGTTATCGTCATTGAACTGTGATCTGTGAGAATTAAAACGCCAATGGACTAAATCTTGATTTAAATGGTTGGTAATGGAGCTAAAAATTAAATAAAAAAAAAAAGTCTGATAGAGATTTTTGGGGGTCCTGACACTTTTGGATAATTGAATATGCCCTGGGTCAAATTGACCCAGGAACACTATTGCCGTTCCTGAGAAACCAACATAACAGGAGGGTTAATGATTGTTTAAAGAGTTAGAAGATACCAGAAATACACCTGCTCATGAATAAAGTTAAAATCCCACTCTATTGCACACTCTATTGGGTGTTTTTTTGCAGTGAGTTCAGAAGCAGTGCCACTCAGCACTAGTGAACAGGAAACATCCACCCAAACATCAAGCAAAAGGAAATCAGAAGACCTGAAATCCTGTTTCCTCTGCGCACATGTGACTACTTGCCTCACAAGTGAAGACACTTCAGACTGTTTGTGTCAACATGTTAAATGTGTCAGTGCAGGGAGGGGCGGGTTAAAGGAGAGGAAGCTTGGGGACATGAACATGCTCATGAAGCAGAAATCACACTTAAAGTCAATCACATCCCAAAAAGAGACAAAGAGAATATAGAGATTATATCATAGTGAATATAGTGAGATTAGGAAGCTAAATCTGGAACCAGAGTCCTGGAGGTGAATCAGGTGATCAAACTAGCTCACCTCAGACATTTTGTAGTGTTTTACTCACAGCGGTCACTAAAATGCATGTAAGAGAAAACCAACTCAAACATGATGATCTGTTTGAGTTGGTTTTGTCAATCTAAAGATGTGAACCCTCACACAGTGGCCCCTGTGTGAGAGCTTGTTTGGGATTTAAGGGACTGACCTCTGTGAAGTATCGCCTGATGAATTTGAAGAGCTCTTTGAGGGCTGCAGCTTCATTGAACTCATTAACATGTTTCTGAAAAATGAAAAGAAAACAGAAACTCATTCGCTGACTCTTCCAAAGGATGTGTTTTTCGAAGACTTTATGCTGACACAAGCATTACCTTTGACTCCTCCAGCAGGAAGTCCCTGAATTCTGAGTGTGTGATTGGTGGCTGGTCTCTGATCTGCTTGTAGTACAGCCTCACCTCCTGTTTGAACTTGGGGATGTCTTTGGCGTAGAGGAGCTTGTTGGTTGGAGCATGCTGGAGCACATTGGTGTCAGAGGTTTGGTGTTACTCAAACTTGTTTTTTCTGCAATTTTAATCTTAAATTCTAACCTCAAGTATATTTGAGACATTTGTTTGGACCCTACCTTCCCCAGCTGTATCTCACTCAGAGAAAAAGAGTCCATGAAGGCCTGAGCGATGACCGACAGGCAGCCGTCCAGATTTGGGGTCTTCTCTATGTCAAAAACAAACTGTGGGTTCTTCAGAATGTTGATCCAGAAGCGCAGGGGCAAACTGTAAAAGGACAAGATAACAGGTTAAAGACGTGAGGTAATATGCCACATAATTTGCTCCCTCACAAACATGTGACTCATTCTAACTTGTTCTTTTATTCTTCCTCCTGTCCACAGATGTTTGAAGGACCCAGCCCTACCTGTTAGTCTTCCAGATGTGCAGCACGTCTGGGTCGGTGATCTTCATGTTGTCTGCTTGAGCATCCAGGAAGTCAAAGAAGTATTTGACAGCGTGCGGGGCTTTACAGTGCGGCATACCCCAAATAGATTTGAACAGATTCTCCACATACGAATGCACCGCCACCTTAAAGAGGAAGAACAAGTCGTTTGAGTTCTTGTCTTTGGAGATGACAACAGTAGAAATGTATTCAATAAAAGCTGTACGTGTGATGACTCTAATTAACATCCAAACACCAAGTCTCTGTTTATTATATATTATATATCCCTCTATCCCTATTTCCAACACGGTCTCAGCAGATGTGTGTCTAACATGAGTCTGGTCCTGCTGGAGGTTTCTGCCTGTTAAAGGAAGTTTGTCCTTGACATTGTAACTTGCTAAATGCTGCAAATTGCTCTGCTCATGGTGGATTAAGATGAGATCAGACTGAGTCCTGACTGTAAGATGGGACTGGATCTGATCCTGTCTTGGTGTTGGGTCTTTGTTAATAATAGAACATAGAGTACGGTCTAGATCTGCTTTGTTAAGTGTCTTGAGACAACTTGTGTTGTGATTTGTCGCTATATAAATAAAGATTGATTGATTGATATATTTTATTTTTTACACCTAGCTGTTTGGAAAATAAAGGAAGTGATCAGTTTAAAAAACATGCTTTACCTTAGCAAAGTAAGCCCTTAATAAAATTAAGGAGGATAGAGGGATTTCTTTTAACCTTAAGTGAGCAGTTAAAGTGATTTTCATGCCAAGTTTCTTAGAACATCTTTCCAAACACTTAATGTTACACTCAAAGTTAAAGTCCTATTACCCTTAAACGAGTACCCCTACAGTTGCATTGTAGCTAACTTTATCAGAACAAGAAGTTTCTAGAATAAAATCTATCTATGTTTAATAGCATGATCACACATGTTTTGGGGTCTTCTGTACATGGACTTGTCAGAAATGGCTGCAGCTTGTCTGTTCTCTACATGTATGTCAAAACATGTCAGTCAGAAGCACAAAGGGTCTCAATAATGTGGAGTGAGAAGGATGTCAGAGGGTTTATATTTCATGTTTCCAATTTAGATATCCCTCCAGTCCATACTGTGTCTGAACTTATTCTGTCTAATGCAAAGGAAGTATTGTCACTGATATGTTATAAAAACTGCTGCTAATAATAGTCACTTTAAGAGACATGTTCTGGTATCAGTTCTGCTAGTGTTCAAGTCAGAGTGAAATGAGTCTGTGTAACTACTTCCTCTTGCCTTGGTGGAGAGCAGTTTGGTGAGGTGCACTTCCTTCAGTTTTAACTTCTTCCTCTCTGGGTTCTTCCTCTGGTCCTCATCTACATCTGGGTCAATCTGCAGAAAAAATAAAGAAATTGAAAAACATTCAAACAGGTCATTGTTTTTTCATAAATATGCTGTGATGAAGATGATTCTGTAACATAAGCTAATGAATCAAGGCAAATATAAAACAAATGTCTCTTACCAAGTGGAAGTATTTTCCAGAGAAGTTTTCATCATCTTCAGGGGCAAAGAAAAAAAGCAATCACCATTATGATCACATGAAAAAATAATCAGCTTGTTCCTCTGCTGTTTAGTATTTGGGTTAATGGTCATGGATTTAATTAAAAATTTAGACTAGAAAGAGAAAGAGAGAGCACATTTGCCCTGTGTTAGCTTCTCTACACTGCCTACCCAAATCTAGAATAGAATTCAAAATCCTTCATCTGACCTACAAAGCTCTTAATGGTCAGACACCTTTGTATCTTAAAGAGCTCATACATGCAGGCCTGCTCATCGTACCTGCTAATCTAAGTCTTTAAAAATAATATGGGAGGTAGAGCCTTCAATTTCCAGGTACCTTTGGAATCATCTACCAGCCAGGGTCCGTAAGGAAGACACACTCCATATTTTTAAGAGTGGGCTTCAAACTTTCCTTTTTGATAAAGCTTATAGTTAGAGCTGGGCCAGGCTTGGACCAACTCTTAGTTATGCTGCTATAGGCTTAGACTGACACACTTGGGTCCTGTCATTCCCTCTCTCCTCTATCTGCATGTCACTTTTTTTAAATTCTTCCTGTCCCATTAAAGTTCTTAACCATAGATCTTTCTGGATACCCTGAGCTCCCTTGTCTTGTAGGTTCCTCTGGATCTCTACTGCTATGGACGTCAGTGGCGGTTCTAGACCAATTTTACTGGGGGGGCCAGGCTGGGGCCAAGAGTGTTGTCAGAGGGACACATTCAACCCTGACAAAACAGACTGAGTAGGGCGAGGACCGGCTGAGAACAAACTGGAAAAACATCAGTGCATCCCTATATACTAGACATATATACTACTGTGTACTAGATCAACATACAGACTGAGAGCAGCTGTTTGGCTGTTTACACTCAACATGAGTCCCTTAGCGCTCTAAGGGACTGGAACCAAGTTCCACACGCATGTGTTGTGCCTGTGACATGGCGCGAAACCGAAGCTTTTTTTATTTAATAATATCATTTTGGTGCGGAGGGGGGGGCCACAGGGGGTCCAGGTTCAGTTTTACAGGGGCACTGGCCCCTGTTGGCCCTTCCCCAGAACTGCCACTGATGGACTTGCAAGACTCTAGCTGCTACAACTACTACTATGTTTCTCACCACTATATCTCCCTCCATTGCTCTCTCCAACACGGTCTCAGCAGATGTGTGTCTAACATGAGTCTGGTCCTGCTGGAGGTTTCTGCCTGTTAAAGGAAGTTTGTCCTTGTCACTGTAACTTGCTAAATGCTGCAAAGTGCTCTGCTCATGGTGGATTAAGATGAGATCAGACTGAGTCCTGTCTGTAAGATGGGACTGGATCTTATCCTGTCTTGATGTTGGGTCTTTGTTAATAATAGAACAGAGTGTTTACTGTTTGTGAAGAGTCTTCAGATAACAGCTGTTGTGATTTTGTGCTATATAAATAAAGATTCATTGATTGAGATAAAAAAGTGTCTTTCTCAGCTCTCACCTTTCAGACTTCCCTGTGGGCTCAGAGGAGGATGAATTTTCCTAGACAACACTTTGATTGTCGCTCCATCAGGAACCTACAGAAGAAAAAACACAGTACACACTGAGAAAATGACACTTTATTTGATATTACAACCTCTGTTGTAAGTTTTTCTTAAACATTTGGTTAAAAACTGCCAAAAAGTTGCTGGCACAGCTGCTGATGAGAGCAAGCGGTGATAATGAGCCTTAACATTTCAGAATAAAATAATGTTATCTACTTAATAGCCAAGGACTGCTATAAAACCTTATTTGACTTGAACTTTTCTCTGAGTGTCATCTGGGTTATTCTTGAAGGTGTGTACAGTATATCAGATGAAACCACAGCCACAGAAACCTACACAGATTCTGGTCTGCACTTGCCTGGGTGTTGCTGGAGCAAAGGAAACTTTTAGAACTTCAGAAAAGTTATTTTTCTATTTGGAAATAGTCAAATTAAAAACATACCATAACAAAAGTGTTCCAAGAATGCCTGAGGGCTACATCTTGCTTGCATTAAACATTGTTCCTGAATAATATGTCCCTTTTTTTCTTACTGTGATGTGGATTTGTAATTTGGTCAACAGAGTTCAGGTCACTGAGCCGTCACACAACATGTCCTAGTTTCACCTTTCCTGGATTCTTCTCTTATCAGTCTCACTGAAACTAGTGAGATGATAAGAGCTGTGCATCTGCTCTCACTGAGTCAAACTTAGTTGGTCGATTTATACCCATTGTTGCCTGCAGGAAATGGTGAGTCAAAACTGAACAGCCTGTTTCAAAGTTGTTGTTTTCTGATCATGTCTGATTTTCAGGATGTAAACAGAAGTCCAGCAATCACACCTTTTTTTATTTGCATGAGTGGATATCATCTTCTACTTTTATTTTTGACAGCTTTGGCTGTATACACATGTTTGTCTGAAGGTGGGGACAGCAACACTGACACTGAAAGTGAGAAAAGGGGAGGACTGTCAACTGACGTGGGTTGATGTTTTGATAGAAGTGTTGTGTGTCACCGTGTCACACCTCAACAGTATTTTCTTTTTTTTTTATTTTCTTTTAACTGACAGTTAGCCCACAGAACACTAACAGCTTGGTGGCTTTTTATAGAAGGTTATGAAATAATGAGGTTGAGAGCCCTAAATACAGACACTGCTATCTTCTACTGTGAGCTCTGTCTTTATACCTTGTAATGCTTGAGTGTGTTGAGCATCATCACTTCCCCGATAACCTCTGAGCTTGAATCCACTTCTTCAAGAGGAGCAAATGATCCATCCTTTTCAAACTCTGGTGGGAAAAAAGAAAGCAAGTTATGATGGAAAGGAAGTTATCTTTAAAGGGTAAAAACAGCCGCCCTGAAAGTAAAACACACTGTAGCTCATGGATGAATATGTAAATTATTGCAAAAATTACAAGATGAAAAGAAATGTCTAACATGTGAAGCACTTAGACATAGAGCTGGGCGATATTGAAAAAGATGTTATCACGATAATGATTTTCATATCAGTCGATATCAATCAATTTTCAAAATAAATATTTTCCTCCTGAGTGAAAGTTGAGGAAACCAGACAGTTTGTTATCTTGTATCTGTGATGTAGTAGTTTAGTAAACAGCCAAAACCTCTTTACTAATGAAGTTCAGTGGCCTTTCTTGTGGAGCATGTTTTCACTCTGCTTTCAGCTGGTAGGTTTTGCATTTTCTTCAGTGTCGCTGAGGCTTGTTTCAGCTGTGTTTACAATATGCTCCAAACATCTTTAAGCCCCGCCTACTTCTTACCCTGCGACATGATTGGCTGTTCAATGCCTACTTCTTCTTCCGTTTAATGTTGGGTGGGAACAAGGGTTTAAGACACAATTGTGCCCCTTACCTTTCCAGTGGTTGGAGGGCTGTAATTACAGCTTTAAATATACAGTATCAACGAGGGGCATCATTGGCCTAGCGGTCTAAGCGTGCCCCACATGGAGCCTATAGTCCTCGTCGCAGAGGTCGCAGGTCCAATTCCAGCCTCGACTATTTGCCCCGCTCTCTACTCCCCACACTTCCTGTCTTTCTTCAGCTGTCGAGTCCTTTAAAGCTAGGGTTGGCAGTCATGGAAAACTAGCTAATTTGAATGTAGCAGTTTCCTCAGGACTCCGTCTAACCGGAGATCATTTTAACCAGTATAACAAAAAGTGTATCTAAATCTGACTACCAACCCCAGCTCTAAAGGCAAAAACGCCCCAAAAATATTACTTTAAATATATCAACGTTTTATTGTACATTTGTCAGATTTATATTGAGAACAATAATATCATGACAATTATCATTATTGTATTATCGTCCAGCCGTACTTAGACACATGCTGCTAATGAAGACAGCACACCCTAATATGATGACACAGAAATATGATGATTTGAGAAACGAACACAATTACCAACATTAATGGATAATACAAACAAGCAAGACAACACAGCCAGTATGGATAACTCAACTCAACATAGACGGGACAACCAACACAGACAACACAACCAAGTACAGACGACATGAACCACAATGACAAGACCACCAATCTGGACAAGGCACCCACATGAAGAAAACACAACCAAGTACAAACAACACAGCACATCAAAATAAACAAGAACACTAATCTCAGAAGACATAATCAGATGGAACAGCCACAAACAGACAACACCATCAACTACAGACAGAACAAGCACATCAACAAGACAACAGCTTCACACAACCAAATACACACAATACAACACAAACCCTGAGAACACAACCAACCACAATACAGAACTGTGGAATGACAACACAACCGTACTCTTACAGCATGAACCAGAACACAACCAACTTAGAGAACAAAATGACAGGTCTCATTCTCACCGATACACACGTCCCTGAGCGCAGTGTTGTACGGGAAACCAAACTTAGCCTTGAAGGTGGACAGGATTTTCTCTTTGACTTGCTCTATTGAGTCACAGCTGAGAGCACCAACCTCCAGAGGCTCGCTGACCTCTCCATCACTGCCCACTGCAAACAGCACCTTCAGCTTCTGTAGACAACACCACACAAACAATACCAGCATGTCACTGTTTGTGTTAACTACTAGGGATGTGCACATAAGTAAGTAAGTACAAATTTATTTATACAGCACTTTTAAAACGCTTGATTACAAAGTGCTTCACAGGCACAAAAAATAAAAACAAGCAAGATAGAAACAAAATACATATGCAGAAATAATCAGACAAACAAAGCAATAGACAGACAACAGTAGATATTAGACAGGGGGTTCTATGAAGGCTTGTGTGTACAAATTTATTTTCAGTAATTTCTTAAAGCTGTCAACAGATTCAGAAGACCTGATGGCTTGAGGGATCAAATCCTAGAGGGAGGGCGTGTAGATGGAAAAAGCATGGTCACCTTTTGTTTTATAGTTAGAGCGGGGGATGGATAGAAGGCCGAGATGATCTGAGTGGATGAGGGGTGGAATAAGAGACGAGGAGTTCGAGACCATGCAGAGCTTTGTATGTGGTCAGAAGGATCTTGAAATTGATTCTGAGTTTAACGAGAAGCCAGTGGAGTGATGCAAGAACAGGGGTGATACAGGACTGAAGGCCGGTACGAGTTAGTAATCTGGCAGCTGCATTTTGGATTAACTGTAAGCGGCGTGGAGATGATTGACTTAGGCAGGTGTAAAAGGAATTGCGATCATCTAAACGGGAGAAAATGAAAGTATGAATGAATGTGTCAAGGTCGGAAAGTGAGTCTGATTTTGGGGATATTTCTGAGCTGTAGGGACCAGGATTGGATGAGTTTGGTGATATGATGATCAAAAGTCATGTGTTGGTCAAAAGCTTTTCCTAGATTTATTGCAGTGGGTTTGATATTTAGTTTTAATGGACTAATAGGCTGTTGAACTGTGGTGGTGAAGGTGTCGGGTCCGATTGACAGTATTTCAGTTTTGTTAAGGTTTAGATGGAGGAGGTTCAGAGACATCCAGTCTTGAACGGCAGCCAGGCAGTTATGGAGGGAGGACAATTGATTTAGGTTATTGGTTTTAGCAGAAGAATAGATTTGGGTGTCGTCAGCATAGCAATGGTATGAAACATCTGGAAATTGGCTGAAGAGATGACCGAGAGGAAGCATGTCAAGGGAGAACAGGAGAGGACCAAGGACAGAACCCTGCGGAACACCACACAGCAGGGGGGCAGAGGAGGATACATGATTATTGATGAAGACATTGAAATACCTATTACTTAAATGTGACTGAAAGCAGTTCAAAGCTGTACCTGAAATCCCAACCCAGTTATGCGGTCTGTTCAGTAGTGTGTCATGATCGATGGTGTCAAATGCAGCTGTTAAATCTAGCAGGATGAGAATTGAGTGTTGGCCTTTACTGTGTGTTTTAGGATGTCGTTAGTTACTTTGAGTAGAGCTGTCTCAGTGCTGTGTTTATTTCAGAAACCAGATTGGAATTTATCAGAGATGTTATGGCTTTCAATGTGCTGTAGGAGTTGGTCAGAAACAAGTTTTTCCAGGATTTTTGAGAAAAGAGGAGTTTTGAGATTGGCCAGTAATTATCAAACTGAGCTGGATCTAACGAGGGTTTGAATGTTGGCAGTTTTAAAATAGCCAGGTACAGAGCCAGTTGTAAGTGGGTAATTGATAATGGGCAGCAGACTAGGAGCTAAGACAGGGAAAATAGATTTAAGAAATGTTGAGGGGATTGTGTCACAGGAGCTGGAGGAGGGATGCATATGAGCCACAGTACTGAGCAGGGTCTGCAGAGCGATGGGAGCAAAGTCAGACAGAGTAAATGTACAGCGAGGTGAATCAGAGGGTAACATGGAGGCGCTGAAATTTGATCCCAAGCCATCAATCTTGCTTTTGAAAAATTCTACAAAATGTTCTGAATCCACAATAGTTGAGAAGGGAAGAGTAGGAGGAGAGGGATGTTTAAGTTGGTTTAACATATTGAAAATGAACCAGGGATTGTGTTTATTACTGCTGATCTTATTCGCTGACTTTATAGTTAAACATTGGCACACTTGCTGCTCTGCTGTAACTTGGCGTCCGACCATGTTAGCTCACAGCTATTGGGTTACTTTTACAAGTTTTTATTGTTACTATTATTACTTGTATATGTGAGTGTTCTCTTGTTTTTGCACAGATAAACAACTTTCTGATGTGATACATGACAATCCTCCACTGCACTGTGGTATGGGGTTAATATCTCATAAGCATGCATCTTATTTCCTTTCTGCAGTTTTGTGGCTTTTGGGCTCACCATCTAATGGGTGGGGATGAAAGGTTAAGTGAGAAACTGATTTCTAAGATTAGATTACATGTCAGGCTTCTGTGGCTGTGGTCACAGCAGAGAGAATGCAGGTGAAAGGAAATGTAAAAGATAGAGGAACTCAGAGTGCTGAAGATGTGACAGTGATGCTGTTAAAGTGTACTGGGTTTGACTGATAGAGCAATGTTGCAGCCTTATAGACATTTGCAGTCTTTGCACATGGCATTAATCTTCAAATACCACAAATGTACCTTTCATCTGCTTTAATATACACACTGAATACTGGTACTTGCTTGTGTCACAACGAGAAAGTTGACACGTTTGGCTATTGCTGTTACTTCCTTACTATCAGACATCTCATACTCACTTTAGAAAAGACATGTGATTGGCAGGGTCAGTGTTGTAATTTGCATGTTTTGCATGCAATATTTAGAAAATATAAAAATCAAGTCCCCGAAAAGTTTGTTTGAAATATTTCTCTATCACTTTGAATAGTTATGATTAAATAAGCAACAATCAAAGGCATTTCTGGGGTTGAAAGCATCCCCAGGCCTTGTGGTATGAGTGAAAACAAATGTGTCATCATATATCTTCACAAATATATATAATACTCTAATACTATCATTAATATCAACATTGAAATAAATACAAAATGTAAAAGATGCTCTGCAAAAGGAACATTGTCTTTTTTTTGTTGAGCCCCACCTACGATAAAAACAGAAATACAACAATTTCCGTGTCACATGAACGAAACAAACTTTATCTTTATATCTTTATCTACATACGAGAAAAAATATTTCTGCAAGCCTTTAGGAGTGTAGAATCAACAAACACTCTTGCACAATCACACACTTGCATAATCAAATGCATGAATCAGTTCTCCTGAAGGCCCCTCTAACCCACATTTGAGTTCATAAATACTGAAGTGAAACTCTGACATCAGTCCCCTGTAATAGACTTCAGCAGCTGTTGTTCCAAAGCTTTCCTCACAACCGTGGGCTTACAAAGAAGCTGATTTTGCTGCACATGTTGCATTAAGTTCTGCTAAAGTTTTGAGTCTCTGTTCATTGAAACTACATTTCCTGTTGCTCATATTTCCTGTAGTATTTAAATTCATTATGACAGAACCATGTGTCTATACCTTTAAGAGACGCTTGTTTACCAAAGCCAGACAGTATCTTACCTGAACTACATGGTTCTTTAAGTAATTAAAAAGAAAGTCCTGTACACTTACCAACACACAAAAGTATGTTATGTAAGCATTCCATCTAAACCTCCTTTAATGCTGTTATTTCCAACATTTGCTGCACAGCGATGTCTCTCTAGTCTTTGTTTTTGGATAACCTCTTACTACCTCTTCAGGCCTCTAAGAGGCATTTAAAGAACTTAGTCTTACTTGTTATTAGACTTCCTTAAAGACATCTATCACTTTCAACACTAGGTCGCAGCGACTCGTTGCTTCATCTTAAGATGTCACATAAATGAAATGTTATTTTCTTCGTAACTCTGTACTTTTTCCATTCTCTTGCTTTTATTACCTCAATTATTAAAAAACAAGCGTTCTCACAAAGCAAGGATACACAGCGTCTTGACAATTTCAAGTCCCTGCTGAAGATCCATCTCTTCCACTTGGTGTTCAATTCATGTTGAGCATGAATCTTCCTATTTATTTGATATTATCCTGTTATTATGCTGTTTATGGTTGTATCTCTGCTCTGCTCTTCTTTCTTTGTATTGGTGTATCTATGTGTATGTTAGTGCTCTTAGTCTTGTAATTTTATTTACATTTTACGGCCTTAATACTTTGGTTGTAGAGCACTTTGGTCAAACTGTTTCTGAATATGCATTACAAATATATCCATCTTGAATTTAACAGATCCCTATGCATCGAGGTCAGGAACATCTCTTTCCAGCTCTGAGCAGCAAGGTGTTCAAAGACAGATTGTTCCTCCTGCTGGGGCTTTCTTTAAATTGTCTTATCTCTCAAATGGTGTGAAGCTTTACTTCCTCAAATACCTTTTTTAAGAGTCTGATTACAGGAAACAGGATGTAGTACAGCTTACAAATCAAATTATCAAACTGCATCTCTTCTTGCGAATCAGCACATTGATGTACAAGTGAATGCAAAGTCCTTTTGACTGTGAAACTGTCACAATATCAAATTATTATTAAAATCATTATTTTTATAATTCTGTTACAGCTGAGCAAATGACTCAGAATAGGAGAGATGCACAACACGTGATTCTTTTTCTTGATAAGGATCAGTCACGGACCAACTACAGCTCTAAAGCTGAACACACCCCTTGTTCCACAACCAAAATTCATGCTCTCTCTCATTTTCACTCTCAGTGTTTGACATTTAGCCATTTCCTGTCAGAGGGATAATGGATTTTAGTTTCACTTCTGTTACCAAGCTCCCTGCATGCATGCCAAACAACAAGAGGTTGCTTTAACTGTCTCTTGATAAAAATAAACACACTGAATTTACTTCATCAGAATCCCTCTTTACTAATCAATGTTTGAGCAACCTGAAAGTCTGTTGTCACTGTGCTTTGGAAACTCTTTCAGAGCTTTTCCAGGAAATCAGCTTGGCAATCCAATAAATTGTGTGCATGTTAAACAGGTCTTAAAATACATGTAAGAGGAAGTGATTCAGTACCAACTGCTTTTCCCCGACAAGCTGTCTCTGTACGCTCTGTGGCTCACAACCAACTTACATACAATGAGGATGTTGTCTTATCAAGTCAAAGCCAGGCCCGAGTGTTCTCGCTCCTGTCAGCCACACAATTTGAATCATTACTATCTCAGCAATACTTTGATAACAAACAGAGATGGTGTTTAAAGACTTGTTGATGATTGCTTCAGTTTGTAAAAGCACAACTGAACAAATGTGTGAGCTAATGACACTTCAAAGTTCCACGAAGAGTTTGGTTTTTGGTTTTAGTTACATGACAGCGACTGTGCATCTCTGGGAACGATGGCCAACTTGTTTGAATTTCTGCAATCAGTTTAATAATAAACAACAACATTTCTCCATCAGTTTAATAATAAACCACCTTCAGCCACTTCTCCCTTTTCGGTTCATTGCATAGTTTTCATACAGCCCAAAGAGCATTTTGAGAAGTGATTGTGTTTTGAATGAAACAAAGCTACAGTTAGGGTTGCCAACTGTCCCGTATTAGCCGGGACATCCCGTATATTGGGCTAAATTGGTTTGTTTCATACATGACCTCAATTGACCCGTATATTGACTATTAACTCTTGTAAATACAGCAGACTGCACTCTACAGATCCTAGATCAGATCAAACGGCAGTGGCAGATCACGTGCCAATCACACCGCCTGTCATCCAATCACAGACCCCCTCACACATCAGTTGTATACAGCGTAAATGCACCAAGTCCTGCAAAAAAGTGTGGAGAGGATTATCTCTCTGATGGCCATTAAAAGGTCAGACTGAAGAGACAGATGCAGCTCAGAGCTGATCAAACATGAACTTCAGATATCTGTAAACTCTGACTCATCATGTCAGGACTTCTCTCTGTGCAAAATGACAAAAGACTGCTTGAGTCAATCAAGAGCAGCAAAAAGGATCCATGGAAAAAGACATTTGGTGAATCATACTCCTCTTTTACATTTAATAGTTATTTTGCCTGTTTTTTGATGTAAAGAGCCAAACTGTGGTTTCTTTGAGGTTTATTCATATGAGGTTACATAATAATACAGTAAGGATTAAAGGGAATATACACACTCTCTGCATTTCCAGTTGAATCAGAATATGAATATACTCTGAATTCACACATCATGCTCACACCACCATGGCACCGAGCACCAGTCCCTTATTTAGCAGTGAGAAAGTTGGCAACCCTAGCTACAGTCCCCCTCCAGATATGTCTGTAATCATTCGGAGGATTTAATTAAGCAAAACATTACAATAAGCACTCATTCATCTGTTTCTAGTCAGTCTCAGTTTCACTGTAAATTGTAGGTTAAACAGAGGTTTCACTTAGCTTACTAACCACCAAAAGGAAACAGGTCTAAGCACTTTCCCCATATACCGAGGATACAGCCCTCGTTGCGGTGGTCGCAGGCTCGACCATTTGCTGCATGTCTTCCCCCGCTCTCTACTCCCCATATATCTTCTCTATCTCTAGCTTTCCTATCCAATAAAGGCAAAAATGCCCAAAAACATAACTTTAAAAAAAAGAATTATAGCAGTATGGTGTAGATTTTTAAAAAGTAAAGATGCAAGCTTTGTTTGGTCTCTCCTCAAGACCAGAAGAAAACTTTTCGAGCGCTTGTTAATTAAATTAAGGATGAGTCTGATATTTCTGATGCATTCCAGTAAGTCAGGAAATCTCAATACTGTCAAGCTTTGTAAACAGAGTGTCAAGCAGATTTGTTTCTCAAGTTGAAATATTTGAAATAGAGTATTTTCTCCACCAGCATGCAGATATATGCTTGATGAGTAAAATAAATGTCACCAGGTTACTGCTGATGGGAGCCATGTTGTCATTGCTCTCCTTTTCCTGCATACATCAAAGCCTGCTGATATGTGATTGGTCAGTACTACTAGGAATGCAAATGTACTACAAACAGGCTTTAACACTCATAATAAGGCTGGTACAGATTTCACTGTTTTATTGAAATCTGTAAATAGAGATTAACATGAGAGTGAAGTGAATACTACACATGAGTTGTCTCTTGTTTAGACTCAATGTCATGTGGACATGTAATCTGCTTATGTATACAAAGGGCTTGAGATATTGCAAAAGTGTGTGGGTGTTTTTGCACGAGTGGGTACCAGGGAGGTGAAGTCTGGAGCCTGCCACAGCAGCCAGTCCTCGCTGAGTGTGTACAGAGCCTTCTCTGTCACACAGTCCACAGGTCCTTTTGCGGTCTGCTGTGTGAGAGCGCTCACCATCAGGAACAGGTGTTGGCCAACAGTTTCCTGAAAAAAAAACAAGAAACAGGAAATCAGTGGGTCAAACGAGAGAGCCAAGCCGTCATAACTTGATGTTTGTTTTTTTTTGTTCAACCACAGAACGACAGTTTTATTCTGTCATTAATATTTTGTTTTTGATTTACCCTGGTCAAATGCTCAGAGGCATGTTAACCAAATGTTTCTTTAAATGCTTTAAGTTTTTAGTAAAGACAAAGAAAAAGTTACCCATGCGACACATTGTAACCAAGCGGAGTAAAATACTTGACTGTAGGCTTTAAATAGGTGACAAAAACAAGTACTCAGAGTGTGTGAAAGCTGCACAAGGTGCGTACCCATGGCAGGGTGTCTGTTAGATGAATGTTTTACTTTGCAAAGTCTGTGGTTCAGTGGATAAATAATACCTTCTATTTACGACAAAGTGTGAAATACAAATAGGCTATCTACCAATGACTTACACAGAAACAGTCTAGCACATTTTATAGATATAAAGGTTCATCACAGGACAAACATAGCATTATTATTGTGAGACGAATAGCAGAACCTTTTTTGTGCCTGTGTTTATTAAGCACATCCAGTTCATTTAGCATGTATGCTGAGGACAGCTTAGAAGAAACAATAAACACTTATGTATACATTGTAAACCCATTTGGTTTCAACAGCTTGACAGAATGTGTTGCCGATCACGTTCACATTATGTCAACATTCAAGCTCCTGCACAATTTCTACCAACAAGAGCAGAGTTGGACCAACACTGTATTTTCATTTGTGTTCTTCTGCATGCACAGCTGAATGACAGTTACAGCAAATGTGTTTTATCACTTAAAAATACTGAGGGAAGCTTTTAACGGCTTTTGAAATAGTGTGAATTTGAATTAAACACAAGGTACTTCAGATGAAAGAGAGAAGCGCTCTGAGGAAGTAGCTAATACAACTGTGCCCCCATACCATACTTATGCCCTACTGAGGCACCGAACCCCCAACTGCTTGGGGTGCGCTGGTTGATGGCAGCATCCTCACTCTGACATCTCTCCCTAAGTGCATGTCCACTGCATGTGTGTGCATTGTATGTATATACCAAAAACTGTGCGTGTAGCATGACCGAAAAATAGCACGAGTGAAAAAATGGAATTTCCCCTCGGGATTAATAAAGTACGTTCTTCTTCTTCTTCTTCTTCTTCTGATAAGTGATAAAACTTGCTGCATTTTGTTGTGGCAAACATTCTAACTTTGGTTAAGAAAGCTGCTATATAAATAAAGTGTATCATACTGATTATGTTATTATTACCTTATGGCTCTTAGTGGCCACCGCAACCCAAACAGCATTACTGCCTTTAACAGACGCAGGCTTTGATTTTGTAAGCTACTTAGGTACTGACAACACTAATAATAACTTCGCTACCACGAGGCCGCTAATGGTCTCAGTCATCATTAATGTGAAGAGAGATGGGCAGCAAGAGTCAGCACATCACCAGGGTTATTCCTTTCTTTTAACAGACAGAAACCTTGAGCAGAACTAGACTCATGTTGGACAGCCATCTGCTTTAACCATGTTGGGGTTGTAAAGTGGGATTGAGGGAGATTAAGAGAGAGAGATGATAAGATGGACAACTCAGAGGCGTCAGACGGGGGGGGAAAGGGTTGTTAGGCATGTTAGGCCCACAAACATAAAAAAATGAATGGGCATCAATGCAGGTAGTGGCCCTTAGAGATGCCTTTGTGCAGGTCAAATATTTTTGTTCAACGTCCCTGCCTCTTCTCTCCTCTCCTCTCTAGTGTTTGTCAAGTTAGAACCAAACACCTTAGGAAGGCTCAACAGTTAGCTCCAGTGACCCAGAACCACCCACCTTCATGCTAGCTCTTACAGCCCATCATACCCACATGCAGAACTTCTTTGTGTAGCCGTATCTTTAGAACCCTGTAGAGAGTCCACCTATTCCTTGTGCCAACATTACATATGACGTAAAATGAACAGTGATGGCTTTATATGTGCTAACCCAGAACCAGAGGGAATACTGGCCCAGTAGCATCATGCTAACAGAGCTAACACCGGACACGAACTCCACATTGGAAGGATTTCACCTGCTGTGGGCGGACAGGATACAGGAGAGCAAGACTGTACTAACTAGGGAAGAAGGCCAGCTCAGTCCTGGGCCCTGTGGAGGTGGTGGCTGACAGGAGAATTATGGCCTAGCTGTCGTCTCTGATGGACATTTTTTTATATATATATATATTCTTGTTAAATTCTTGTACTGTACACCTTTTTGTTTGCTGCTTTAACTCCATGAATTTCCCCGTTGTGGGACGAATAAAGGAGTATCTTATCTTTTCTTATCTTATCTAAAAAGCATGCATGTTCAGGATAAGATCAGCAAAAGGAAAGGTCTTTATGACCACAGGGGGCACCAAAACCAAGACTGAAAGTTAAAAGAGACTTGAATGAAAGTTCCTCACTGTAGTTTAAAGCTATTCAAAGTCATCCTGAGTGGATGTCTCCACAGCTATTAATCCAATAGTTGTTGAGACATTTTGGTCTTGATCAAAACTGTGGACAAATGCTGTTGGAAGTTGTTAGCATGGCTAACCTAGTGGATTTTTGGTTTTAAAGAAAGCAACTGACCCGGAGGAAGCCGTACAGACAAATGGACATCCAGTTGGTCAGTAGTTTCTCCACGATGGACTCAGTGCGTCGCAGAAGGAGTTTTGGCTGAGTGTTACTGTTCTGCTGCATCAGATCCTTTAGCAGTGTCTCCATCACCTCCGTCAGGTACGACAAGTTGTTGTGGAGCGCTACAGTGAGTAGTGACGCCATCGCACACCTGGAAGAGAGAAGATAGAGATGAGGAGACAAAAGTAGCAACAAAACAAAGCATTATGAAAAGTGAAAGGATGAACAGAGTAGAGAACAAAAAGAAGTTTAATAGATTCTAAAAGAACTGACTTAAAGAAGTCGGTTAGTTTGATAATACATTTTTTTTAAAGTCTGTCTTCAGCTTCCCCAATGACAAGCTTACTTTGGCATATCAGACTATAAAAAGACTAACTTTGAGTTTTGTCTTTGGCTTTAGGATATAGTTGAGGTCTCAGTAACAGAAACAAAATGGTTAATACTTGAAGAGACAAACACAGGCAAGAACAGAAAACTGAAACCAATTATTATAGAATTATCGAGGGCAGTTAAGATGAAGAGAAAAAAAAGTTTGGAGACACTGACTTGTCTTTGATGGTGAAGCTCTTCTGCTCCTCCAGAGCATGTACCATGGATGTGAGGAAGAGCTGGTCCTGAATCAGCTTGGACAAACCCTTATAAGACTCATCAAGCTGAACTTTCACTGCATCCTGTTTGCAGGTCAGATAAAAAAAATGTCACTTACAGACTTAGAACAGAGAAGAAAGTCTTCATTGTTACAGTACAGAGCACAATGAAATCAGAAAGCTTCACCTCGTGGTACAGACATCAACAACAGCTGGATTCAGATCTTACCTGTCCAATGTCTCTGATGCACATCTTCATCAAAGATTCACTCTGAAAAATAATACAGTTGCTGATTTGTTTATCTGGCAGTGATGATTTTTAATACCAAAATAAACATTTACTCTCTTTAAAGCTGCCCTGTACCTCAGGAAAAAAGGTCCTGGAAGCAAAGTGCTTGTAATCCAGGAAAGGAATCGCTCCAACATTTTCCATCAGGTCAGCTTTCTCTGTCTGCAGATCCACAAAACCTGTAGAGGGCAGATAAGTTTTATAGATCTATGAGAGTTGGATGAATCAAAATCTCCAACACACAAATCGGAAAAATGTTCTAAAAGAAAAGCAGAAATAAAGACAAAAATGATTGCATCATTAGCTGTTAGGCAAATGTGCAGGAGCTATCTTCAGTTATTGATCACAAATAAAAAGAGGTAGTGAACATGGGTGACTAAGTGTGTCTCATTTACCATAAACAGCAGCCCCAATGTTACCAAAAATGAGGCTGTGTGCGAGCAGATACATATTTAACTCTTTTTGGCATCAACCACATGCATGTGAGGAGTCTGATATCAGAAAAAGGAACAACTTCAGGGTATTTCACACCATTAAAAGGAACTGCACTGCAAGTGAATGCGTGTGTGTGTGCGTGTGCGTGTGTGTGCGTGTGTGTGTGTGTGTGTGTGTGTGTGGCTTAGCTAACCGATGAGCATAACTGTTATTCAAGTAGAGTCATGTACAGTTTCCACAAGTAAAAAACGTCCATGCTACCAGCTCTGTGAAGGTTTGCAAAGCCAGAGTAGCACATGCACAAGCTGATGTCTATCAGTGTTAAACACGTTGACCATCTTAGCATGACACTAGGCTAACATTTGCTAATTTGCACAAAAACTAAATACTGTTGAGGCTAATACAATCCCCATCACATACAAACTCTCAGCAAAAGTCTTCTTTAAAAGTTATTAAGAAGAATAATTCAATTCACATGCATTATGTATTCACACTTAGCACGTGAACATTTTTTCTGTGAAATGTAGCCCAGGATGACTCTATCTCAATCTGAAGGCTCAGCTAGCCTTAAGCTAACCTTCAGTAATAATGTTGTCAGGTCAATGTGCCTTATGTTGAATGCAGGGAGATATTTTGACCGGATTTAGGACAAATACTCTCAGTAAGATTTGAGTTCTTTGCACTGTAAGCCTCCTCCGTGTTAACAGATGGGACCTGGGTTAAACTCTAACATTTAAATACACAATCATTTTCCCTTAACATGATTTCTGTCATCACAGACCAGATCAATCTCATTCATGTCCAAGTGTTCATTCTTTCCTGAGCAGACTAGGTTTGATGAGATTTTTAATGCTAGGTACGGGTGTAATTTTGTGATTGGCAGCTCTGTAGCCAGTAGGGTTTCCACCTTGGATTTGTGAAAAAGGGGACACTGGACCAATTGTTTGGGGTTCGGCCACTATTACCAGTTCAGACTGACCAAATGAACATCAAATTGGGACATAGGACACTGGTAAGCTCTGCTGCTGCAATCTTGTCTTCTTCTGGTGAACCTTTTTTGGTCATAAACGTTTCAATGGCTACCTGTTTTTGTTTGTTTGATTCCACAGCTTGATGCTCTTTTGTTTTTGAGTGGATTTCCAATGTGTTTTTCCCTTCATATTTACAGAGATTTTCACCGGACACAAAACACATGTGGAGGAAAAATAGTATCCCTGTGTCGGCCGTTCCCATTCAAACTCTGACAGTGTGGCCCAGTCAGGATTGTAACTAGTATATGTTTTTTTTCGTGCTGATGGCTTGCATGTATTTGCTCCATCTCCTTCCTCGTCAGTCGTCTCTCCTCCCATTTCAAATGGAGATGCCAAAAGTTGGTGAAAAGAAGACCTCAGTGCGGAGTACGTCGGTCAATTCAGCTTGCTGTCTCTCTTCGGTCAAGTTTCCCTCCCTGCTTGAGCCGCTATGAGCGCTCGGTGCGTGTGACGTACGCATAGACGGGAAGAAAACAGAGACAATTTTAAATAGCCGCAGAAACACGGGGGACCTTCCTAGACTACAGAACGAAGGAAATCAAATGAGGTTTTTGCATTTTCCCCCCAAAACAGGACAAATTGTGTCCCGGGAGAGATTTTTATTTTCCCGGGACAGCTGGTAAAAAAAGAGAACAATTCTGGGATAAACGGGACGGGTGGCAACTCTAGTTGACAGATGTAGCTCCTAGTGCTGTGTGCACAGGATCAGCAGAGTAGAGAGAGAATGGCAAGATAAAACAAAACCAATGCTAACACTCTTTGGTTAGCATAGTGGGCGTGAAGTTAAGTCTGCAGCTCAATCTGCTAATTCTTACTACGTAGAGTCCAGCTCCAAATGTCATCACCAGTGTAATATGTCAGTGCAGGTAGCAGGGGGCTAATCCAGCTTCATTTTTGTACAATGGGAGAGGGTGAAGATTATCCTCCTTTATTTACAGTCTATAATATTGGCTCATACTTTTTTTAAACCTGGTGTTTATGGTTAATATAGTGGTTTACCAAATGTTTTCTGCAGGGCCACCCTTTGGTCAATGAAAATATTTTCAAGCTTCCCTTCCCCTAACCGTACACATCCACACATTAATGTGTGTCTAATGACCATATACATGAAAAGTCACGATCAGACACATGCTTCACTTACAAATTCATGTATCTGTAGACTTATTTGGATCATTGTCTGCAAAAGGAAGTTATTAGAAGTGACACTGCAACATGCAACTTCCAGGTTTTTAATGTGTGGGTGGCCTCGCAGTTGCTGGAAGTGAAGCTGAAGGCAAGGCATGAATTGTCATTTCTTGTCTCTTTAGTTGTAGCATTTGGTGTGATTCATTGTTAGTCTTAAGTCTACCTGGCAGTCCTTTACCTAATAGGCCATGCTTTAGCTAGCATTGCAGAACGGTGGCTTCCCCTGGCATGACTCCAGGCTCCCCCCTCCGAGTCGTTGCCCCAGTTTGTGGTTTGTGAATCACTAAGTTAATAGCAGTTAAAAGTTTGCTGTTTTATGCTCCTCTGAGACTCATACTGGCAGTTATTAAAGTAAAGTATGAAGTAAAGCAGGTCCTTTTTTTATATATATGTGATGCCTACATTACTCTTAGCTATTTGAGCTGTAGCAGTTCAATCAGAGATACAGGATTATTATGCAACCAGCTGTCAATCTCATGCAGAGATGATCATACTACACAGGTCTCAGGGCTTGATTCTCAAGGGGTTTGCACATTTTTTGCACCCTCTGAACCTGTGCATGAGACAAAAGGACGATTGAAATGAGCCATTATGCATTCGTTTGGAGCAAAATGTGCTTCTTTCTATGCAAACGTTCATCATTGCAAAAATAAATAAATCTCTATTTCAACCATCTGCTGAGAGTTTGTGGTAATTGCGCGTTTGTTGAGCCGAAGTGCAGTCAGGCTCAAACTCTTCAGTGATCATGACCACAATTCCACCTCTGGTTGATCTAAAAATATATCTGTACATAAACTCTGTGAACAAACTTTAAATTTACCTTGATTGTAATTATCAGGGGTTGAATCAGTCTGGCTGTCTATTGCTCAACCCCTGCGTGTACAAGCTGTGCTATTATGCACGACAGAGTGTTTTCATCTGAATAAGCTCCGTTTCGCTGCGTTTCACCAGAAAACAAGCTGGATATAAACTGTGAAGTTTGTGCCACATCTGTCATAAATCGATTCCACAAAATACAATAAAACAGTATGAGCTACCCCTCTTCATCCAGCTCATCTTGTAGGCCTACATTGAAAAGAATTAAGGGCTGTTAGGATGAGAGCGCACAGCGCAGCTATGGAGATGTGTATAGCTCATCTCAGTAACAATAAAAGCTAAACTGCACAGAGCTGCAGAATGACGCGGGTGGTTTTTTTTTGTGCTTGAATATCTTTGGTGCAATATGCTTTGTGAACTGGACCTTTAGATGGCGCAGATAGTGGGATTAAATGGTGCACATTTCTTGAATGCTATTAGCAGACACAATCCATATTCAGTGAAATCTCCCCTCTGTTCTTTTATTTTTTTCCATTTTTACTTAAAATCTAATGTTATGCAACATGTGTATTGTGAAATTATGTGACTCACCTTGTCTGATGTCATTCCTGATGTCGAGCTCCAGGTCTTCCATAATCTTGTTCATCTTTGCAGCAAGTTTCTTTTGTTTGCTCTGATAGAAGATCACCACACCTGGAAGGCAAAATCGAGCAAACACAGTTTTTCAGATCAAAATAATGTTCATGTTAAAGTGTCTGTATTTATTTTAAAGCTGCTGTTGGACCAAAGTAGGTCATTTAACCACACTGCTTTTACTTACCAACAATAATACAGGGTATCAGCAGAAGGAAAATCAGCATCAGAAGGTACGGATTTGATGAAGTGTTAAGGGTTACTTTTTGGTCTCCATATTGTATCTAGGGTGAAGAAATAATCTCACTTTATTGGAAAGGAATTCAAAAGCAAACCTTTAAACTTCTAAGGACTTTGGTAAAAGCATTTTATTTATGAAACAATTTACATTTTTGGCGTTGTGTGGCTGAAAGATTTACCTTTATCTCCCGAAATTTAGTGATGGGTGTGCCTTGAATCTCACAGATGAAAAATTCAGTCTCTTCATTCGTGTCTTTTTCTGTCATGATGCAGGGGTGTAGTTTTTCTTCATGAATACCCCAAACTGAAAGCTCTTCTTTGGTCATCCCTAGTTTGTCTGCCTTTTTCTGGATGAAGAACAGAAACAAAAGCTGATATTTAAGCGTTCATCTCCTCATTTGTAAATGTGTGCTGGACAGCCTGCGTTACCTGTATGGTGATGCGGACATCGTCCCCCGTCTTTGTGGAAGCGAAGGTTGTAAACTCAGGGTCTGGATAGTAGGTTATTCCTGTGGAGCAGGCTAAGCTCTTATTGGCTACTTTCAGGTACAAAGTGCTGGAAAAAGTCCCTCGAGTATTTCCAGCTGCAGGTGAGTGATAGGTGAGATTCTGTAGAGGCTGAAAAACATCCTGTGTTAAATTAAAGTGACATCATGACTAGGGTTGCAAAACTCTGGGAATTTTCTAAGTTGGAAACTTTCCATGGGAATTAACGGGAATTTATGGGAATAGACGGTAATAAACCAGGAATTTACTAAATTGAAGGTTGGCTCTTAATAGGGAACTTAAATATAGTTGGGGAAAATATATTTCATCATAATCCTGACTAAAACAACCAGATTTCATTTAAGTACAGTTGAATATCTATGCTATTCCTCAATCACATGCACATAGCACACTGCTTACTGCAGGGCTACTGAGACCACGCCCCCTACATGCATGATGATTTCTAGAATCCTGCAGAGGCTAGGCTTGAGAAGCTTGAGGGAAGATGCTTTTTTATTTGCATGTTGAATGGGACTTTGTTGGGATTGCATTGTTGTTAATTTTTGAATGGGTTGGGTCGGGGGGATGAGTAATATTTAACTCAACATTCATGTTTTTGTTCTTCAATGAAAGAATTGATTGTTCAATAAAATATTTAACACTTGATAAAGTTCTGCTTACAAATAAATCTGTTTTAATTGTATTATTATGGATGGATGACTGCTTATAACAAAACAAATATTTATGCTTGGATATGATACCTTTCCATTAAATTACCCTCAATTCACAGTTAATTCACATAAATTCCCATCAATTCCCCAGCTTAACTTCCCATGGAAGTTTACCGGAAATGTTCCACCCCTTTGCAACCCTAATCATGACTGAGAAGCATAATACGACAGTATACATAATACAATGAAACAATGCCACACTGGTTAACGTTAAATAAAAATATTTGTTCTTAAACCTTAAGAGATGAATTTGAAACCAAAGAAGACAGAGAAGACATTCAATTATTTAATATGATGTCAGTTATGACAACAAAGCTATAGCAAGCCACATGTGTCACAAAGTTGGACTTAATAAGTGATGTTCCTCACCCTGTATGTAAGTGCGTGTGTAAGGCTGGTTAGTGCGGTGATGCAGGCCAAACAATTGCTTGCAGTATTTCTAAGAAATGCTCAAACTAAGCTACATAACCTACTTTATGACTTTATGGCCCCTAATGGGCCCACACACCCGAGCATGAAGGTGGATGGTGACAGATGGGCAGCGTGAACCAGCACAAAACCACAGTTATCAAGTTGGCTCCTCCCATTACAGGTATTCTGTTAAGTTAGGCCCACAACACCTCAGGGAGGTGGGTCAGTTAGCTCCAGCATCCTAGAACCAACCCTCTTCATCCCAGCTCTCACTTCCAACCATAACCATGCAGCAAAAAAGAGCAGAAAACAGACAGAAAGAAGAAGCCGGATTGGCTTAAACCTTATCTCTGTCATGCTGGGCTGTACACACTACCTCTTCCCACGCCCCCTTTCAAAGGAGGAAAATAAGGGAGAGGGAACAAAGAGAAGAGTGTATGGAGAGATGTTTGAAAGAAGGAAGTGAAGGCAGAGCTACAGCAAACACATGTTTAGGCTGTACGCTAACTCTCCCTTTAGTAGGAGGAAAGAGGGGGGAAGAGAGAGAACAAAGAAAAGAGTGTATAGAGAGGCAAAGCTAGGAGGAAAAGCTTGTTTCAGTTTAAGCTCAACCCCTCCAGATTAGGCAGTACCCGTTACTTCCCCCTACTCCCCCACTCTGGTGAGGGATCAGGGGAGAGAAGAGACAGAAAACAGAGTAAAGAGATGCTAGGAAGAGGACAGGAGAGGCAGAGACAGGGCAGGAAGCTGGTTTGGGCTGGAGCTCACTTCCACCGTGCTGGGCTGTGCGTTCTACCTACCCTACTTTCATGCAGGCCTTCAAGTGTCATTATTTCTCCTCACCTTTCAGAGATGTACAATCTTGGTTCTGATCATTTGTTGTTATACTTCAACACATCATGACACGATGTGATATGAGACAAAGGTAAAAAAGTTACAGTGAGATATGTGTGTCCACAGACCCACCTCATAGTTGATGTTTCCTGAAAGTGTGACCTCCTGTGGGGCTCCGCTGTGTTGGATAATTTCCACAAACTCCAGGAAGGAACCCTGGATTGTGATCTTCCTTTGCCCACTACACGACACAGAGCAGAAATCAATCAGCAATCTAGCATTTTTTTCTGAAATGCAACTGTGTGAAAACTTAAAGAAAAATTACTTGTAACGTGGAAAAAAAAATCTTTAGGTGAAACGGTGCTTGATGATGCAAAAAATGCTAAATGGTTGAAAAATCCACAAAGAAATCCTCTTTTGTTATTCAAACTAAAAATAAGCTGGATGGATCATTGACCTTTCACCCTCTTAATTGGTGATGCTCTCAAAAATCTTGGCCAGGTTTTGCACAAACACTACAATATGAATGAAACATAACTCAGGAGAAATGAGCTCGTCTCAGAACATTAAGGTTGTTTAGCTGACAGAGACTAGAAACACCTCCTAACATCAGTAGGCTTCATCCTCAGGGGATCCTGAATATTCACTACAAGTTTGAATTGGCGTTCTATTGATTTTATAGTTCTATCTCAAACTGACTCTTAGCCACTATAGGTAAGGTCATGCTTTGAGTATAAGCAGGTTGTTATAGTGTTTGGATTCATCTTCTGAGGAACATGAATAAAGGTTATAACAACTTAGGGCTGACATATTTTGATCTGGACCAACAAAAATAGCATTTCTTTATGTCTAAGTCCTTGAAGCTGGTATGAAAAACCTCACTGCTGATGAGCACCCTGGTTGAGATAAGAGCTGATAAAGTTCAGGTTAAAACCAAGCGGCAACCTCCGATCTCAAAACATGAAGCCCATGCGGAAGTGTTATAAACTGCAATTCATAGAGAATCCACTAGAGGCTGGCTACATTAAATCCGGAAACCACATACACACTCATTCAAAAAAGACGATCTTTGCAGCATTAAAAAACATGTTTACAGCCTGGTTCAAAAAACAGCTTGGGTCTACGTAGCTTATTTCTCTACGTATTTTTTCTAACACGACGGTTCAGAAGATATCAAGATGATGAGTTGTTGCCCAAATAAGGACATGACTGACTTAACTGACAGGCGGGAACCATAGACTGTAAATAAAAATGGACAGCGTTGCTCCGCCTCTTCCCATTGTACAGTTCTGAAGCCAAAAAATCCCTCTCCTGGCACAGCCATTGTGCAGCCAGAGCCTGTGAAGCCTTTGTAATAAGCTCCGCCCTACAGCGTAACGTCACAAGACGCTGTGTGTCCTTTGAAGTTTCACTCCACGGCGGCTGTGAATCAAAGGAAACCAGGAAGTAAAACCCCGTTTTTTAAACTCTAATAACTAACAAAAAAGAAACTTTTCAGGAAAAAGAGGCCTTGGACACAAAACAGTCAAATACTAACTACATATAACCACAGCATACTGATGAGAGAAACATTCGTACAACGTGTATTTATTTTTTAAAGTTTGACTGCTCCCCCATTCAAATGAATGCAGCCAGCCACCAGGGGGCAGTCACACTGCTGAAAGCCTCACCACCAGGGCCGTATCTGGCACGCTTGGCGGGAACACATAGCTGTTGGCTAGGAGGCTCAAACTCCGCCTCTTTACGTCACACTAAGTTTGGTTGAGTTCAGCATTTCCAATATGGCTGCCGCCACAGATTGGCTTCAAAGCAGCACTCAGGAACAGATGGGTGAAGTCACAGATACTATGTCCATTATTTATACAGTCTATGGGTCAAACTAGCAACTAGCAACAGGATATTGACCCTTTGTTATTAAATCACAATGACAAATTAACGCCAATGGCCTTTGGAGTATTTTTGTGTTCAAGTTCTGGTTTTACATATGTTGTTATCAAACACCTAATAGCTCTACTTTGGGTTTTATGTCTTTTTAACATTTATTTTGGGGCGTATAAGCCTTTATGGAGAGAATAGGACAGAGGAGAGAGAGTAATGAATGACAGTTAAGGGCTGCAGGTTGGACTCAAGTTAACCACCTCCCAACTGGTGCCCCTGACTTCATGTCTTTAACGCTGCCTCTTGCAAATGTACAAAACTAAAGGAAGAAGTGGAAGTTAGTTGCTGCAGCTAAACGGGAAGTGGTGTAATGGTGAAACATTTCAGTTCTGCGAAGTGGCTCTTTCCCCATAAATTGACCCTCGATCTGTAACTGTTCCTTAGTTACTAACACTGTTTCCTAGAATAAGTCTCCTCTGGGGTTCATGACACAGAGTGAAATTAAATGACTAAAAACCATGAAGTAAACGTTTGTGTTGTTCTGTTTAGAAAAGAGACAATGTTTCCCCCCTTGACTCAGGCTGCAGAGGTGAACACCAGAGTTCCTTTATTTGTTCACAAACATTAATCTTCCTTTATAATAATCAGGTTAAAGGTGCAGTGTGTCGTTATTAATTAGCGGCAATTAGCAGAGCAGACTTGATAGAAATGAAATATAATATTCATAAGTATGTTTAAACTAGTGTATGATCCCCTGAATAAAAAATGTTTGTTTTTTGTTAACTTAGAATGAGCCTTTTATAACAACATGAGGAGGACGACGTAGTAAACTACACAATGTAGTATTTAATGAGTGGCTGTTCCACATGAACCAGCTGGAAAACGAAGAAGAGCAGACTGGATGATGTTGTTGTTGTTGTTGTTGTTGTGCACACAGGACTTTTTATTGATAGATGTTTTTGATAGTAAAAACCTAACAAATGGAGGATCATACTTCTTGTCCTTGAAGGTCACTGTCACTTAACCAATGAGGGGTGAGCAAGGGGGCGTTTCAATCTGGAATCTGACAGCCAGATATTGCTAAGTATTCCCATTTCCACACACTGCACCTTTAAGATTGACTTGATTGCAGCATGTTTCGTGAGTCCCTTTACATTAAATACTTGAATGCTCTTTTTGCTCCAGCTCCAGTGAATGAAACTCTGTGTCAATAGTTTTCATAAAGCTAAGCTTCTCAACTTTTCAAAGAAGTCAAAATTAGAACTGTCTTTTCAGCCCCGCTGCTCACATGCTAAATCAAGATCTCTCATAACTTTCTCCAGAGATACTGGGATGTTTATAAAGTGAAGCAGTGGGTCTTACATTGTGGAAATGTACATTATAACACAATGTTAAGCATTTTTAGTTTGATGAAACAATTTCAGTATAATTGTAATGTCTCATCCTTGAAACAATCTGTACGTGTGCTTTGATATCACTTTCTTAAACAGTCATACCTGGCCCAGCTGCTGTTGGGTGAAATGTTGCTGCAGGATGGTGCTGAGCGGTAGGTGATTTTGGCACTGCCATGACAACTACCATCCGGGAGTAGAATGCACACTTTGACCACACCTTTATTTTCTGCACTGGGAATGTGGAATGTCAGATGTTTACCAGTGTTGTTCCAAACAGGAGACCTGAGCACACAGGGTCACACAGAGAGAGAAACTGCAGTAGTCAGTCACACTGAGATCAATCTCTATTTACAGATTCTACATTAAAATGTAGGATTAGCATGTTTTTGTGGTCTAAGTAGTATTGACCAATCACAAATCAGCAGGCTTTGATGTATGCAGAAAAACATTACATATGGAGAGCAAACACAACTGGAACGCAATCCTTCACGAAACCCTGCCTCCAATCTGCCTTAAACTGACATCAATATTCATATCTTTTTAACACATATCTAAATCTAAGCGCAGCTAACAATCCACTCTAGGCCAAAAATTTCAACTTAGGCAAAAATATTTGTTTGATGCTGCAAAAATCAAATAACAGACAGATTTTCTGAACCTACTGGAATGAATCAGAAATGATTAATCTGACCTCCATTCAGAAAACAAGCATATCTGTGGAGCACAATCATACCACACCAACAATATAGATTTTGGCTTTATTGAAGAGCAGCGCTGAAGAAGTCTTCACTTAATACTCATTAAAGGGTAGAGTTAAATATAACATTTCAAAATCAGTCCATCCTTAATATGTCTGGAATTTCGTAATTGATTGAATAGTCATCTTAATGTTGATATGATCTCAGTCAACCATAAAGTAACTCACTCTTGAGGTGTGCAGTCCATGGCTGCCTGGATCCTCACTCCGATTACAGAACTAAGGTTACTACCGGACAACACAGCGTGGTTCCTGCCGTAGAAAGACACAACACTGGGAGTGATGGAGGAGATCTCTGGTCTCTGACAGCAAAACAAAAACAAGAGATTAGATTATTATTATTATTATTATTATTATGTATTACCATCTGCTGATGATTGAAACTTTACTGAATTTGAATCTGACTCACAGAAAAGTTCATCCATGACTCCATCTTTTGGCAAACACTGTCCTGTAGGGGGAAATTACAGTGACAAGCTAAATGGGTTTCCACAACCTCCATGGAAAAGGACTTTAGCTAACGTAGTTCTTAGACCTGAATCAAAAACAACTTTACTGTTGTCTTATATTGCATGTTAAGTATGTTTGTTTAACAAATAAAGACACATTAATCTGACATTTTTACTTCAAGAAATGTTGAAAAACAACAGCGAGGCACAGCCGTCCAAGCAGTGCAAAGTATACCGTTGCGTCTTGTTCCCCTTATGACCTGAGCTCAGCTGAACAGGAGCTCAGTAAGGATATGATAGGCTATGGCTGGCTAAGCTATGCTATGCTAAGTCCGGCTATTCTAAAAAATGTTTGACTTATCTATACTTTTAAATAAACATATTAAAGCTGGGGTTGGTAGTCAGATTTAGATCCACTTTTTGTTATACTGGTTAAAATGATCTTTATGTCCCAATGGTAATCAATACATAATGTGTTCTTAAAAAAGAGGTAAAAAAAAGCTGCTATCTACAGCCGGATTAAACCTGGGAAAACACCAACCAATCCGGAGACGGAGTCCTGAGGAACATGCTAGTTTTCCGTGATGGGGAGTAAAGAGAGGGGGAAGACATGCAGTAAATGGTTGAGGCTGGAATCGAACCTTTGACCTCTGCGACGAGGACTATAGCCTCTGTATTTGGGGCGCACGTTTAGACTGCTAGGAAAACGGCGCACCATTGCTGTTGTTTTTAAGCAATCATGAATCAAATCCCTCATATTCAACTTGCTGTCTGTTAAATGTTTGTTCATCAAAATCAACTATCAAAGGAAGAAATGTATCATTTAAAAACAGCCAATGAATGTGGAACCATGGCACTAATGTTTAAACACAGCACGACAAAAACAACAAAACAACTAAAGTCTGGACATAAACATAAAAACATGCATCCTTACATTCCCCACGCCTTCTTTTGCCCAAGAGCAGCCGTTTGCAGTCCAGCCACATCCAGCCATGATACACTTTCTACACCTGAAGACAAAGAGTGGTGTGTGTTTTTGTTAGGTTACAGCACTAAAGCTACTTGTGAGGTGACAAGAACAGAATACATGGACTTCTTTGTTTTAGCTGGTGTCAGCTTAGATTGGTAGAAAAGGTGGTGAACCTACAGGACAGATGTTGGTGGTCCCCTGATGTTTGTGCAGTTTAGTAAGTTCAACCTTTCTTCCACAGAAGTTGTTCCAAGTCTAATCTTAACGGTTACAGGCAGTCCTGATGAATACAAATTAATACAGAAAATACAACAATTTTATTATTTTTAGAAATTCAACTTTTTAG
The DNA here is from genome assembly GCF_009762535.1 of Notolabrus celidotus. Taxonomy (NCBI): domain Eukaryota; kingdom Metazoa; phylum Chordata; class Actinopteri; order Labriformes; family Labridae; genus Notolabrus; species Notolabrus celidotus. Next base: position 25,611,083 of record NC_048292.1, read on the forward strand.
GTCGTTTTTTTCTGATGGGATTTTCATTATAATATCATAATTTGTCATAAGTCACTGACCTCTAGCAGGAAGTGTGCTGTCTTTAAGGATGGAGGTACAATGTGGGAACTTTGGCGGAAGCTGTTTCATTTCAAAACGTTCACTGGAACTTGGAGAGAACTGACAGGCGAAGTTAGAGGATGCGTCTTTGCCCACAGTCACATGCATCTGGATGTTGAGTGTGATCTGAAAAATGTCCAGATGTGAGACTATAATTTAATATCCGAGCATCTCAACTCATGATAGATCCAAACACTTAAATAATCTGTACCTGCCCGGTCTGGTCCTGTGCAACTTTGTAGGAAACCATTTTGTTCTGCTGAGAATCATCAGGAATGGACAACCAGTCTGAATCTTGGCAGTCTTCTTCAAATGTACAGCTAGGAAGAGACATAATAAGTGATAAACAAGTCTGCAACAGCATGAGGATGTTTGCAGCAGATGGTGTTTCTGACCTGTTTTTGGAGCCACACCAGACACAGTATGGATCCTGTGCAGACCAACAGTCCTGCAGGGTTTTGTATGTGCTACACTTTGACACAGGAACACGATTTATCTAGGAAAAGGAATAAAAACAGCAACGTAGCAGCACCTTTAAATACAGCATAATATACAGAAAAAACAATGTTATAAATGTTCTAAGTGTTCACCACAGCCTTTTATGTGAAACATGTAAACAACACCTACCTGGTTTTGAAATGGCACATATACATGTTTCAGATCCACCTGATCCAGATGTAATTTTGAAAACACCTTGCGGTCATCACTGGTTTTGTAGAGCACTGTGGGACACATGGTTTGGTAGTTTTTGTCCACAGAAAGCTGTAAAAAAGGAGCATAGTTTTGTAAAGTTGCTCAGAGACAAGCTGCTCTGCTGCTGAATATTCTTGCGGTCTGCTTGTGGTAAGTCTTAAGAGGTACACTTGCAGTTTCATGTGTGTCTGTGGTTAAAGCATCTCTTGAATGTTAAGCTCCTAGCTGATGACCAGCACCATTAAGAACAAACCCTTCTTCCATGGGTGATTTCAGTCCTAATGGGGACTCCATGATGTCCTTCGACACCACTAAGAGCTCAAGTTAACCGTGTTTACCCACAGCAGGAATAAACAGACAAAAAAAACGAAGGGCTCCTTCGACAATAGGAACAGCAACTTGAAAAGTAAGAGAAAGAAATCCCCAAATATGCAAAGCTGTGCAATCATGTTGTTGCTTAGGCCCTCAGTTTAACATGAAGGCAATCTTGGAGCCCATTGGCTACCGTCTGACCATGATAAAACCTCCAGGAGCCAAGGACAGCTTTGGGGTTTTTTCCAGCGTAGCTGACAAGTAAAGACTTCCGGCCAAAGTCAAGACTTTTGGTGCATCGTCATCTTTTACAACCTGAGCAGTGGCTTGAGAAGACAATGGAGTTTAAAAGATGACGTCTAAGAGCAGATTGCCAACAGATTATATTCTCTATGTACACAAAAGGCCTATTTCTCTCAAATATTGTTCACTAATTTATATAAATCTGTGTTAGTGAGCACTTCTCCTTTGCCAAGATAATCCATCCACCTCACAGGTGTGACATATCAAGATGCTTATTAGACAGCATGATTATTGCACAGGTGTGCCTTAGGCATGCCACAATAAAAGGTCACTCTAAAATGTGCAGTCAGTCAGTATCTGGTGTGACCATCATTTGCCTCACACAGTGCAACACATCTCCTTGGCATGGAGTTGATCAGGTTGTTAATTGTGGCCTGTGCAGTGTTGGTCCACTCCTCTTCCATTTGCCAAGTTGCTGGATTTCTGCAGGAACTGGAACACGCTGCCATATGCGCCGATCCAGAGCATCCCAAACATGCTCAATGGGTGACATGTCTGCTGAGTATGCTGGCCATGCAAGAACTGGGATGTTTTCAGCTTCCTGTGTACAGATCCTTCAACATGGGGCCGTGCATTATCATGCTGCAACATGAGGTGATGGTCGTGGATGAATGGCACAACAATGGGCCTCAGGATCTCGTCACGGTATCTCTGTGCATTCAAAATGCCATCAATAAAATGCACCTGTGTTTGTTGTCCATAACATGCGCCTGGCCATACCATAACCCCACAGCCACAAAGGACCACTCCATTCACAATGCTGACATCAGCAACCTGCTCATCCACATGACACCATACACACTGTCTGCCATCTGCCCTGTACAGTGAAAACCGGGATTCATCCGGGAAGAGAACACCTCTCCAAAGTGCCAGACGCCATCGAATGTGAGAATTCGCCTTTGGAGACAGCTTATGTTAGAGAAATTAACATTCAATGGTGGACATTCCTGCAGTCGGCATGCCAATTGCACGCTCCCTCAAAACTTGCAACATCTGTTGCACTGTGCTGTGTGGGGAAACTGCACATTTTAGAGTGTCCTTTTATTGTGGCCAGCCTAAGGCACACCTGTGCAATAACCATGCTGTCTAATCAGCATCTTGATATACCACACCTGTGAGGTGGATGGATTATCTTGACAAAGGTGAAGTGCTCACTAACACAGATTTAGACACAATTGTGAACAATATTTGTAGTGAAATAGTCCTTTAGTGTAAATAGAAAAAGTCTGAGATCTTTGAGTTCAGCTCATCAAAAATGGGAGCAAAAACAAAAGTGTTGCGTTTATATTTTTGTTCAAAGTAATAAGTCCAATTTTCTTTTACAGTGCTCTTACAATGTCAGTATTTGGGGCCTGATTCTGTTGACCTGACACAGGAAACCACCCTAAATGTAAGGAGGTAAGAGGTGCAGAGTGGCTATGTACAGGGGTCAATAATTGTCTTTCTTCCTGTAGGTTTGGTTACTGTGGTTAGACATTCTCCACTCAGCCCTGCACACAGCCACTTGACCTATCCTCACAATGCACTCTCTCCAAGCATGTCTCATCAGATTTGAACAACCCTGTTTGGAAGAGGAACAAACTGAGTCGTGGTTGAAGAAGATACAGACATATTAGCAAATGTTCGGGTATACTTGTTCAGAAAGCAGACTTTTGTTGCTAGATGTTACAAAGACCTATGAAGGATACAGATTCAGATCTCACAGCTCTAGTTGAACAGTTCTTTTCATTATTTTGCATGTTCGTGGTTACGTTTCTTAATACCATGACCGTTTTCTTCAAATTTCATCCAAATCTATACTGAACAGAAACCTTCATACCACAATACAGTGTATCAGATTCTTACATATTCACTGCACTATAATTGAGGATAATGGTGTGATTATGGAAAGCTCTGTTAAACATCACACTGAGTATACAGCTACACAAACAGAATGTTGCATAGTTTTTACCTGCATTTCAAAGTTTGTAGGTTTATTTGAGGCGGTGATGAACTCAGAGGGGGGCAAGGGGGCAATCCCTTTTTACACTCACCTTAATGAGCTGTCCATCTCCTGTCCCAATGAAGAGAACTGTCCACTCCTTCTGTCTCACTGCCAGCACAGAGGTCATGAAGTCCTGCCTGAAGATCACCTTCTCTGGCCTCAGTGTCTTTGGCTGTGAAACACAACAAACTGATCATCACATTTGTTTAAACTCATCTCTACAGCAGCTAACTCTAAAGAGCACTACATAAACTGACTCATCATCTTTTAGAATGGTTCATGGACTGTTTTGGTGATGTCAAGCTTCAGTCAGCAGAAACTGTCCTTCCTGAATAAAAGCGGTCACAAGCAGACAGACTTCACCTTATAATAAAGTTGATTTTTGTACTAATGTAACTTTTTTCAGGAATACGCACACAGCTCTGTGAGGGAAATTTTCTCCGAGTGATAACTTTGGTAGAAATTCTTCTTTCCTTTGTGCATCATCTTCCCAGCTCGTTAGAACTCTACTCATTTCTTCACTCTTCAGATATCAATATTAAAATGAATTGATCAATCCATTGACCAAAGATGGGACTGTCTCAACAGGTAGAGACCACAACACACGCTCACTGAGATACATCATAATTTAATGACCCACCTCTGGTCTGTCTCTGTTGCCACACTCAACGCAGAAGTCTGGATCCGTATCTGTCCCTCCGCTGAGATCAGGGCTGATGTCAAACAGCACCAGCTCGGTGTTGGTTTGTCCTCCATCCACACTGAACACGCCGATCCAAAGCATCGGTGGACCGCCCGGGATGACCGAGGAGGCGATCAGTCTGCAGCCTCTCCCTCCATCAGACACACTGAGGGTCGCGCCCCGCAGAGACTTCAGAGTCTGAGGTTTGTATTTTTCATCTTTAAGCCAAAGGAGACGCACTTTGTTGTTTTGGTCTCCTGAGGGCAGGTTGGAGAAAAGATAAATGATGGAATTTATCTGAAATCCATCCACAAACTCCACATCACCGACACTTTGGATCCCAGGGACTTTTTCATTGGTATTAAAGGAAAATATCTGTCCCATCTGTTTGTCATTTGTGTTATACAGCTGTACTGCATGTGAAACAGGGGGGCAGCTGGCTTTTGAAGGTTTGTCTCTGTCTTGCTGCACGGCGGCCAGAATGTAAGTCTCTGTCCGGGTCCGAGTCTCCACATTCACCAGAAAGCTCACGGACGCGCTGCTGCGCCACAGAGACCCCACCTGGATGTGTTCCTTGTACAGCACGTTGGAAACGTTTTTCAAGTCCAGAACTTCGCAGTAACCACACCCGCTATCAAACACGCCGCATGTTATCAGGTTTTCATCAGCAACAAGAGGCAATAACACGTTGACACTGAAAGTTGTGTTCCACATATCCGTCTCAGAAACCCGGTTAAACTGCGGGTTATAAGACAGTGGATCTATTAAGATTCCTCTCTGGGTCAGACTCTGGACCAGGGTCAGGTCATGGCTCAGCTGGTACAGCCTCCTCTCGGTAGCGATGTAAACCGTGTTATAAGCCACGGAGAAGTGCCGGATGTCTCCCTTAAAGTGGAACTCTCCCTCCTGCTCCAGGCACAGACCCGTTTCTCCCCAGAGAATGAACAGAGCAGACAGCAGGACCACCATCGTGCAGCAGTGGTAACTCATCGCTCATACATTGATGATCCGTATGACACTCCGCTCTCCTACAGAGTGCCACTGGAGTTGTGCGTAAAAGCGCACTGCGCCTCTGCTGAGGGAGAAGTGCAGAAAGTGGAGGCGCGCCCAGCGAAACCGAAAACTTAACTGACATTGGATGATGTGATCATTGGGTTCATTAATGTTTTCACTGTGCTCCATTTGTCCCACTTTTACCACATTTTAATTTCAAGTCTCTACAGATTTAGTTTAATCACATATTCCATGTATCCAGTGATTGAGTGACTTAAAGGGGATGGTTGCCTCCAGATTTCATTTGTGAAATCCACTGATATCGACCTGAAGGAGAACCATCACCCGAGGAGGAAGGATGAGAACATAAATTCTCGCATGCACGAGCTTCGTATGTAAATAGAGCAGGTCTGATTGGTCTGCATTGTAGCCAATCTGCATGTGGGCCAAGAGTTTTGTCAACTGTGATGACATCTTGTGTAAGCTTTGGGAATTGTTCTCCATCAAGTTTGATCAGTCTAAAGAGAAGCAGTGAGCAGTGCACTGTATCATCACTCTGCAAACACACCCATGTAGTTTATTCCTCCATCTCAAACATTCACAGTAGTATAGTCCTGACAGGAGAGTTTCTAAACAGTTTTAGAGCGTGCCTCTGAGTTTCCGTGTGTTAATAATTGTTCAAAGCAGATAACAACCAACTACTAAAGAATAATTATTCACTCACTGGTTCTCCACATTCAGCATTCATATTCAAGCACCGAATTACATGTAATATATCACAATCAAAGATTCAGCCCATCATAATTACAGATCATTCCCTTTGCGCTGCCCCACTTTAACAGGGGGTTCAGCCTGCGACCCCCCAAAATATAGGTGCCAAAAACTTGCGTCCCCCAAAGTCCCTCAAAGTGATAAATGTTGTTTCATACTTCATTCAGATGGTCTGCAGAAAATTAACAAACATGCACATGTGGCTGGGTTTCCTGTGCTGATATGAATTAACATGTTGCCACTGATGATTTTCTTAATCAACTGTTAAATAACCCTAACTCCAACCTGAGGAGTCATCTGGTAACAAAGAAAGGCAGAACACTAAAGAAATAAACTATTTGCAAGGTATTTGCACATTTAAATACAATTTTTATTGATATTTTTACAATAAAGTTACTTTAAAAAAGAAAACATTCTGGAAGACATCTCGTGACACCCATGTGGTCCTGACTCCCACTTTGGGAACCCCTGCACTAGAACACAGTGCTTACAGAACCAAGGCTTGCATTGAGTCTCTATAAAAGGCACAGCCTTCAAACTCCTCTCTCTATCTACCAGTTTTGACCTCAGAGGCAATAACCCTCTTTTGTAGTTGATTCCCTTTTGGAAGGCATGGCTCAAACAACTGGATCAATTCTGCCTCAGACCAACCCCTTTCCGTTCTGCTATTGGCTTAGACAATCCATGTGTTTCAGTTTATTTCACTTTAATTTTCAAATCAGAGTATCATGAAAAGTTAAAAATCTTCAATTATTTAAGAAAGTACACAGAATATATTCTAGACTCATGACATGTAAACTAAAATGTTTCATTTGTATATTTGAACTTTGGTAATTATGGCCTGAAGCTACAAAAAAGAAGAAAGAACATCTCAAAATATTAAAATATTTTATTTAGCTTGAGTAAATCCCTATTCAAACAGGTGGAGGCAACAAAACGTCTTGTTTGGTTTGTAGATAAGCAAGAAAATCTAAGGACCTTCTTTGTTGATATCTGAATAAGACACCCCCATCTAAGAAACATGTCCTTGGGCATGACTTAGACCATGTATACGTTTCTATACAGTAACAGTGGGTCCAACTGAATGTTGTTCAGTGTGATGTTATATTATCAGTTGGAAATTTCATCTGAAGTCAGGCTGTTAAGACAAATATTAAGACAAAAAACTGCAGATTACACATTCTTGGCGTTCTAAAAAACAAAACAGAAAGTGATCCAAAGCAAGCCATCAAAAACAGGCATCAGGCACACATCACTGAGCGTGCTTCTCACTACATTCTTTACAGATCCTTTTCTCCTCTCTTCCTTCTTGCTGACCCACAAATCTTATTCCCTCCGCCATGATGGTGGATCTTTTCATTTCTTCAAAGTACCAGGAGAAGATGAGGACTGAGGAGAGAGGGGGGGTTCTTGAGGAGCTCAGAGCAAAGATACACCGGTGGATGCTTCACGGAAGTCTTTAAACCAAAGACGTGACATGGTTACTTTTATACTCAAGTTCTTCTCACAGTGCTGATCTGAAGAAAACATTACTGTTTAAAATATAACCTGTCATCCTGTTATAACCTGTTACTCTATTGGAGCACTGAGAAAGTCGTACACTGACCTTGTCTGAGCTCCAGATCTTCCCCGACCTTGTTCATCTTTGGAGTGTGCTTTTTGTGATGCCACCAACAGATGATCACAACAGCTGAGAGACAAACCAAACACACGCCAGGTAGATTAAGAATAAACAACATTCCTGTTTATTTTAACTTTGAGGCTGGTAGTTAACTAAATAGGTTCACTCAGTCAGTGTGAGTACTCACCTACAACAATGAAAGGGATTAGCAGAAAGCATAGCAGCATCACAACAGACAAATGCAATGAAAGTTTAAGGTTAACTGTTTGGTCTCCATACTGTATCTGTAAAAAAGAAATAATCATGTTATTTTAAAAGAGTTTAAAGATAAACATTCTTCTGAGAAATCTACATTTACTATTATTCACACTGATATTATCATTTTTGTTTTTTGCATAGTATTTTCAAGCTCAGTGCAATGTGGCTGAAAGTTACCATTAACTCCTCAAATGTATCGACAGCATCATGTGTATTCAAAATCTCACAGACGAAAAATTCAGTCTCTGCATTTGTGTCTTTTTCTGTCATGATGCAGGAGTGCAGTTTTTCTTCATGAATACCCCACACTGAAAGCTCTTCTATGGTCATCCCTAGTTTGTCTGCCTTTTTCTGGATGAAGAACAGAAACAAAAGCTGATATTTAAGCTTTCAGCTCCTCATTTGTACACGTGTGCTGGACAGTCTGCATTACCTGTATGGTGATGCGTACATCGTAAACTCAGGGTCTGGATAGTAGGTTATTCCTGTGGAACAAGCTAAGCTCTCATTGGCTACTTTCAGGTACAAAGTGCTGGAAAAAGTCCCATGAGTATTTTCAGCTGCAGGTGAGTCATAGGTGAGATTCTGTAGAGGCTGAAAAACATTCAAGTCAAGTCAAAGTTTATCCACAGAGCAGATTTTAAAAAAGTGCTGTACAAGCTTAAAACATAATATCAATACAGGAAGAAACATGAGTCAAATGAACAATAAAAACTCAGTGAATAAAAGCTTAATACGATGTCAGGTCAAAGGTCAAACTCACCTGAAATTTAAGCATAGGGAAAGAGGTGGGTTTATAATGTATAGTGATATGATGTGACATCATTTATGTACATTATTATATGATTGGATACCCTGTATGTCTGCAGACTCACTCACCTGATAGTTGATGTTTCCTGGAAGTCTGACCTCCTGCTGGACTTGGCTGTGTTTGACAGCTTCCACATATTCCAGGTGGGATCCCAGGATTGTGATCTTCCTTTTTCCACTACAGGACACAGAGCAGCAGTCAATCCAACAAGAACAAAATGATTACATGTTGGATTACCAGGGAGGGTTGTGTCTTATCATTAAAACACACATCAAGGGCTAACACTATGTATCAGAATTACCTACATGTGCAAACAGAAGTCTTAGTCTTCATTCATTTCAGTCTCTAAAGGCTACAGTTTTAACTACACAATATCCATACCTTTCATCTGGAAGTTAAAAGGGACCAATATGGGGATTCACAGATATGATACTTGTTAGTTTGAGTTGTTTGTCAATACAACACATGAAGTTAAATTGTAGTATTTAATAATTTCTGCCAAAAAGTGATTTGTTAAAGAACACAGCCTTTTGATTACCTTTGCAAAGATGTACTGATACAAATGGATGCAACATCCACAAAGAAGAGATCTCTTTTCAATGCAGGCATATCCACCGCTTTACTGTCAATCAGTACAGTTTTCTCTAACAAATTACTAGCCATTTAAAAGATGTCTATATCAGCATGGTTTGAGACGACAATAAACAAAAACAATAACAATAAAAAACATTAATGTGGTTTAGGTGAGAACAGGATTGGAAGTCCTCAAAATATTAAAAGCTTTCATCCTGAGGGTGCAGTGATAGGAGTCGTTACTACTTCTAGCCACTAGGTGTCAGTGCTAGGTACCATAACTTTTAAGTACAGATTGCTATGGTTACACTGAGATATCCTAGTAGAAGAAGTTACCTGCAATGCTGTGATGTTGGATATACAAGCATTGCTACAAGAGACATTAAAAGTCTGTGTTCAGTTTTTTCCTGTGTTTCATGCCTTGGTTTCTCCTGTGTTAGTTATCCTTTGTGTCCCTTGTGTGTTTTGTGATCATTTTTCTTTTTGTACTTTCTTGTGTTTCTTAGTCTAGTCTTGTGTTCTCTGTTTTATAGTTCTGATCCCTGTTTAGTTACTTTCTGTACTCGTGTGTTTCCCTCCTTTTTGATTACCCCTCATTAGTTTCACCTGTGTCCTGTGTTCACACCTGTGTTAATTACTCTGTGTATTTAGTTTCCCCTGTCCCTGGTTGGATCATTGTACGTCTTTCTTATGTTCAGTGTGTATGTACTCTGTGTTTCTCTTCTTGTGTTCCCTATGTTTTATTTGGATGTTAATTGGACATTTAATAAGTTTGTTTGTACCTTTTGTTCTTTTATTATTAAATCTTTATTTTCTGCACATGGGTCCTCCACCTCAGTTATTCCTCCACATTGCAAACGTCTTTTATTGTTGCTTAAATATCAGCTTTTGTTGTTGTTTTAATGAAAACATAAGTAGAGGGGAGCCAAAATATACAAAACTAATCTCAGTGAAATTCTGATAGTTTCCACTCTTCAAATCCAGTTTGGAACTAGAGCTAACCCCATGTATAAAAGATAACATGGTGATTGAGGTCAACAGGGTGAAAACAAGACACACTGCTGGTTTCATGTAGAACTTACATCCCAACCAAGAGCTTGATGTGGAGACCATGCACATAAACTGTGCAAGTTTAAATTAAAAATGAGTGACAGACACCAGTCTTTACCAGCAGGTTTACCTCCTGTGATAAATAGGTTCAGGGTAAAATTAGCATATCTTTATCATTACACTATGGATACAAAATAATGTATATTGCCTTTTACATGTATTATCATATGTAAAACTCTAAATACGTTTGACGTTTAAGTCTCTTAACACTGCTATTATAAGGTGAAAAACAAACAAGTGGAACTTGCAGCGACTATGAAGGGAAGTGGTGTGATGCGGTCTGACTGTTTCTCACTAACACTGTTTCCTCTAAGTTAGTGAAGAAGCATTAAAGCTGATAAAGTTTTCACACAAGAAAATCTGAGGAAGAAAGCAAATGAAGACCTTCTACTAAATTAAAGGTTTCTTTCTCATGTCTTTGACACTGATATTTATTCACTGACATTTCTTTTTGCACTTAGCTACATCAATCATGTCTTCTCATCAGAGGAGCCTTTGTTTCCAGATGTTTGCATTTAAAAAAAGATTTATGTGGTGTTCAAACATACATACCTACTCCAGGTGCTGTTAGGTGAAATGTTGGTGCAGGATGGTGCTGAGCGGTAGGTGACTTTGGCATTGCTGTAACAGCTATTATCAGGGAGGAGAACACATACTTGGACCACACCTTTATCTTCTGCACTGGGAATGTGGAATGTCAGAAATTCACCGGTGTTGTTCCAAACAGGAGACCTGTCGTACAGAAGATTTAAAAAGAGCATATTAAAAAAGATCGCCGTCAAAAGCACAGCAAAAAAATCTGTCTCTAAATAATGTAACGCCCATTTTAACTAAAGCTTGTAGATGACGCAAAACCAAGCCAGGACTTCCTCTTATGTACACTGGTCATGTTTTACGGTCTAGCAATTCAAGATCAGGTTTGAGAGATAACATTTCTGATCATATTGTGACACAAGTACCAGCAGAAGTACCAGCTCTAAGCAGTGGTTCTAACAACGAGTTGTGTCCAGATTTTACTTGGAAGAGATAAGTCACACACTCCACTTTTGAGAATTTCACGAGGCCAGTAAGTATTTTATGTAAAAATCAATGCATTTCAACTCAACATGATTACCTTTTAACTATTGGATATATAGTTACATATATCCAATGGTGAAAGTATTTACTAATAATATAATATCTGTGCTTTCACACCACTTTGATGCAGTCAGATGAAGCTTGAGCTAGCTACCCTCAGATAAAATGTCAACAGGGATGGAAAAAATACTTTTGAGACGTACTTTGGATCCAGGGGAAACATATTGCCAACATAAGTGTAGAAAACAAACTTATGTTGGTGTTTCAGCAAATAAAAAAACCTATTTATTGTCAGGAGAGCAGCTGCTGAAATTCAGCTGCCATATTTATCATCTAGATTTTCCTACATGAGTGAATGTACATGGAAATGTCTGTGGAGCACATTTTCACCAAGAATCCACTTTTCTGCTTTACTGAAGAGCAATGACGTTGAAGTTTGACTAGACAGTCATAGAAAAACAAGTTAATGATATTATTGTGAAGCATGTTCATCTTTAATACAACTGGCATTTCTCTACAGTTAGTTGTCAAAGATGTGTCTTTTGAAGAGTTGATATGATCTCAGTCACCCATAAAGTGACTCACTCTTGAGGTGTGCAGTCCATGTCTGCCTGGATCCTCACTCCTGTCACAGGACTAAGGTTACTACCAGACAACACAGCGTGGTTCCTGCCGTAGAAAGACACAACGCTGGGAGTGATGGAGGAGATCTCTGGTCTCTGACAGGAAAACAAAAAAACCATAATTATTAGCTTATTATTTTTTGCTGATGCTTGAAACTTCGCTGGCCTCAACAAGCTCCAAAAGGTAGAAAGGGTTGGGGATTAAAGAGCAACACTCACAGTAAAGTTCATCCATGACTCCATCTTTTGGCAGACACTGTCCTGTAGGAGGAGTGAATGACTGGAATAAATCAATCAGGTTTCCACAGCATCAAAAGTACAGAAAACGCTTGTCCAAGAAATATTCTACCATTTATTAAGAGGAGTGGTGTCCTCTTTATTACTGCTACTACCACTAACCCCACTCCTACTGCTAGCACTCGGAGTGGTGTTAACCCTACTGGGACAAACACTAACAAAGTATTTCTGAATAAACTGAAAAGAAGGCGACTCTCTGAATGACTTAAATAACAATTACTAGGGAGTTCCAAAGAAAGAGAGCCAGACTCTCAGTTATCTTAATAAACTATATTAGAATCAACTCATACATCTCTTCAGTTTGCTAATTTTTTCAAAAGTAATCATGAATGTTAAAGATCTGTGGCTGTCTTACCAACAGCAGTGGTTCAATTTAAAGATCGCTCTTTAAAAGAGTGTTGTGCAGTTTCATTGATGTAGAAAGACATTATTATCTCAGTGTATAAAAACATGCATACTTACATTCCCCACTCCTTGATTTGCCCAAGAACAGCCGTTTGTGGTCCAGTCACATCCAGCCTCGATACA